>NC_081323.1:18405885-18734218 GCF_026419965.1 Kogia breviceps | reverse complement strand
GGGGGAGCTCTTGAGGTTAGAAATGCATCCCAAACATCACCTTCAATTTCCGGAAAACTAATTTCACATAAAGATGAGCCACAGAGAAGTCTGGAGGTCGAATCCCATACATGGTTAATTTAAGCAACAGGAGATTTAGGAGCCAAAGAGCATCCCTAGAAATAGGATAAAGCAAGCCAGCAAGACATTTCTTCAGGACAGATCAAAACCATAGCCTTGGCTTCCCTGGTGGCGCAGTGGTTGAGAGTCCGCCTGCCGATGCAGGAGACACGGGTTCGTGCCCTGGTCCGGGAAGATCCCACATGCCGCGGAGCAACTAAGCCGGTGAGCCATGGCCGCTGGGCCTGCGTGTCCGGAGCCTGTGCTCCGCAACGGGAGAGGCCACAACAGTGAGAGGCCCGCATACCGCAAAAAAAAAAAAAAAAAAAAAAAAAAAAAAAAAAAAAAAAAAAAAAAAAAAACCATAGCCTTCTATTTCAAAATGACCTTAAAGACATTTTTTAAGTATGCAAGATGTGAAAGAACAACATAAACTACAATTAGAGAAACTTAATTAGAAAACAGAACTCAGGAAAGAATTAGAAATACAAGGGAAAGAAATCATTTTAGAAATAAAGGCTAAAATAGAAGAAACACAAGAGCATATTAACCCAACCTTAAGATATTGCCTTAAGAGAAAAAGTTGAAAAGGAAGAAATATTATAAATCAACAAGAAATGAAGACAGAGGGGTTTTTTTTTATATTCTAGAGAAAATGACAAATATTGTAATTAGGCAAAGAAGTTTCAACATACAAGTAACAAAAGTCCCCGAAGAAGAAAACCAAAGCAAGACAACACATACTAAAAACTATTAATCAAGAAAACTTACCGAAATTTTTAAAAATTAAAATTACACATTGAAGGAGCACACTGCGTACCTGAGAATATCAGCCCAGAATAATCAGACATATTCAAGACATTCTAATAAAATAACTGGACTTCAAGAAAAGAGAAAAAAAATCCTCCAGGCTTCTAGGTAATAATAATAATAATTGACTTATAAAGAAAAATAAATTAGATGATTATCAAGCTTTTCAAGAATAATGCTTTATGCTAGAAGAAAAAGAAGTCACATACTTAAGATATTCAAGAAAGGAAAATGTAAGTTAATAATTGTATGTCCAGCAAAAGTGATCTGTAAGTAAAATGGTCTCAGACAAATAATGATTAACATAAAAGAACTCAGGGAATATTGTTCCCATGAGCCTTTCCTGAAGAATCTGCCAGAGAACAGGTTTCAGACAACCAAAATGCCTAGATAGACGGGGAAAAAGGACTGTTAGTGAAATTAAATATATAGTTACTGGAACAACTAAGGCTCAATGGGGATTGAAAAGAGAGGTACCACGTGTAATGTCTATGTGCTCTGACAGTGTATCTACAAGACCACTACTAAAATATGGAGAATGGGAAGAGCATATACCAAGAAAAAAAAATGTTTGTAACTGTTTCCAATAATTATGTTGGTGGTGGTATTCCTGTCGTAATTTTGAGACTGCTGTGTGTGTAATGTGGGATAAAGCATAAGTAATTATGGAATATTCTAATTCTACCATCCACTATACCCTTGCGAATGTGATTCTCAGCATGGAAGAAAGGAGAGATGTAATACAAAAGTGATTAAGTAAAAATCCTAAATGTGGATTGGAAGTACCAGTTTGAACACAGGGTTCTGTCCTCTGGGATTTTGCCTAAGGAGTATGCATGATAAAATATATTTCTTTGTAATCAAACTAGTAGCAATGTGTATCCCTAGCACCTGGATAGTGGTCATGAAATACCATTTCCCTTTTCTTTCTTTTTTTAATTTTAAATAAAAGGCCTTCTTGGAGAAAGAAGTTTCCAGGTCCAGAGCAGAAAATGTAGAAGATGACTCTGGTGCATCTTGTCATACAGAAAGACAGGAACCTCTCAGGGACAACTAGGGTTGTATCATAAAGACTCAAGAGCCAGCTTGAAGAAGCTCTCCCTGGCATGGGACAATGGAACGGGACAAGTTGAGCTTCAGAAAAAATGATACTTGTAAATGATTGTAACCCATCAAATATGCTAAAATCTAAGAGTTCATAATGACATTGAAAAGGAATTAATTGGTCCTCTCCTTCCGAGGATGATAAAGAACCAATTCATTTTCTTGAAAACTGATGAATAAAGGGAAAGAAGCAAGCATGTGTCCTGCCTTTCCTATACGACCTGTATCACTGGGCAACAAAGAGTAAATGAGAGGAAGCATCCCTTTCTAAAAGTCTCTTTCCAATTGATAAATGAAAAAGAAAGATTGGGATTGGAATGTTGCCACGTGCAACCCCAATGAATTCTAAGACCATGGATGGCTGCTAAGAAAGAAAGAGAGAACACCCAACATTGTGTGCCTCCAGAGGAAAGCACACAAGCCCCCCAAGGAGCTAGCCAAAGGGATTGAACCCAGGTCTGATCAAGCCTCTGGATCCAGCCGCCAGCTTCCAGGAAGCACAGAGGACCCAGGAGTACACTGAACGGTACTGTTCGGATAAAGTCAGCAAAATCCAGACTGTGGGAAACTCTATAAGGCAAATGGTGTTCCTCAACAAATAGTTTGTAAGGAAAAGAAAGGGTCCAGGAACATCTCTAGATTAAAGCAGACTTTAAAGATGTATCTTTTTTTTTAAGAGGTAAGTCTAACAATGATATCTAGGGATACACACTTAAGTGCTAAGAAAATGATTACTGTAAAAGTCAGGCTACTCGATTGTTGCAGGGGGGTGAGAGGGCTTAGATTGGAAAGAGACACCTGGAGAGATTTGGGGGAGAGGAGTGCTTGCAAAGTTCTATTTATTAACTTGGGAAGTAGTTACAAAGATATTTACCGTAAGATGACTCATTAAGCCATATATTTATTTTGTGTGGTTTCTATATCTGTGTTTACTTTACAATAAAGGGTTTTTTAAAAACAAAAAAAAAGGCTGAAATGAATGAACCACCCTAGGAGGTCTCCCTGTTCTCTTTTGATGGATGACAAAGGGACAACCCAGAGAGGAACACAAGTTTGCCCAAAGCCACACAGCTGCTAAGCCGCCCAGCTGGGCTGGAAACCCAAGCGAGATTCATCTGTTCTTTTGACAAACAGTTGCTGACACCTGCTGAGTTGGTTTCTGGGCAAACAGCTGAGTTAAAACAGTCTGGCTTCAGATCCACCTGCCCTGCATGGGAGTAATGCAGGGTGTGTGTGTAAGGGACACACGTGGGTCTTGGTACCCAGCTGGGTGTGGTCACAGCACACCCCAGGGCCCCTCCCTTGTGCAGGGCCCGCGTGGTGCTCTCAGAAACTGTGTCCACGCAGCTTTTCTCACCCCAGACTCTGGACATAGAAATGCATTTGATCTCACCTGACCATCTGATGAAGTTTCGCTTCTGTTTCTCAACACTTCCCAGAGTGTTCTGTCCCCTGGAGAAGACAGAGGGTCTGGGAAAGGGTCCTGGCCTAAAACTAAGAGGCCAGCTTGCACCTCTCCCTTGCTACTCCACCTGGGTGGGCGCCAATGAGTTGGGGCAAACGGGGAGAAGATAGAACTGTGCCGTCAGCTCTGCAGGCTAGAGCTCCTCCCTTATCTGCCTTGGTATCTGTCACCCCGGTATTTGACACTCAGACTTGTAGAAAGCAGAGGCACGATACATGTTTGTTGAATGAATAAATGAATGAATTTGCTATATCACTTTTGATCTATTTTATAGAGTCTAAGGCTCAATCAATGCTTTTAAACTATATCATCCTAGGGACTTCCCTGGTGGTCCAGCGGTTAAGACTGCACACTTCCACTGCAGAGGGCACGGGTTTGATCCCTGGTCAAGGACCTAAGATCTCACTTGCCACGCAGCACGGCCAAAAAAAAAATTTTTTTTAATAGTATTATCCTTAGACCTACAGACATAGAGGACAAATTTACGGTTACCAGGGAGGAAAGGGAGGGATAGATTAGGAGTTTGGGATTGACATAAACACACTGCTATGTATAAAATAGATAACCAGGGCTTCCCTGGTGGCGCAGTGGTTGAGAGTCTGCCTGCCGATGCAGGGGACACGGGTTCGTGCCCCGGTCCGGGAAGATCCCACATGCCGCGGAGCGGCTGGGCCCGTGAGCCATGGCCGCTGAGCCTGCGCGTCGGGAGCCTGTGCTCTGCAACGGGAGAGGCCACAACAGTGAGAGGCCCACGTACCGGAAAAAAAAAAAAAGATAACCAATAAGGACCTACTGTATAGCACAGGGAACTCTACTCAATGTTTTGTAATAGCCTATAAGGGAAAAGAACCTGAAAATATACATATATATGTGTATATATATAACTGAATCACTTTGCTGTACACCTAAAACTATCACAACACTGTAAATCAACTATACTTCAATTAAAAAATATATATGTATATGTCATCTTTCACTCTAAAATGGGAGTTATGATAATGCCCACCCCTAGGGTCATTGAGAAGACTGAACTAGTTAATAAATGTAAAACCCAGACTTCCCTGGTGGCGCAGTGGTTAAGAATCCACCTGCCAATGCAGGGGACACGGGTTCGAGCCCTGCTCCGGGAAGATCCCACATGCCATGGAGCAACTAAGCCTGTGCACGGCAACTACCGAGCCTGCACTCTAGAGCCTGTGAGCCACAACTACTGAGCCTGCGTGCCACAACTACTGAAGCCCGTGCTCCACAACAAGAGAAGCCACCACAATGAGAAGCCTGCGCACCTCAATGAAGAGTAGTCCCAACTCGCCGCAACTACAGAAAAGCCCATGCACAGTAACAAAGACCCAACGCAGCCAAAAATAAATAAATTAAATATATATATAATAATATAATATAATATGTAATATAATATAATACATATATTAATTATATTATATAATTATGTATAATTATATAATATATAATAATATATTATAATATAATATATAATATATTATAATATAATATATATATATAAGGGTCTGGCACATAGTGAGCCCTCAATGGGTAATTCCTGTAACTGAGAGAAGTTTGTCTACGGTTAGGGCCCAGTCAATGTGAGATTAGGGATCAGTAGGGGGCCAGGGTCAGAAGTCAGGGGGCAGAGAGAGCTAGTTTAGCATGGGGTTAGGGTTAGAGGAACAGTTTGTGGCCAGTGAACAGTCAGATTTTTAAATTAACCATCTGTGTGTTTGTTTATCCTCCACATTGTTCCAGAAGGACTCAAGGCAGCTCTTAGGAGCCCCAACTGCAGAAATCAGGAAAGAGAGATGGAAACAGGTATGCTCCTGGCCTGGGGCATTCATGCTGATACCCCAGGGCCCTCTCAGCAGAGAACCACGAGTGGGTGACCAAATCCCAGGACTCGCTGGCCACTCTGGGGTCCACACTGACAGCCCAGGGTCAAGCAGAACCAACCTCTCAGAGTTCTAGTGAGAAGTCCATGAGTTACCCGTCAAAGTACCAGCACATAATAAATTCTCAATAAACATTTACCATTATCATCAGAGAACAAGGCTGAGGTAGACCCAGAGGGCCTGCTTTGAATGTGCAGTGAGCAGTGGGGGGTCGGCATTCTCTCACTGGCCAGACCAGTACAGCCTCTCCCCGTGAGCAGAGCACCGCCCCCCAACCCTGCCAATGAATCAGAGCCAGGAGAAGTGGACGGTCAATAGGATCAGACTGGGATGGCCAAGTCCACTCCATCAGGGCTGCCCTGACCAGCAGCTCCAAGGATGCCTGAAATCCATCAGCTCTGACCTCCTCCTCTCCTTGAAAAATGCCTGGGTGTGTCCTGCCAGCTCTGGACTCTGCCAGACCAAACCCCAGCCCCAGGACACCCCTTTTCTTTATGTTGTTGAATATATTTGGCCAGACAAGGAAAAGTCCACAGGGCATATTTCAAATGCTGTGTGTGTGTGTGTGTGTGTGTGTGTGTGTGTGTGTGTGTGTGAGTGTGAGTGTGTGTGTGTGTGGGGGGGTGTATCAGTTTCCTGTTGCTAACTATAACTTAACCACTTGAACAATACATAGCATCTTAATCCTGCAAGTCAGACCTGGACTAAAATCAAGGTGTTAGCAGAACTCTGGCTCCTCCTGGAGGCTCTAGGGTAGAATCTCTTCCTTGCCTCTTTCAGCCTCTAGTAGCTTCTTGCATTCCATGGCTCGTAGCCCTCATTCATCTTTAAGCCAGCAACTGTATCACATGGTTTTGCTTCCTGTCTTCACATCTTCTCTGACTTTGACCCTGCCTCCCTCTTATAAGACCCTGTGATTTCACTAAGCTCACCTGGATAATCCCAGCTAATCTCCCAATCTCAAAATCCTTAACTTAATCACATCTGCAAAATCTCTTTTGCACGAGAGATAACATATTCACAGGTTTCGGGGTTTAGGACAGGGACATCTTGGTGGGGGACATTATTCTGCCTAGCCCAGGGGCCTAGTGCTGTACCCCTAGAATGCTGTGACTCCCCTGCTCTCTGTTCTACCCACTGGGGGGACTTTGGAACCAAGAAAACAGCCCCTCTTCTCAGTCCAAAGAAATGTTGGTAAAATGTCCCATCAGAAGACAAAGAAAAGAAGTGAAGCATCCCTTTGGATCCTTCTAGAGAATGGACAAGAAATTAAGCTCACCTCCCTGGGGTCCCAACATATACCTGTGATACCAGCCAAGGGGACAGCCAAGAGTAAGGGACAGTGGCCAGTATCAAGCTTCTCCATCTGGGGAAATCCAGGCCGGGAAAGACTTCACCTCACTTCTGAGCTCACTTATGATTAGAAAGATCATTTCGTTACCACATTAAATGGACAACGAAGCAATGGCTCAGGGACCAATTTGAAAGCTGCCTTCCAGCTCGCAGAAAGTATAAACCAGACCCAAACCAAAAAATCCCTAGAATGCCCGGGGTTCCAGATTTGCGTTCCCCGCCCCTCCACCGCAACTTTATCTGACTTGCTGACTCTGGGTCTGGGTTCCGAGTCACCGAGATGGTGCAGGAAGGACGAGACAGAGGTGCTCCGGAGACCTTCCAGCCCCAATCTGCACAAGCTGCCACAGCTTGGACCCATCAAGCATCCCTCCTGTAAAAATGGTTCTTTAAGCTGAAAGTCATAAATCTCCTCTTGTTTTGGTGACAGCGTGATTGTTGCCTTTGTCTGCAGGAGACACACACATAGGAAGCAGTCAGCCTTCACAGTCAGAAGGCGGAAGTCGGTCAAATTCCAAGATCAGAACCTGGTCTGTTAATCCTCAGGCAGGAGTGTGGAGAGGAGACCCTGCTGGGACCACGCAAACCCAGGGCACCACCAGGTGTCGTGCCTGGGAGGTGTCCTGTCTCTACCTGGAGCCTTTGCACTTTTCTGCTCCTAATAGACTTGGCTGGTCACAGCATTTAACTCTCAGAGGCAACATTGTTACTCTCATGTCCCTGTTCCAGAGGTGGTCACCTGACCATATTCCTCAAGAACTGACAATTCAAGAGTAAAAAGGTAAAAGCAAAACAAAACAAAACAATTAGAAAGGTAAAGAAATAGGGACAGAGGGGAAATGGAAGAAGGAAAGCTGAGAGCAGCCAGAGGTGAGATTAGTGCAGACAGCAGAGCTCAGAGTCCTAGGCACAGATATGACTCAGCTTCTTAGCAACCATTGTGAAAAGGGAAACAAGGTCCATCATGCGTCATAAGGCCTGTCAGCTAAAAGCAAAGTCATTCCCCCCCCCACAGAAAATGCCTATCCCTAGTACTAAGATGTGGAAGAAATTTATTCTGAGGTTCCCATGGAGAGGCCACCATAGACAGAATGAAGGAATACTGTCCTCAGCAAGATCCTGACCGTAAATCCAGCAACCAGTTTCCTAGGGCTGTTTCTTATAACCCTTCTTGATGAAGGCCCAGAGTATAAAGCTGAAGGCCTACAAAATACCTGTTCAGATAAGGGTTACTAAGCATAAACAGTTAAGTGATGAAAGTGGTCCATCATGAGTGTATGTGTTTGACAGATGTGTACATTTTTGCCTCTGTGCTTCCTGCAAGTCGGCAGCTGGATCCTGAGGCTTGATCAGGTTTGAGTTCAATCCCTTTAGCTAGATTCTCAATGGGTTTGTGAAACTCTAAACACCGGTGAGTATGAACTATCAAAAAATACACACAGAAATATGGATGAATTTCACCAACACAAACTTGAGCAAACGAAACCAGACACCAAAATGTGTATACAGTATAATTTCAAATACAGCTGACCCTTGAACAATGCAGGGGTTAGGGACGCCAACGCCCAGGCAGTCAAACACAGCAGTCTCTGCCTTGAAGACAAAGGAATTGATAAAGGACTCACTCAAGGGCAGGAAACTGAAAGAGTTTAGATAGAATCAGGACTCAAGCCCTCGTTTTTTTATTCCACGTACTGTGATCTCTAATCAAACACAAACTTTTCCCCACACTTCATTAATTTAAAGATCTGTAAAATGAAAATACAGGTACCATATTTATTGAAAAACATCCACATATAGGTGGACCCGAGCAGTTCAGACCTGTGTTGTTCAAGGGTCAACTGTATATAGAAGTATAAATACAGATAAAACTAATAGATGCTGCTGAGATTCAGGGTAGTGGTTAACCTTGGGAGGTTGTGGGAAATTCCTCGGCTGTCCAATGGTTAAGACTCCACACTTTCACTGTCTTGGGCTCGGGCTTAATCCCTGGTCGGGGTACTAAGATCCTACAAGTTGCATAGGATCAGCCAGAAACAAACAAACAAACAAACCTTGAGAGGTTGTGGTTGGAAGGGTAAGAGGGCTTCTGGGATGCTGGCAATGAGTGTTGATTACATGGATGTGTTTCGTCTGTGAAAAATTCTTGTGGTATGGGCACTTTTCTCAATGTATGTTACACTTCAATAAAAAGTTTTTAGGTGGTCATCATCGTATGAATTTTAAATTGGGGGTACTGTTTTGGAGGACAGGGCTTCAGGCTGTGACCACAGTTAGAACTCATTCCAGGACTGGAATGTGGGCTCAGCTGGGATAAGTGTCACTGCGGGCACAGGGTCAAGACCCAGTCGTGGCTAGATCAGGACTGATCCTGGCATAAGGGCTCAGTCCCTCAAAGGCTTCAGCTTGACCACTGCCTTTCCAGGGTCTGACCACTTGATGTCTCCACTCGACAGATTGCTAAGTGAGGAGAAGGCTGGAGAGAGTCGTTTGTACCCATAATGTCCCTGAGCTGGATTTAGGTTGGGAATGACTAGAAAATGTCAGAGGATGAATCCGAGTGGACCAGAGCTGTCTCATCTGGGGCTGAGGGACAGGCCCTGTGGAACAGGGGGCAGCAGAGGGGACCGCAAAGGCAAGGCCAGCTCAGAAGCCCCCAGCTCTGTCCCCTCCTATTCAGTCAGTATTATTTCCTTCTTTCTTTCCTTCCTTCCTACCTTTCTTCCATGTTTAATGAGCTTCTGCTCTGGACCAGGCACTGAGGATTCAAGGCGGGGGGGGGGGGGCAGATGGGCCACACTCCCTGTCTTCACGGAGCTCACATCACCCTCACACATCCTCTCTCCCTGCTCAACATCCACTGCTCCCACTAAGCCCAGAAGAACTGCTGATATTAGAATCTACCTCCCAACCAGCTCCTCAACCTGGACCCCTCTTCTTGTTTGTCTGTCTTTCCCACCAGGATGGATATCCAAAGGGCAGGGGCCTCATCTGTCTTCCAGACCCTCGTGTTCTCTGGTCTGGCCCAGAGAAGATGCCCAATAAATCTCTGTTGAAAGAAAGTGGGAGAGCAATGAGGTGGCCACATCATCCCTTCAGACCCAAGCAGAGCAGGGGTGCTTTCTCTGAGTCTGGGGCATGAGGCTCCCAGACCTTGCAATTCTGGAAGAAGCCTCTGACAAGGCTTTCCATGGATGGACGTGGGCACGTGAGTAAGTCTGAGAGCTGGAGGTTTCAGGGCCAGGAGGGCTGCAGGGGAACAGAGAACCAGAATGGTGCTGTCAGTCCAGCTCCCGGAGCTGGGTACAGTTCCACTTCTCCTTTTTCAAAAGCAAACACAGGGGGAAGGAAGGGCCCAGCTTCCACAGCACGCTTTGATAGGCCCAGGTACCTGGCTACAAGAGGAGGAAATATGAGCCAGCAGAGATTATGTAGGAACCAGCTGGGGGTGTGCCCTGCCTGCCTCCATCTCCACGCAGTACCCCAGCCACCTCCACCCAGGCTTGGCAGAGGATGAAGGGTAAGTGGACCAGCTGGATCGGGACCTGCTAGGGTCCTGAGAAAGAAACTTGGGGAATGAGGCAGGGCATAACTTTGGGGAAGCAGGCTGGAGGGAAAGGGGTGAAGAGCGGGAGCTGCAAGCAGATGCTCCCTGGAAGAGGGAGGAGGCTGCGGGAGATTGAGACACAGATTTGGATGGTCACGTGGATCTGGACGGTTCCCCTGGACCTTCAGAGAACCAGTTTTGGACCATTTCTCGTGGCATCAGAGATGGGGGTACTAGGATGGGACCTTCAGCACAAGGGTCTACTGCCCCCCACACATCCAAATAACATTTCCACGTTGGCTGTTCCATTGGAGTCGAGAGTAGATCAGCACTGTCCAATAGAACTTTCTGCAATGAAGGACATGTTCTATAGGTTCTATAGGTTTTCCAATATGGCAGCCACTACAATATGGCAGCAGCTACCATATTGCACAGCACAGCTCCAAGCTCACATGTAAGGTGAACAAAGCCACTTCCCACTATTTCTTTTCTCCCCTCCCTCTCGTTCCATTCTCTCACATCTTACTCTTCTTCTTACACCTCAAGCTATCAGTCAATAATGATGTCGTAATGCATATGAATTTCACAGGCCATAAACTTGTGTAAAGCAAATATATAAAATAATTTATTTTTCTATCATTGAGTGTAACATCTGTCTCAAGTACCCATCCTGTAGCAGAGATTTACTCTCAATAAATTCAGGTTAAATGCAGTCCAGTGAAGATTTCCTCCTTCTTTTCCCACAGAATACATCTAAGTCCATATCCTATTCATTTAATCTTTTCTTTCATCTCCAAACTTCATCTCTGGATTCTACTATTTCTACCCCTCCTGCAGGGACAAGTGAAGCAGGCATAGAATCCCTTCTCAAAGACTCATCCCAGCATCTAATGCCACTGTCCCCCCGCCCACATACTCCTGTACTTCCCACCCTTTGTTAACATTTATTGAACACCTCCTATGTACCAGGCATATTTTTAAAATAATTTTTAAAAATTTTTTATTTCTTTTTTGGCCTCGTTGGGTCTTTGTTGTGTTGTATGGGCTTCTCGTTGAGGTGGCTTGTCTTGTTGTGGAGCATGGGCTCTAGGTGCACGGGCTTCAGTAGTTGCAGCACACAGGCTCAGTGGTTGCGGCATGCGGGCTCTAGAACGTAGGCTCAGTAGTTGTGGTGCATGGACTTTGTTACTCCGCAGCATGTGGGATCTTCCCAAACCAGGGCTTGAACCCATGTCCCCTGCACTGGCAGGCTGATTCTTAACCACTGCACCACCAGGGAAGCCCCCTATTCTAAGCACTTTAAAACCATTCACCCATTTAGTCTTCCCAATAACTCTCTGAGGCAAATACTGTTAATATTCTCATTTTGCAGATTAGAAAAAGAGGCACAGAGAGGTCCTCTGAGAAAGCTCACACAGAAAGTATTCTTGGGCTAGGACTTTAAAAACCAGTATTACATATGCATCACCCAGCAATCCTACTTCTAAGAACCCATCCCCAAAATAGGCTGCCAAAATCCTGAGAGTAATTATGCACAAGACCTTCTGTTATCATACTCTTTGTAATAGCAAATGGCTAGAAGCTATCCAAACGTCCATCAACAGGGAATTAAATGAATAAATCATGGTACTTTACATGGTACTTTACTATGGAACTTTACATGGTACTTTACATGGTACTTTGCAGCTGTGAAAATGAAGCAAGTGCTAACTCTACACATTTTAATAGGGTGAATTTCAGAATATATCATTAAAGACATGCAGACATATTGTTAAAGACAGCAAAAACTTCAGAAAATATATACTGAAAGAAGCATATGTGGTATGCTACCAGTTATGTAAGAAAGAGGGGATATAAATATATATACATATATATGCTTATACTTTTTAAAATTAAAGAAGAGGGAATTGCCTGGCAGTCCAGTGGTTAGGACTCTGTGCTTTCACTGCTGTGGGCCCCGGTTCAATCCCTAGCTGGTGAACTAAGATCCCACAAGCCATGAGGTGCAGCCAAAATAATTAATTAATTAATTAAAATAATAAAATTAAAGAAGAAAACCAAAAAAAACTTTAAAAAATTATTACTTCTCGAAAGAAAGGTATATGGTATGCTACTAGTTATGTAAGAAAGAGGGGATATAAATATATGCACACATACATATATGCTTATACTTTTTAAAATTAAAGAAGAAAACAAAACAATTTTTTAAAATGATTACCTATGGGAGAGGGAGAGACCAGAGTGAAGGGAACAGGTATAGAATCTATACTTACCTGAATATACTTTATTTTGAAGATTTGGCTGTGGAACGGTATCATTGTTCTACATAATTATTAAAGCAAAATTGAATTTCAAATAAAGTAATCCCTAAAACTTGGAAATAAAATGAAAGAAATGCATCAAACTAGAAATTAAATTGATAGTGTAACCACTCAGAGAAGAATTATTAGAAATAATTTTGATACAGTAATTTGTGCATTCTTAGATTGTTCATAAATCTAGTGTTATTGCCATTAGAAACCAACACTCTCAGCATAAGGGAAAAAAGATACAAATATAAAATCAAAAAAGTTAAGCAGGGCTTAACTTTAACTGCGCCTTGTGGCGCAGTGGTTAAGAACCCACCTGCCAATGCAGGGTACACAAGTTTAAGCCCTGGTCCGGGAAGATCCCACATGCCCCAGAGCAACAAAGTCCGTGTGCCACAACTACTGAGCCCACGCTCTATAGCCCACGAGCCACAACTACTGAGCCCGCCTGCCTAAAGCCCGTGCACCGCAACAAGAGAAGCCACCACAGTGAGAAGCCTGTGCACTGCAATGAAGAGTAGCCCCCACTCACCACAACTAGAGGAAGCCTGCGCACAGCAACGAAGACCCAATGCAACCAAAAAAAAAAAAAAAAAAACCTCTGTAATCTAAATTAAATTTTAAATTATCAGTGTGAACTCAAGACCTCTTAAAATTTTTAATCTCTTATCCACTGAAAAGACCTGGAAACAATTACCAATGCAGTAGCTATTAGCACCCCTAGAGAAAAGATTGTGAAAGATCTAAACATCATTTCCCAAGAACCAGGGGTACTTGAGAAATGGCCAATTCAAGGTCTGGGGCAAAAAAATGTACAAGATGAACTTAGAACATCTTGCCATTCTAGAAAGAAGTAAGCTACAAGGTTATGTCAAAAGAATTCAGAAGTCAATCTGAAGAGGCTCTAGCTGGCCAAAGATGAGACACTTTGAGCATCAATAAGGTTTAAAATCAAACAGGTTTAAAATCCGTAAGTTCATAATGATACTCAAAAAAAAAAGAAAAAGAATAAAAAGAAAAAGAAAATCTCATCGCATTCTCTTTGAGCATGTTAGGGAAGCAACTCAACGTTTTGGAAATTGGTAAATAAAGAGAAAGAATCAAGCATTTTATTTCTATTTTTCCTATATGAACTGAATCTCATTGTAACCAGCTAATTGATTAGAGGAAATTTCTCTTGATAGACATATTTCTCCTAATAAGTGAAAAAAAATTTTTAAGAATTAGAATTTTGCATTTTGGAATTTGCAACCTTTAACAAAACAATGGGTTTAGGCCATGACCATTAATGGCTAGGAATTTCACTAAAAGAGAGACAAATACATACAACTTCCTAGTGGTTGTGTACAACATCACCTGTGAAGTATTCTTGCTAAAAAACCATTTAACCTGACTATACTAAGATACTAGTCACATGAAATAAAGCGGTCAGCAGATATGTGAAACAACACCACAGGGATGCAATCAGCCAAATCCAGACTGTAGGAAACTCTACAAGACAAATACCACATTTCTTCAATAAATAAATTGAAGGCAGAGAAAGGAGGAAATCTCTCCAAGTCCTGTCTTTTCTACCTCCCACACTTACAAAAAAAGAGAGAGATGGTGGAAGATCCTATATATTAAAAGAGACTTAAGAGATATATCAATCAACGCAATATGTAGACCTTGTTTGGATCTTGATTCAAACACATTATACGTTTTAAAATTAGACAACAATTGGGCATATTTGAACCCGGACGGGATATTTGACAACATTGTGAATTCATTGTTGACTTTGTAGGTGTAATAATGGTATTGTGGTTACATGTTGAAAGTTCTTATCTTTTAGAGAGACACGGGGAAATGTTTACAGTTGAAATGATATGGTGTGTGTTATTTGCATCAAACTCATACAGTGGAGGGGCTTCCCTGGTGGCACAGTGGTTAAGAATCTGCCTGCCAATGCAGGGGACATAGCTTCGAGCCCTGGCCCGGTAAGATCCCACATGCCACGGAGCAACTAAGCCCGTGTGCCACAACTACTGAGCCTGCACTCTAGAGCCCGCGAGCCACAACTACTGAGCCCAAGTGCCACAACTACTGAAGCCTGCACGCCTAGAGCCCTAGAGAAAGCCTGCACACAGCAGCGAAGACCCAACGCAGCCAAAAATAAGTAAGTAAGTAAATAAATAAATAAAACTCATACAATGGAGGAGCTGGTAGATGGGCACATAGTTAAGTTCATCCATGAGTGAGTTAATAACTGTTGAAGCTAGTTGATGGGTATGTGGAGGCTTATTATAGTATTCTCTCTGTTTTTGTATACACTTAAAATTTTTTATTATAAAAAAATTTAAATAAAAAAATTTAAGGGAAAAAGCTCACAGATTGCTTTCTATTCTTTCTGCATTTCTGCTATAAAAACCACCTGTGAGGCCAAAGGTACTAGTCTGAACCTGAAAAGCAGATGGGATACAAGGCTGTACAAAAAAAACAAAAAAAAAGAGAGAGACATACATCGATTAATACTTCAAACTATTTTTTAAATTGAGGTGAAGTTCACATAATATAAAATGAGCTACTTTAAAATATACAGTTCACCGGCATTTAGTACATTCACCATGCTGTACAATCACCATCTCTGTCAAGTTCCAAAATATTTGCATCCCCCCCCAAAAGGAAACCCCATACTCATTAAACAGTCATTCCTCATCCCCCAGCCCCTGGCAACCATCTGTCTGCTTTCAGTCTCTATGGATTTACCTATTCTGGATATTTCATATAAATGAAATCAGAGACTATGTGACCTTTTATTTCAAACTATGTTCAACCACACATGTACTAAGCTCTATTATGTACTAGGCACGAGCTCAGCGCTGTAGATAAGATGGTGAAGACAGGCACATGATCCAGACCTTCCTGGGGCTTCAGAGACCATTATGCAAATAAATGCAAACAATTAACTAATTACAGGAGGATTTATTTTTATAAATTTATTTATTTATTTTTGGCTGCGTTGGGTCTTCGTTGCTGCGCGGGGGCTTTCTCTAGTTGCGGCGAGCGGGGGCTGCTCTTTGTTGAGGTGCAGCGGCTTCTCATCGCAGTGGCTTCTCTTGTTGCTGAGAACGGGCTCCAGGCACGTGGGCTTCAGTAGTTACGGCACGCGGCCAAAAGTAGAGTTGTGGCTTGCGGGCTCTAGAGCACAGGCTCAGTAGTTGTAGCTCAAGGGCTTAGTTGCTCCATAGCATGTGGGATCTTCCCGGACCAGAGATCGAACCCATGTCCCCTGCATTGGCAGGAGGATTCTTAACCACTGCGCCACTAGGGAAGTCCCAACTACCTAATTACAAATGTGCAAATGCTGCAGAGTTGAAGAACAGAATCTACAGGAAAGGTAAAACAAAGGGGGGGGGTGTGCAGATTTAATCTGCTGAATGAGGGAAGGCTTCTCTGAAGAGGTGACATTTAAACTGAGCCCTAGGGACTTCCCTGGCTGTCCAATGCTTAGGACTCGGCACTTTCACTGCTGAGGGCCTGGGTTCAATCCCTGGTCAGGTAACTAAGACTTCACAAGCCTCTTGGCACGGCCAAAAAAAAAGTTAATTAAAAAAAAACAAAACAACAACTGAGCCCTAAAGAATGACTAGGGGGGAGCCAGGGGAGGAAGGACGGACAAACCTTCCTGGCCAGGTCGGAGGGCAGGCATTGGAAGCTCTAAACAGAGTCATGAAACTTGATTTGTTTGTTTTTGTTTTAGTTGGATTTTTTATTAACTAAAGTCCAGAGTTTACATTAGGGTTCACTCTTTGTGTTGTATAGTTCATTGGGTTTTGACAAATGTCTAGCAACGAGAGTTCACCATTATAGTATCATACAGAACAGTTTCACTGCCCTAAAAATATCCTGTGCTTGACCTATTCTTTCCTCTCCTATTCCTCCCTGCCCCCAATTGATCTTTATACCCCCACTACGGTTTTACCTTTTCCAGAAGTTCATACTGTTGGAATCATATAGTATGTAGCCTCCTCAGACTGGCTTCTTCTACTTAGCAATATGTATTTAAGGTTTTTCCATGTTTTTTTGTGGCTTGATAGGTCATTCTTTTGTGTGTGGAGGGGGGGAGTAAAATATACATAAGATTTACCATTTTAAACATTTCTAAGTATATGTTTCAGTGGAATTAAGTATGTTACCATTTTAAACATTTCTAAGTATATGGTTCAGTGGAATTAAGTATGTTCACATTGCTGTGCAACCGTCATCACTATCCAACCCAAAACTTAGCTCCTTCGTTATTGCTGAATAATATTCCACTGTATGGATGGACCACAGTTCGTTTATCCAATCACTTACAGAGAGATGATTTGTTTTTAAGTAAGACCACTGACTTCCACGTAGAGGACTGATTGGAGAAGGACCAAGAATGCAGGCAGTGAAGCTGGAGAGGTGGCTGAAGGTGTAATCCAAGCAAGAGATGATAGTGGCTTCAGCTGGGGTGATCTCAGCAGAGGTGGAGAGAAGCAGACAAATATGAGATGATGAGAGGGTGAAATTGTCAGGACTTGAGAATAGATTGGATGTGGGGGTTCTGGGAGAGGGAAGAGTTAAGAATGAGGTCCAGCCTTGCAGCTTGGGGGACTGGGTAGGTAGGTGGTAGTGTCATTGACTGAGACGAGGAAATGAAAAAGGAAGGATGGATTTGGGAGAAGACCACAGGTTCAGCCTTGGATCTGATGTTTTGGATTTAAAGTATCTGAGAGACATCCAAGTGGAAATGTGAAGCGACCCATTGATTTATGGGGCTCAGACCCCTTTCCCCTTTCTTATCAAACAATCTATCCCACTGGCCTTAATTCTATTCCTGAACAGGCCAAGCTTCCTCCAGCCTCAGGACCATGGCATTGCTGTTCCCTTTGCCCAGAATACTTCCCCTGAGATGCCCACATAGTTAGCTCCTTCTTAACACTCAGATCTCAGGTCAAATAGCATCTAATCAGAGAATCCTTCCTTGGACCCAAGCTAAAGTCAGCATAAGGAGTGAGTTAAGAGATCCACATGGGCCAGATTTTGTTGCAATGATGCTGCATAAAAAACAACTTCCTTCTTGTGGTGTTGATTTTGAAATGTAGAGAAATTTTGAATTAGTATGTTGTGTAACAAGAGCTGACATAGTGTTGCAGGTCAATTATACTTCAAAAACAAACAGACCCAGCAATCCCACTTCCAGGCATATACTCAGAGAAAACCATAATTCAAAAAGACACATGCACCCCAATGTTCATTGCAGTACTATTTACAATAGCCAGGTCATGGAAGCAACCTAAATGCCCACCAACAGAGGACTGGATAAAGAAGATGTGGTACATATGTACAATGGAATATTACTCAGCCATAGAAAGGAAAAAAATTAGGTCATTTGTACAGAAGTGGATGGACCTAGAGACTGTCATACTGAGTGAAGTAAGTCAGAAAGAGAAAAACAAATATCGTATATTAATGCATATATGTGGAATCTAGAAAAAATGGTATAGATGATCTTATCTGCAAAGCAGAAATAAAGACACAGAGATAGAGAACAAACGTATGGATACCAAGGGGGAAAGGGGGAAGGGATGAATTGGGAGACTGGGATTGACACATATACACTATTGATACTATGTATAAAATAGATAACTAATGAGAACCTACTATACAGTACAGGGAACGCTACTCAGTGCCCTGTGGTGACCTAAATGGGAAGGAAATCAAAAAAAGAGGGGATATATGTATACGTATAGCTGATTCACTTTGCTGTACAGTAAAAACTAACACAACATTGTAAAGCAACTATACTCCAATAAAAGTTAACTTAAAAACAAAAGCAAACAAACAAACAAACTCATAGAAAAAGAGATCAGATTTGTGGTTACCAGAGGCGGGGGTGAGGGAATTGGATCAAGGCAGTCAAAAGGTACAAACTTCCAGTTACAAGATAAATAAGTACTAGGGATGTCACGTACAACATGATAAATATAATGAACACTGCTGGATGTTACATATGAAAGCTGTTAAGAAAGTAAATCCCGGGCTTCCCTGGTGGCGCAGTGGTTGAGGGTCCGCCTGCCGATGCAGGGGACGCGGGTTCGTGCCCCAGTCCGGGAAGATCCCACGTGCCACGGAGCAGCTGGGCCCGTGACCCACGGCCGCTGAGCCTGCGCGTCCGGAGCCTGCGCTCCGCAACGGGAGAGGCCACAACAGTGAGAGGCCCGCGTACCGCAAAAAAAAAAAAAAAAAAAAAAAAAAGAAAGTAAATCCCAAACTTCTCATCATAAGGAAAAATATTTTTTTCTACTTCTTTAATTTTGCATCTATATGAGATGCTGGATGTTCACTAAACTTGCTGTGGTCATCATTTCATGATGTATGTAAGTCAGATCATTATGTTATTCACAAAGTTATACAATGCTGTATGTCCATTATATCTCAATAAAACTGGAAGAAGAAAAAAGAAAACAGCTTCCACAAACTGAGTGCTTACAAAAGTAAACACTTATTTCTCACCCAGGGGTCTGCGGGTCAGCTGGGGTTCATCAGGGCTCTCCTGGGCTGGGCTCCAGGCTGTGGGGTGAGTGCAGAGCTGCCCTATGTATTTTCTCATTCTGAGTCCAGCCTAAAGCAGCCCTCACTGTGTGGCACTCAACGGTTCTCATGACTGATGACAGCTGCTCCAGAGGGGGGAATGGACACACTGGGTATCTTGGAGCTGGCCCCTGTCACTCCCGCACATATTATTTTGGCCAAAGCAAGTCACATGGCTAATTTCAATATCAAGAGAGTGAGGAACTGTATTCCTCCCATGGTGAGGAGGTCTGGGGGAAGTAAATATTTGCTGAACAACAATACAATCTACCACCAGACCCAACTCTTTTCTTCCTAGATTGCCATGTTTATTGAGTAACCTTCCCACACTCTTACGAAATACCATCTTCTATGAATGAATGGATGGATGGATGGCGGAACGTGCCTTTCAAGGCAGGAAGACTGTCCTCACTCTTCAGATGAGAAACCTGAGGCTCAGAGAAGAGAAGCAGCTTGCCCAAGATCACAGAAACCACACATGGCCAGCCCACCCTGACTGGCACCCTCAGCTCAATACCCTAGACACGGTGAGTGAGTGAGGGGGGGAAATGCTATTCTCTGGGCAGCAGGGCCGCAGCTTCCATTCTGCCCTCTCACTAAGGCTTGGCGGACTTGCACATAATCGAGGACAAGTACACAGCGTGGTCTCCTTGCTGAAATTCAATCTCAGGTCTCACTCCAAAGGCAAGTGGGACCTTGATTCATCATTTCAGGGTCTCAGAGTCCTGAAGGCTAAGTGTATGCTGGGGGAATGAGTCATCGGTGGCTTTAACTGCTGATTAAGTGTTCCGTGAAATTCTGCGTCCCATCCCAACAAGGCCCACCCGTAAGGTACAGACAGTCATCTGGATTTCTGAGGGGGCCCTGCAGTATCTACCATGGAGAGGGACGAACAGTGGCGTTCAGATGCTAGGCACAGGAAAAATCTAGAAGGGCATGTCTCAGATAAACAGTGGGTGCCTCAGAAAAACAGTGAGCACTTCTTTCAAAGCAGGATTACTCAGGACTTTGACCCTCGGCTTTATATCTGTATATAATGTTTGAACAGTTCACAATGAACATATACGTTGCTTCTGCAATCAGAGAGGAAAAAGCCGTCTGGGGCTTCCCTGGTGGCTCAGTGGTTAAGAATCCGCCTGCCAATGCAGGGGACACGGGTTCGAGCCCTGGTCTGGGAAGATCCCACATGCCACAGAGCAGCTAAGCCTGTGTGCCACAACTACTGAGCCCGCGTTCCTAGAGTCCATGCTCTGCAACAAGAGAAGCCACCGCAATGAGAAGCCTGTGCACCGCAGCAAAGAGTAGGCGCCGCTCACCACAACTAGATAAAGCCCGTGTGCAGCAAGGAAGACGCAATGCAGCCAAAAATAAATAAATAAAATAAATAAATTTTTTTTTTAAAAAGCCGTCTGGAAACATTTTCAAGTTCATACTAGTGTGCAAAAAAGCAACCCCTTTCAGGGTGGTTGGGAAATTCCCAAAAATTGTCCTTCAGAACCCTCCTCCCACACATTGTCAGAATCCTGTTTTCAGAAACACTGAGTCAATTCCCAACCACTCCTGTAGGCAGCAAACCAGAGAGTACCTACCACACACCAAGGGCTGAGTGAGACACCAGGAGGCCGGGTGACAGGCTGGGGAACACGTGGGGCCAGAGTCAATGAGGTCTGCATCCATACACAGCTGACCCAGATGGAACTGGCCCCTGGGACAGACACTGTGCTAAGTGTTCCACATGGATTATCACGTTTAATCTGCACGACATGTCTATGCGGTCAGAGCTATTATTATCATGTTTTATAGCTGTGGAAACTGCAGTGCAGAGAAGCGAAGGAACTTGCCCAAAGTCACATAACTAGCAGATGGCGGAACTGACATTCAATTCCAGAGTCTGTGCTCTTAACCGCTACCCCACGTTGCCTCCCGGTAGGAACCTGCCTGAATTCCACAGGCAGGAAGCTGCAGAGTCAGAATTTAAACCAAGCAAGGTTCTACAGCCTCCAAAGAACATTCTTTTCATTGATGAGGCATCCTTCTCCCTTCCAGCCCTCCCCGTTTCTAGACCCACTGCCAACATGCTGGGTGATATGGGTTGCTTCCCTGAGCCTCAGTTTCCATGGCTGAAAATGGCAAGAACATTGCTTACCCCAGGGAGCCGGAGAGGCATTTGTGGGAGAGGAGGCTTCCTCTCCTGAATCACGCTAGGCTCTAGGTTTAGATACATCTGTGTTCTTCCTGCTTTCCAGGAGTTCAGTGCAGTTGGCAAAGTGGACACGGGAGCAAGCCTGTTCCGTGAGCTCTATGGGTGAGAGGGGCACTAGGTAGTATGGGGCCAGAGGCTGGGCACTGGATGAAATGTCAAGGGTTACTACGCATCCAGAAAACTCAGCTGAGGGAAAAACTGAAATAAACAACCCCCCAGGAAGAGGGGATTTTGGTTTGTCATCTTTCCTGTTTTCCCAGCCTGGCCCAGTCCCAAAACCTCTTAATCTTGTCAAGATTTTGGCCCTTCACCCCAGGAAGGAGCTGCCAGGAGGCCCACAGCAAGCCAAGTCTTCAAGGAAGTGATGTCTTCCGTGGGTCAAGAAAAGGGAAGAGGCTTTCTGGGAGCAAGGAGAAGGCAGGGACAGAACCAGGAAAGGTCCCCCCTTGAGCCAGTGGAAAAACTGAGGCTTAGAGAACAGGGCAAGTTTTCTTGGTTTGCTGGTGGCTGGCTTGGGGCGGGTAGCGTAGCTCTGGTCTGCTGGTACAAAGTCTTCTCCACCGCACAGCACCTACTGCTCTCTCCCTTCCTGCTCTAGGATAGCCCAGGCAGGGGGAAGCTGCCTTCACTCCCCCTCCCCACAACTTTTTCCAGCAACTTCTCCCCTTCACTGCACTGGGGACTTTGAAAACAGAGATGGGTCCTGTGGGTACTGGAGGAGGAAGTGGTATCTGCAAAGAACTTGGTGTGTTTGACCATGTAGGAAATGGGACTTATAAACCTTCTGAAACAAAGAACCAGAACTCCCTAAGCACCTACTGTGAGCCCATGTGGGGTCCAGCACATGCAACGTGTCCCATCATCTAATCATTTTCCCTCACTCTGGGAAATAGATCAGGCCCCCAGTGTGCAGATGAGGCACCTGAGGGCCACAGGGGAGATGTTTCCTGCTGACTCTACCTCCACCCCCTAAATCTCTTTCAAGAACCAGAGCTGGCTGTTCACATCATCTAGGGCATCCCCATTTGTCTATCCCACATTCTTCTCACCCTCAACTTGAACGATCCTAAAATCATCTTCCCTCCACAGCCTTCTGTTTTCCCATCACAACCTCACTGGTCAAAACCCAGGGGACTTCCCTGGCAGTCCAGTGGTTAAGACTTGGCACTTCTACTTCAGGGGGCACGAGTTCGATCCCTGGTCGGGGAACTTAGATTCCACATGCCACGTGGCGTGGTCAAGAAATGTAAAACTAAATAAAAATTAAAAACAAAATGGGATATCAGCCTTGGTTCCATCCTCTCCCTTGTCCCATCTCGTAGTAGTAACCCTGACCAGTGGCCCCATCTCTGACTCTTTTGCCAGACACTGGATTTCCTTAATTTCAGGGTTCACGGAGTAGTCCAAAGTTCTCAATGACTCCAACAGCTCCTCAATAGATATTCTCCTTCTATTTTATCCCTACATCCGTCTATGCCCCATGCAAATATCAGGGTCATCTTTTTAAAATGCAATTCTGCCTAGCTTCACCTGACTGAAAACCCCCCAGTGGTGTCTCACTCCTCCCAGCAGAAACCCCTTGCCAGGGCTTACCAGGCCCTCCAAATCTTGGCCCTGGCTGCCCTCTCTGGTCTCACATTGGGTCACTACCTACCCTCTGCCCCCCAAGCGTCAGACATCCTGGAATACTCACAGTTTGTCTTTCACTTCCAGGCCTGGGCGCCTGCTATTTTTCTCTGCCTTCCCCTGGCTAACCCCTTCTCATCTTTCACATGTCAGTTTAGTCACCACTTCCTGACCAGCCTCTCTTGAAGCCTTGTGAGCTGCTCCTTCAGTGAATTCCCAGAGTCCCCTGTACTTCCTCCACTGGGCTACCCACCCGCTCCCTCTCCCATGTTCCTGTTTCAGCCAACAAAGCCTGCCCAGCATCTCAGAATGTGGGAGCAGCACCCTCCAATGGAAGCATAATGCATGCTTCACGCATAACTCTGCGTTTTCTAAAAGGCACATTTTAAAAAGCAAAAAGAGGACTTCCCTGGTGGCACAGTGGTTAAGAATCTGCCTGCCAGTGCAGGGGACACGGGTTTGAGCCCTGGTCTGGGAAGATCCCACATGCCGCAGAGCAACTAAGCCCGTGCGCCACAACTACTGAGCCTGCGAGCCACAACTACTGAGCCTGCGTGCCTAGAGCCTGTGCTTCACAAGAGAGGCCACTGCAATGAGAAGCCGGCACACCACAACAAAGAGTAGCCCCCTCTCGCTGCAACTAGAGAAAGCCCGCACACAGCAACGAAGACCCAATGCAGCCAAAAATTTAAAATTAAATAAATATGTAAAAAAATTTTTTTAATTTAAAAATAAATAAATAAAAAACTTATGGCCTTTAAAAACAAAATATTTTTTTTAAATAAAAATAAATAAACAAAAAGAAACAGGTGAAGTTGATTTTAATAGTACATTGCAACCCAATATGTCAAAAATCATATTATTTCATTATATAAGCCATATAAAAACCTTTGATTTTCTTCTTAGACTTTGAAATCTGGTGTGTGTTTTACCCTCACATCTCAATTTGGAAGAGTCACTTTTCAAGTGTTCAGTATCACCATGGGCTAGTACAGTTTGGGAGGATACTTTAAAGCTGCTTGGCCTGTGTCTTATTCTGGGGACAGTAATTCTGAGAAGTTCTCATAGGCATTCTGTAGAAAAAGGGATTCTAAATCATATAAGTCTTCAAAATACTGACAAAGTGGAGCCCAGTTTTTATGCTTCCCATCTCCCAGAGTCTTAACTGTGCTAATATAAGATGTGATACTAAAAAAAAAAAAAAAAAAAAAAAG
This sequence comes from Kogia breviceps, assembly GCF_026419965.1. NCBI lineage: Eukaryota > Metazoa > Chordata > Mammalia > Artiodactyla > Physeteridae > Kogia > Kogia breviceps. Next base: position 18,709,987 of record NC_081323.1, on the reverse strand, counting down.
ATGTGATACTAGAAACAGACCAGAGAGCCTGGAGCATTTGCCCAACTCCTTTGAGCTCAAAGCTCTATTTTCATAAAGCATTTCTGAGGATTATTGTCCAGTGGAATGTTCTTTAGTAATGCTGGTTTAGCCACATCCCTGAGTCAGTCAATCCCGGGATCCCCATGGGAAGAATTCAGGGTTTAGGAAGCCCCACCTCACGTGCCTCTGAGCCTGGAGCTCAGGAAACACCCAAAACCTGATTACTGAATTGACTAATTAACTAATTCTGGGAGGTTGCAGAGGGCAAGGCTAGAATCAGTAAGCAAAAATTGCAGCACATTTGAGCTCAAGCGAGAAAGCTTTTGGGGTTGTGTGCGTGTGTGCGTGCGTGCGTGTGTGTGTGTGTGTGTGTGTGTGTGTGTGTGTGAGTGTGTATGTTTTTAACAGCTTAAGACTCACTTGCCAGCTCTTCCTGGAAAATGCAGTAGGTAGCCTTATAAGATGATGATTTCTCCACCTAAGAGTGATCAAGGCTGGAGTTCTGAGGTGGTGGGGAGCAGGGTCCTCCCCAGAGTCTCTAATTTCCCTCCTTCAGAACTAAACAAATAAAATAAAATCAAGAAGAAAGAAAGTAAAAAACTGCACTGACATAAGATCTTGAACTTTAGAGGAAGTGATCAGATGTGCATGCATGTTCTGGGCCCTTTATTAAGAACACACTTTGGGGCTTCCCTGGTGGTACAGTGGTTGAGAATCCGCCTGCCGATGCAGGGGACACGGGTTCGTGCCCCGGTCCAGGAAGATCCCACATGCCGCGGAGCGGCTGGGCCCGTGAGCCATGGCCGCTGAGCCTGCGTGTCCGGAGCCTGTGCTCCGCAATGGGAGAGGCCGCAACAGTGAGAGGCCTGCGTACCGAAAAAGAAAAAGAACACACTTGGGGATTCTGGAGGCCCAGTGGAGGGTTAGTTTATAGCCAAAGCCCCTTTGAGGCCACAGGTCTTTGGTTTAATTCAGATTTTTGATCCATTTTATACACAGTCAACATCTGGTCAATGACTAATTGAATCAGCCAATCAGTCAAAATGTGTGTCTAGGGGGGTAGACCAGAGGATGGTCTGTTTCTCTTAAAATTGTTTCTGTGGGACAAAACCAGGCAAGACCAAGCCGTGCTGTTAGAAGTCATCAGGATAGTGGTTATGTTAGGGATAAGGAGAGGAAGAAAGCACACAGGGCAGGGGGGGTTTCAGGGTGCTGGAAAATTCTGTTTCTAGATTGGGTACAGGTTATTCAGATGGGTTAAGGTGGTGAAAATCCATGAAGCTGCATACTTTTGATCTGTGCACTTTTCTGCATGTATGTTACACTTTGGTAAACAGTTTTAGAAACTGCTTTTGTGATGATCTACTACTTTATCACACTAAGATCAAAAGTGTGATTGTGATTCACCTAAATAAAATTATCAGGCCGGTCTGAGATTTGAGCAGAGGAGGAAGAGGTTAACCAACAGCCAGGTGTTTCTCATGTTGTCTCTGAGCAATAGTTTTGCTGGCTCAGGGGGCAGCTAAAGTTTAGCCAAGCTGCAGAGGGGCCCCAGCCCTCCACAGACAGGCAACAGATGGATTCAGACCGATCATTTTGGAGCCTCCAGGCGCCCGTTAGTAGTATACCTGGAAGAACCTGGAAGCTAGAGCCTTTAAAGGTTGGAGTCTGTGCCCCCAGGCCATGCATGAGGCCTGGCCCAAAGTAGGTGCTGAACTGGGTATCCCTTTCTTTTCTCTTACCTGGATTTCAGGTATGGCATTTCCAGAAGTGCCGAGGCCTTCTGCCAGAAGGGGCTGGAGCGCCAGCAAGAATCACGGAGGCTGGCACAGCTGGGCTGAGAGTGGAAGAGGAAATGAAACCCTTGCATGGCTCACACGTGCTTAGGCAACTGCAAAGAAGCCACCTGTGGTCAGTTGAAGACATGGAAGGGGGAGAAGGAGGGAACTTCAGAGGAGTGGGGGAGGTGATGAAGACTGTGCCTTTCAGGTGATAGAGAGGGGGGAGGTAAAAAAAAAAAAAAAACAACCAGCAGTTGAGAATAACAGGCAACACACCATGGGGTGTAGGTCGGGGCAGAGGTAGGTTTCCAGCAGTGGAGATAAAGAAGGTCAAAGAAAACAGCCATTTATAATAGGCAACACAACGTGGTACAGAGGAAAGGAAGCCTGGACTCAGAGCTGTGTGGTGTTGGTAAAACACATAACCATGGAGTTCTCTCATCTGTAGAAATGGGGCAATAATAGTTCCTTCCTCTTGGGGTTGTTGAGAGCATGAAATCAGTTGATGCTTGAAAAGGATTGTGCAAATCTTGTGGCTGCTGTTCATAATAATAAGGGCATTGGTAATAATGCGGTAGGGAGATGCTTCTGATTCTGAAAGGAGACCAGGCAATTGACTTGGGAGCCAACAACAACCAGAAATCTAGAGGGGAAGAGAGAAGGAAAAGAGAGAGACCCTCGAGAGGAGGGGTTCTTAATAGGGGTGCATTTGAACTTCTATGCAAAATGCTGTATTTAAGAGTATATGTGAATGATTACATTAGAATGGATAAACAACAAGGTCCTACTGTATAGCACAGGGAACTATATCCAATCCCCTGGGATAAACCGTAATAGGAAAGAATATTAAAAAATAATGTATATATGTGTATAACTGAGTCACTTTGCTTCACAGCAGAAATTAACACAATATTGTAAATCAACTATACTTTAATTTAAAAATCAAAATGTTTCAAAAAAAAAAAAAGAGTATATGTGTTTTTTTGGAGGGAGAGGGCCCATAGCCCATATCACTTTCTCAAAGGGGTCTAGGACCCCTCCCAGCAGTTTAAGAATTACTGATCTAGAGAACTGAAGGCTCAAGAGGGGGAGGCAGATGAGACAAGTGGGCCACCGTCATCCATGGATGGAGTGAGTCATCTTCATGACCTAAAACATGGGCTTAGGGAGAATCTAAAAATTAGAATCTAAAAAGAAGACACAAAGGAGAGAGAGTTTGTTGGAATGAAGTCTCAGAGAACCAAGCCAACTCGCAGTGGGAATAGGGTTGGGGGGAGGGGTAGCTCAGTTTTCACTGTGGCCCAGAGAAGGCCTCGAAGACGCTGTTGGCTGAGTGAGTGGATGGATGGGCGGGAGTGCAACCCAGCAGCTGAGGATTCAGGAAATTAGTGGGGCAGAATGCAGATGGGGGCGTGGGGTGGGCAAGATCCTGATTAGAGATGTGAACTTAGGCCTTCTCAGTATGTAATTGGTCTGAAGATTAACCCTGACTGTGTGTCTGGGGAACTGTGGAGGGACTGAGTGGAGAAATTCTTTCCATTCGCCTGGTGTGTGATGGGAAAGAACTGTCAGCCACTGTATACTGTTCTCCATCTGAAATACTCTGGCTCTCATGAAGAGTACTCTGCTAAGGGGAGGGACTCTTAACTACTGGCTCCATGGCTGTTATAGGGATTCCCCCCACCCCCAGAGTGGGGTGAGCAGAGACTTTGCTATCTGACAGTTGTGGGTTTGTATCCCGATTTGGCCATTCATTTTCATTCATTCACTCATAAAACAAATATTTCTTAAGCATCTACTATGTGCCCAACTTTCTACCAGGAGCTTGATATGCGACAAGGAATAAGAGATGACCCTTGGGCTCAAAAGTCTTAGATCTAGTTGGTGAAATGGACAATGACAGTGGAGAATGATAGGTGCTGGGTATATGCCCAGGTTGCTATGGGAACAGAGAGGAAAGGCACTCATACTTCTCCAAGCTTCAGTTTCCTTATCTGCAAAATGGGAATCATGTTACTCACTACAGGGAGTTTCCTGGCACATTCCAGGTCCTCACTTGACACATGTAGGAGCTCACTGCAGCCCATGACTAATTAATTTTCTGTTTGTTTGTTTTGGTTTTTTTGTTTTCTGTGGTAGTTTTTACTTACTATTATTTTTTAGCTATTGATAACATAGCATGGCAGAAAGATTACATCAGCAATGTGATATAATACAACTCTTTTCATTGAAGCCTTATACCTTACTAATCCCTGGGCTATTTGGAGTGTCCCTACCCCTTGCACGAAAGTACAACTGTGATGCCTCTACTGCCATGACTAATTAATTTATTCAACAAATATTAATTGAGCACCCCATGAGCACCGGACACTGCTGTAGATACTAGAAATTTGGCATTAAACTAAACAGAGAAATAGAGTAGTCAGGAAAATTCTCACTGAAGAGGAGATATTGTAAGTATCTGAAAGAAATGAGAAAGTAGGCCATGGATATATTTGGGGGAAGGGTGTACCAAGCAGAAAGATCTACAAATGTAAGGGTGCAAAAGGTGGAGGGTGAGTGGGAGCGAGGCCAGGGAGGCTAGGGAGGGGTGATGGAGGTGGGGCGCACTAGCAGTTGAGGTGGAGGGACCAGGGAGGGGGCAGGCAGGGGAAGGCCTTGGGGGCCATTGTACGGACTTTGACTTTTTTTCTTTCTTTTTTAAAATTTTGCGGTACGCGGGCCTCTCACTGCTGTGGCCTCTCCCTTTGTGGAGCACAGGCTCCGGACGCGCAGGCTCAGCGGCCACGGCTCACGGGCCCAGCCGCTCCGCGGCACGTGGGATCTTCCCGGAGCGGGGCACGAACCCGCGTCCCCTGCATCGGCAGGCGGACTCTCAACCACTGCGCCACCAGGGGAGCCCAGGACTTTGACTTTTATCCTGAGTGAGATGGGAGCCACTGGAGAGGTTTGAGCAGAGGAGTGACAGGATCTCACATTTTCAAAGGACCACTGTTTTTAAAAAAATCACTTGTTCTGAGGATGTCCTACAGGAAGACAAACATGGAAGCAGGGGCACCAGTTAGGAGGCTCCTGCACTAAACCAGGTGGAGATGATGAAGGCTTGGGCTAAAGTGGAAGAAGAGGGCCTAGGGAGAAATGTTTAGCCTCTGGATATTTAAGGTGGTGTCCACGGGATTTGCAGACAGATTGGATATGGGGGGTAGGTGAGCAAGAAGAAGATCCAAGGACTCTGAGGCTTGGCCTGAGCCTTTGACTGTGATGGGGAAAACCAAGGGAGGGGCAGGTTTGGGAGGAAAGATGGAAGTTTGGTTTGAGGTGTTGTGTTTAAGAAGCCCATTGGAGGGAACTCCCTGGTGGTCCAGTGGTTAGAACTCGGCGCTTTCACTGCCGAGGGTGCAGGTTCAATCCCTGGTCAAGGAATTAACATCCCACAAACCACAGGGAAAGAAAAAATAAAGAGAAGCCCATTGGAAATCCAGATAGGGCTATAGAGTAGGTAGCCGGATATACAAGTCTGAGGCTGGGGCAGGGCTGGGGGTGGGCAAAGTCCTGATTACAGATATGAACTTAGGACTTCTCAGTATGTAACTGGTATTTAAAGCCACAGGAGTGGATGAGATACGAAGAGGGAAGTTCTGAGGACTGAGCCTAGGGATTCTCCAACATCCAGCAATGATGGCCTCACCTACTTTTCATTTGGGGGTTCCAAGGCTCAACTTGGATATTCTGTAAGGTTTTGTGCAAATAATTCCCCAACGTTCTGTCTCCCAGTTCTGAATACACACGCACAACAAGAAGCAGGAAAGTCTGCAGAGGAACAAAAAGTCAATTTAAAATACATTGTGTTGCCATTTTCCCCCAAATAACTGGAGAGCCAAGCTCTGGGTCTGTAGGAAGATACGGAGTCTTTAGCTTTCTGCCATCAAAACCTTCAGGCTGGGCTTCCAAGGAAGAGTCTGCCTGGCTTCCCAGCCCTGAGGGCTCTCTCATGAGGTTCCTAGAGCACCATCTTGTAACTGATGGTTTACTTGTCTAGCTCCTCTTCTGGACTGTGGGTTTCTCCAAGTGAAGGCCCTGTCTAATTTATCACAGGACTACTACCAGGACCTGGCACCAAACAAGCATCAAGAAATGTCAGCGGAAATTAACCACATGGCAGAATCCAAGGAGGAACATCCATACCCCAGGTTCTGGATGTCTTTCGCTACATTGGTGTCTATTCTGCTGAACCCCTTCCCTGACACCTGCAGGTGAGTCCTGGAAAGGGAGAGATAGATCCTGCAGGGCTGTACTCTACCCTTTGGGAGAAGAATATTCTCAGGGGCCTGGATAAGCCATCCTCAAAAACAAGTTCTCTGAGTCAATCCTTAAGCGAGTTCTGGTGGGAAAGGGTCCAGAACCCGGGAGGTAAGGTTTAAGCAGCCTGTGGCCTCTGAGAAGCAAAAAAGTGGTATCTCCTCCAAAGGGAACTGCCTCTTTATCTGACCCAGAATTCCTGGGATATCAACTCGATTGTGCCATCACTTTGTTCAAGGAATAGAATGATCCAAAAGGCCCTCTTCTGGACAAGTGTGTGTTGTCCATCATAAAACAAACAAACAAAAACCCTCTTAACCCCAGGTTACTCTGGTTCCTGCACTGTGTTCCACCTCCTGTATATAGCTAAACCTCTTCAACAACTTGTCTAAATTTGTTATCCTTCACTTCATCACTCAGGTCCATCCCTAAAATAAGGCTTTCCTTCCAGGCCCTCCTAAATGACCTCATCTAGACTAATCACTTCAGGTACCACTTCCAGTTCCTCTCCTGAGCTCCAAGCCCATGTATCCAACTGCCTACTGGACATCTTGACCAGGCTACCCCACAGGCACTTCAAACTCAAATGTACAGAGCTGAATTCATCATTTTTCCCTCAAACCAGGTCATCCCCCAGTGTTCCCTGCCTTTGTGAATGGCACGCCCATCCATACCCTCGAATCCTCCCCTCTCTCATTCTCTGACATATATAGTCAACCCCCGATACATCAACCCTCTGTCATGAGTATCCCTCAAATGCAGATATCCTCCTCTCCATCCTCATGGCTCTTTTGCTGATTGGGGCCAACATCAACATCATTTTTGCCTAGATGTTGACATCAGCCTTAACTGTGGCCTAACAAGTCTCCAGTCTTGACTATTTCAAAGCCATTTTCTATACTGTAGGTAGCATTTACTAAAATGCATATGATTATGTTCCTCCATTGCTTACAACTCATCAGTGGCTCCCCATTGCTCTCAGGATAAATTGCAAACTTCTTAACCAATACGAAACACCATGCATGAGTTTGGCCTTGCTTACCCCTTCAGCCTCATCTCTCACTATCCCTCCTCCCAGTCTACCCCTCAGCCACACTGAATTACCAGTAGTTCTCCAAACAAACCCTGCCCTGCCCAATTTCCAAGTCTTTATTCCATTTGTTCCCTGGGCCTCTAGTGATCATGTCCCTCACTTGTGTTCTCTATCTTCCCTAACTTTCATTGGCTAGCTTCTGTTCCCACCTCAGGGCAGCCCTGAAGTTTGAATGTTATTTCCACCAGGAAGTCTTTGCCTGGACTCCTCAATTCTGGCATGACAGCAACCTTAAAGGGCTCCTATAGCAAACATACTGCACATTATCCCCAAAGCATTTATCAGAGTAAGTGGCAATGACTTGTTCTCTTGTCTGTCCCACCTACCAGGCCTGAGCTCCTTAAGAGCAAGGACTTCGTCTGTCTGATTTGTGGCTGAATCCTTAGCACCAGGCATGGTACCTGGCTCACAGTTGTTATGTATTTATGTATTTGTGTGTGTGTGTGTGTGTGTGTGTGAGAGAGAGAGAGAGAGAGAGAGAAAGAGATGCAGGAAAGCCAGGGAAGGGGCAGATGCCATGAGAACCTGGGGGAAAGAGGGACAGATAATTACAGAAGTAGGTCTTGGCAGACTCCACAGAGACAATAGCCACGAATGGGATGGGGAGGACAGGATCAATTCAAGAGGCTCCAAGGATTTGAGCCTGCATGACTGGGAGGGAGATGGGTAGAGCTATTCACCAAGCAGGGACCATAGACGGGAAAGGTAAACCCAGGCGAAAAGTTGAACTCAGGAGCAGAGGACTGTTGGAGACCATCAGGGGGACACATGCAGTAGGCAGCTACAGATATTTCTGTAGCTCGAAAAAGAAGTCAAGGCTAGAGATACCCATTTGAGAAGCTATCTATAGGAGTCAGTATAGAGTCAGTAAAGCTTCCAGGAGGAGAGTGGATAGAGAGAAAAGAAGGTTGAGGACAGAAGTTTGGGAATGCTTACATTGTCATGGGAGAAGAGGAGGCAGAAATATGGCATTTGCAGAGATAGGAGGAAAACCAAGAGAATTCATGGTCATTGGAGCCAAACGGAAAGGACCCAAAGAATGTGCCCAGCATCACTGAGTGCTGCAAGAAGGTGGAGGAGAATAAGGCTAATCTATTTGCAAACTAGGAAGTCTCTGATTAGAATGGAAGTCAGATCAACAGTGTTTAAGGGGTTGGATTATAAAGCAGAAAAGGTAGCAAACATGGACTATCCTTTCCAAATATTTCAAACATGCCAAGGGAAACAGTGACCTAAGGACCTTGGAAGGAAGTACAGGGATTCAGAGACTGGCCTCCATAGTCAGACTGCTTGGGTTCAAATCATAGCCCCACCATTCCATAGCTGTGTGACTAAGTTAAACTTACTCAATCTTCCTAAGCCTCAGGCTCCTGGTCTGTAAAAATGATGGAACTAGTAGTACCTGCTTGATAAAGGTTATTGTGAGGATTAAGTGAGATAATGCATGAGAAGCACTTAGTTCAGGGCAGAGCACATGGTAAGTAATCAATTAATGTGAGAGATTATTTTTAACAAGGTTAAGAGGGAAAGTTGGGAGGAAGGAGCAAGTGGAGAAGCTGCCACGCAGGAGGGAGAGAAGATGCTGGATGTGGAAGGGATGGGATGGAGGACTCGAAGGGCTTGTTGGGGGCGTGGGGAGGTAGATCTCTTTAAAACCTGATCTTGGTGAAGCTGTCACCTGCTGGTTATTGAGCGAGGCTGCCATCTCTGCTCCATTTTCTTGGGAGGGTCATGCTGAGTCAACTTGGGGTTTCACTCACTCCCAGACTTGTCCAGGATTTCTTGGAGGCCCAGTTTCTGCCTCTTTGCCTCCGCCAGCCCACTGGTTCTCCATGTGGAGGAAGCTGGACCTGAGTAGCGGTGGGATGTCCCAGCAGTATACCCCGTGAGAGGGAGGTTCAGGGACCACTGCTATCCTAAGTTCTCCTTGGGCTGTACCCTGGACACAGGTCAATATCCTGCTGTCCCCTTCATGGTCTGCATATTCACAGTTACTCCAAATGACCCCCCATCCCCCATAGCTAATGATGCTTCTGAAACACTTGGCAATGGTCTTCACGGGCCTCCTGGCTAATCTGCTTGGATCTCCAGCGTCAGCTCTGCCAAACTGTCCCCTCCCTGCTGCCCATGGTTTTTCTCTCACCTCCTCAAAACCCCATCATAGCTCACCCTGCAGTAGCTCCACTGTCACTGGGGGAGGCCTCTCCACTTGCTCAACCTTCTTCTCTGGTTTATCTTCACATGGACCCTCTGCTCCATCCTGACCAAAGCTGTTCCTACCCATGACTCCCTGCCTTGGTCCAGGTTGCTCTTCTTCCTGCAGTACCTTCCCTTCTCTTCCACAGACCAGCCCCTCCTCATCTTTAGAGAATGGCATCCAGCCAGAAGCCTTTCCTAATATTGCCCCCGCTGCCACCACTGGTGAGTTGGATGTGCCTCTCCCACCCCAGCATTCCCATAGTAACCACTGCTTCCATGTTATTCTTTGTTCCTTATGGTAACAGTTGGGGAATATGTTTGTCTTGTTATCAGACTAGAAACTTCTCCAACATGAGGATTAGGTCTTATTAATATCTGTATCCCCAGGGCTTAGCATAGTACCTATCTACCACATAGCCCCCGCAGTATTCTCAGGGAATACTGGTTGAATGAATAAATGTCCTCATCACAGAAAGGATGTCTTCTGGCAGGAAGACAAAGAAGGAATGTGAAAGTGGACACCCCACATGGCCAGGCTCCTACATCCTTATGGCCGATCCTCTCATTCCACAACTCCTGGGTTTCTGGTTGTTACTGGGATTGCCAGCCTGAGTCTCCTTTCTAGGGTGTCAAGCAGGTTTTTTCTAAGCATCATCTAAGTCTTAAAAGGGCAGCGGTCCTTAGGCAAGGCACCCACAGGAAGGGAGAACTACCAGAAGACACTGCTGCCCAAGAATTGCCAAAGTCAAGACTGTGCAAGCATCCAAGTTCAAAATGCCAGGGGGCATCCAGGTGCCATAACATGAGGGGCCCAGGTCCAGGGCCAAAGAGAAAACAGAGGCCTTGAGAGTGCCCAGGAATCAAGTGTAGATTAGGACTTAGTATAACTTAGAGCTCTTGGTCTTAAGTGACCCATCAGAGATCTGTTAAGCAAAAATGGGGATTTATTTAAAGGTACAAGAACAGGGGTGAAATAAGGCCTCAGGAGATAGCAGGAACCAGGGCCCTGAACTCCATCAGAGCCTTCTATTCTCTTCCTTCTCTCCTCCTTTCCTCCCAGCTTTTTCTGGACCTTTTGGCAGAAAATACCAGCAGGGCAGCTCCCTGATTTACATACTACACATCCATCTGCAAGAAGAGACACTGAACCACTTTCTCCTTCCTAGTTCCAGAGTCTCAAGGAAGTTGATCTGAGTGGCTCGGCTTGGGTCACACAACTGTAGCCCGAAGGACAACAGCATAGTTGTGTATTTGTGCAGAAGGACAGGTTCCCTGAAAAGCAGAAGTTGTTCAGACAGCCCTATATGTATGTGTTCAGTTCTGGGAGCCAAGAGTTGGGCTAAAGTAATAAGGACAATCCCAAGAGAGTCAGAAGCAAATGAGTATGGACTGAATCTTGAGTAACCACCTAGAGCAGGTGGCCTGAGGGCTGGTCATTCCAAAGAGCCCAGTCTTAAGAAGTAGTCTGGAAAAAAAAAAAGTGTTTCTGGGCTTATATACATTTTGGAGATGCTACACGCCATGTGTATCAGCATATGAACAACTCTGGGAAGTCCTGTGGGAAAAGACCTGTTTAAATCATAACAATGTATGTGTTTGTGTATGAAGTCCTTCTTTTAGTGGAATATTGATAAATCATCCACCTTTCACAGTGTGTACATTGGAAACAGGCCTGTCCTCTTCTAGTGATTTTTATGAGGGCTGGGATGGTCCATGAGTGAGTGGTCTTGATTTAAAGCACTGTTTCCCAAGCCTCATTTATGTCTCTGACCTTCCCAGAGTTTGTCTTATATGTTCCCTCTGTACCATTCAGTGATATTTTTATTTAAATCAATCAACCAACCTTTTTAAAAGCCCCATCCTAAACAGTGATATCCTTAAAATCATGGATTTGATATGATGGTTAAATTTTTTTCTCATACACATGGAAATATATACATAACGATTAAAATGAAAATGTCTATACAGGCATTACCTATAATCTTCTCAAGTACTAAGGGTAGGTGGACCATATCGTGGGGATACCAGATTGAAGTATCAGGAATCAGAGAGGGGTCACGTGGCCTTGGGTAAGCCAGCCAACCTCGGAACACTGCCAGCCACATATGCTGGCAGAGAAGTTCAGCCTGTGACAAGACGCCCAGATACCTGCATGTTTGTGCACGGGGACCATGCTTGGGGTGCCATTTTGGCGTGTGTGTTGTGTTTTCATGCCTGCCCAGATCTTCCTTGAAAATGAATGCAGATTCTCCCTGGCTTGGGAGGGTGGCAGTGGAGTAGTGGTAGGAAGCACTGTTATGCCTTTAAGGCGGTCCTCAACTTACTTTGGCCTTACTGCAGCAAACAGGTAGGAGTTATATGCTTCACCTGGTGGCCTGGGACTGATTCTCAGATGGAAAGACTATGATGAAAGACCAAAAGCAAGGTGAAACTGGTTCTGGCAACTTGTTTCAGAGAACGAGAATAACTTTGGAGTCAAGCAGACCTGAGTTTGAATCCAAAACTCAGCACTTACTAGCTGTGTGTTCTCAGTCAGATTTTAAAAACAAAAATCTCTTATAATTGCACCATTATCACCATTATCCAGTTGAGGAAACTGCAGCTCAGAGAATTAAAGCAATTTGCCTGAGGTCACAGAGCTAATAAACAGCAGAGTAGAATTCTAAACTAGATTGGTTTGACTTCCGCATGTGTGGTCCTAACCACTGTATTACCCTGCTTTCATTCCCTCACTGATTGCAATCTCTTTTGTAGCATCTGCAGCTGGACGCTGGGGATCAAGTGCTAAGCAAGATAGACAAGGTCCCAGCCCTCATAGACCTGGCATTCAGTAGGGGAGAGAGACATAAAATCACTAGTTACCCCCCTTAGTAATTTAATAACTGTGATAAGTGTTACAAAGGAAAAGAACACTATGAGGGGCACTTGATCTGGGTGGGGAAGGGGAGTCAGGGAGTGTAGAAGGGAGAAGATGGTACTAAGGTTGAGCTTTGAAGCATTCACAAGAATTAATTTTTCTTAATGAATTGAGAATTAAAGTGTTTACCACTAGATGTGATAGAGGTGATTTCAGTGGCCCATGGATGAACACTTTTTGTATTTTATTTGTAAATGATTTCATAGACATTATTATTTCATAGCTATTATTGCTTAGGATGAAGCTAAAGAAAGAAGGGGATCAATTAAAATATTAAGTAATAAGAGCGGAAGTGGTAATACATATGGAAAAAAAATTCACAAAGGTCACACTTGAATTAAGCAGGTTATTCGGGATCTTGGCAGCTACTTTAAGAATTCTGAACTTCGTACTAAGATGAGGGGAAGTTTGTGGAAAGGGGATAATGGTTAGATCTGGTGTTGAAAGAGCACTTTGTCTACCGTTGCAGAGCAGCTTGTGAAAGAGCCAGAAAGGAAGTAGGGATCCCTGTTAGGAATGTATTGTAAGAATTCAAGCAGGAGATAATTCAGACTTCACAGGTGTGTGGGCGGTGGAGAGAGGATTGAAGAGATGCAATTGGCTGGACTTATGAGAAACGGAGAGGAAGATGTCCAGGGTGGAGCTTTTCTAGCTGGGTGGCGGAGGAAGTTGGTGAGTTCAGCCTTGGAGAAGCTTGTGAGGTATCCAAATGAAGATGTCAGGTAGGTTAGTAGGTTACGTATCTCTGACACAGTTTAACTTTAGTAAAATAGGCGACCTCACGGAGTTATTGTGTGAATTCAGAGCGGAGTACACAGTAGATGCTCCATAAACGGCAGTTCTTTCTCCAATTCCTCCCCCCTACGCCACATAGAGCGTTATGGACACAGCCGGGTACAGAGCCAGATCGTGTTTAGCCCGCGATCTTAATTCCCTTCGGCCCCTACCCAACTCCTCTCCTTAGCACAATTCCTGGCTCAGGGATGTTTGAAGAATGAACGAATGAAATCAGGCCTCTTGTGACCCAGGGCTACATGTACCCGGCTGAAAACTGGAGCTAAACCAGACCTTTGGCGGGTTGAAAAATTAAAATAAATTTGAAGAAGTGGGAGTGAAATCATCCATAAGTTGGAAGGCCTGGACAAAGGCTGGGGTGGAAACTCCTCCCGCCAAGCAGCGTCGGGGTCCGGTCAGCGAGAGAAGAATAGCTGGTGAGAGCTCGGGGGCCCTGCTGCCAAGGTATCTGCAGCTCCCGGGAGATCTCGGCCCGGGCCCTGCCGCTGTCCCGCGGCGGCCTTTAAAGGCCCACCACGTGGCCGAGCTGCCGGCCCCAGTCCGGAGGGGGCGGGGGGGAAATGTCCGGGCTGCGCCTGCGCACTGCCTAGGGGAGGGATCTGGGATCCGAGAAAAGGCGCTGGAAGAGGAAGAGAAGATTTCACAGGGTGGGCGGCCGTGGGCGGAGTCAGCTCCTTATGCAAATCACATCGGCGCGCGAGGGCTAGGGGCGGGGCTTGCGATGCAAAGCCGGGTCCACCTTTGGAAGCGCGAGGGGGCGGGTCCCGCAACCCTCGGCCTCCTTCCGGAGTCTCTGACGTCATGGACGTCGCATTTAAAAGCGGCCGCGCAGGCGCAGTGAGCCGAAATGCGAACTTAGGCTGTTACACAACTGCTGGGGTCCGCTGTCGCCGCCAGCCCGGCAGCAGTCAGCCTCGCCACCGCTGTCGCCGGCTCAGCCGTTCCGGGAGTCTCAGGTCCTCCCTGCCGCCGTTTACCCGAGTCTCCGGGAGCCTCCCGGAGCCCCCGTCCGCCCGAACAGGCCGGACGCGACCGTCTGCGTCTCCTTGGCGCCCTTCGCCGCCTCAGCCGTTCCGGGGGTCTCAGGCCCGCCCCGCCGCCGTTTACCCGCGTCTCCGGGAGCCCCCGTCCGCCCGAACAGGCCGACCGCGACCGTCTGCGACTCCTCGGCTCCCCTCGCCTTCCGCCGCGCTCGCCGCTCCGGCCGACATGAGTGGGGACCATCTCCACAACGATTCCCAGGTACTGCCCTGACCGGCCCACCCGGGCCCCCGGCCCCACCCCGACCCTTCACGACCCCCGGCGCAGGCCCCGGCCTCGGCCCGGCCGCCGCTTTGACAGGCCGGAGCTCCCCGCCAGGGGTGGCCGGCCGGAGGAGATCGGCGCCCCGGGCCCCGGGCGGAAGGCGCCAAGTTACAGTTTAGGGGGGTTGGCTGGCCCTTCAGGCCGTTCCCGGGGCCCCCTCGTCCCGGGGGGCGCAGGGTGGGCCCGGCCCCCGGCAGCGCGCGCTCGCCCGCCGCCCGCGGGGTGAATGTGCCTGTTGTTTCATAGTCCCTCCTTTTCTCTCCCCAGATCGAGGCGGATTTCCGACTGAATGGTGAGTGTGCCCCCTCCCCGACCCCGGGCCCCCCGGCCGCCGGCCCCGCGCCCGGCCCGAGCCGGGCAGAGGACAGACATGGCGTCCCAGAGACTAAGTCCCGGCTCCTCGCTCACCGGCCCCATTGTTCCCATCGGGCCGCCTCTGGACCACCTTTCCGGGGACCCCAGCGCCCCCAGATCGCGGCCCTCCCAAGAGGGGGCAACGGAGACCCCGCGTCGCCCGCCGCCGGGCCTCTGGCAGCCTTTCCGGGCCCGGATTCCTCCCGGGAAAGTCGCCTTGTCGACAGTCGGGACTTAGTCTCTGCGCCATTTTCTTTTTCTCTCTCCTCCTTTCTGTGCCTATGTCTCTTTCTCTCCCTCCCTCGGCTCCTTCCTTGAGCTGCCCAGAAAAAGCTTTCTGCGGAGCAAAGCCACGTAAATCACAGACCTCACCAGGGGGAAGGTTGGGAGCCTGAATTGTTACTGTTTTTTTTCCCAAAGAGAACTTTATTTGGGGTGTTATTCCCTCTTACTGCTTCTTGTTTGTTTCCTTTTCTGCTTCCAGAATAAAAGATACCCTTTGGCAACTGTTGATTTTTTTTTTCCTCCCCTTCCCTGGTAAGATGTTTATGGTAGGAAATAGGGCTCTAAAGCTAAAGCCCTCCTTTGTGGAGTTCTTTATATTTTGAGATTGCTTTCCCCAAGTTGTGTTCTTTGCAAAGGTAGTGGTACCTGCCTTCAGAAAGTTTGCAAGTTCTCTATTGGCCATCTATTGTAAATGTTGGGCTCAGGCATGTTGATTTTTTTTTTTTTTTAATTAAAGTATTACTGACTAGAACTTCAGTGGGGCTGAGGTTCCTAAGGCACTTTTTTTTAAAGAAATGCAGTTAAGTGTAGTTGTCAGGAGGAAAGGTTGCTGAGCATCTCATCTGGCCTGGTGTATTATGCTTTTCTCGTGGGCTGTGGGGTAGAAAAAATGATTTTATTTATTGAAACAAAGATGACCAGCACCCACCCCTGCTTCCTGTTCATTCTTTTTCAGAAGCTGCTGTTTTTAAGGAATCGAGAGCTAGCTTGCTTTTGCCTGACCTTTATGTTTTGTACCCTTTTCAGCCAAATCAAGGCATTTATTCTTTGAGTATTTACACTTCAGTTACCGAGTGAAGATTCCCCCAATAGAAAGTTCACCCTGCAAGCTTTTCAACAATCCTGTTGAAGGAGAAGGTACCCTCTGTAGTGTGCTGGGAATTCCCACTGATTCTGATGGTACATAATCCTGCTCAGTTGAGTTTGGGTTCTGGGAACCTATCCAATGGGAGAAGCTGATGACTAGGTTTTCTGATGTTGTAATCAGCAGTCCATCGTGTTAGCCTGCTCTACTGCGAGCAGCCTTATGTTCAGATTTTGAAGTAGGGCATCCAGCAAGAGATGGTACTCCGCGAGGAGAGAATCTGGTTAAAGTGTAGCATTTCTTGAGCACCTAATATATGCCAGGCACTGTGCTTAGTGCTAGAGCTGAACCTTTGGCCACAAAGTGCTGCTCTTGCCTTCAATCCAGTCTATCTGGTGGAGACATAATTAGTTAATTACAAGGTAGGTGTTGGGGCAAATCTGTACCCAAAATGCTTTAGGTGACTAGGGGTTTAATTTTGTCTGGGGGTGGGGAAATTTCTCAGTAGCTTCTGGGCTTGGTGTTGTGCAAGACTAGGTGCTGAGTGTCAGGAGTTGGAGTATTTCTTAACTATGTTTAGCCAACCTATCAGGGTTTTAAAAGTGGGAGATGAGGCCCCTGCTGTTCACAAAACCACAGAGTGTAGATACGTTTCTTTGGGATGTGGGAGCAAAGAAAGGATGTGGCAGGTGAGGATGTAAGAAGTCCTTTTGACCTCTCTTGGAGGAAGGTAGGATCTTAATACAGAATAAGTGTTCTTTTGACTCTCAGACTGGGCTGAGTAAGTAATGTATCTAGTAATGAAACAAAGTGTAGTCCTTTCTCCTCAGAAAGTTAACCTCCATGGTTCTCACCTAAGTTATACAAAGGAACTCTTGAATATGTGAATGATTGTAGGCTGGGTAGGTTATTGCTTTTTAGTGCCATTTTTGTAGAGACTGAAGTAAACTGGCTTTATTGACTTAGAATGTGTTTTTTCACTTGTAATAGCAATAATTGCTGATATTTATTAAATGTTTACTGTCTATCGGGCATGAATCTCAGTTCTTTCCATTGGATCATCTAGTTTAATTTAATCCTTGGAAGAACCCTTATGAGTTGGGTACTGTTATCTCCATTTCCATAGATAAGGAAACTGAGCCTTAGGTATATTTATTAGCTTTCCCAAGGGCAGTGAGTTGGCACTACAAAGCTCACAAGCTTAGCCACTACGCTATATATGTTTCTAGTATGAAGAAATTAAAAGCTGCCTCATCTCTACTTTCTTACAGAGCTGAAAAAGGCAAGAGGGAAAGATTTGATAGTTTGTTGTTTGCTTTTTATCTAAACCTGCTCCTTCAAGAGAAAAAGCACTTTAACTGCTTCCCCACCACACTGAGGATCTGACAGTGGAGTATTATCTTTGTAAATATTGTCTAGAAGAAAGATGTAGTATTAGTAGCTGTGTGCTTGCTCTGTTAAGTAATACATTAGTAACTAGTGGTTGATTTATGTAACTGTGAAAGAGTTTTTAAAAGATAAAAATCAATGTTTAATTATGCTCAGACAAGTTATTGTTGATCTTTGTATTAAGAGTTTGCTTAAGCATGATTTTAAGTGGACCTAACCCATCTTACAGATGAACTGTGCCAATAATGTTAAAACAAAACTCTCTCATTTGCCTGCCCTCGTCCCCTAAGAGATAAAAGATTTTTTGCCTTTGGAGTTCATTCTTTACAAGTTAAGACTGTTACTGTGCGTATAGAATTTAGAACATTCCAGCCCATACTCAACTGCTGGGGAAAATCTGTTATTTGTGAAATGTATTTATATTTAAAGAATTGCTGGGAGTTTCAGGAGCAGAAACCATAATCTCTTATACCTAAGAGAAAAGGCTGCTTTTTCTAGGTGTTGGTAGCACTCACTGAAGTGGGGCTGAGTCATTAGCACAGTACTGTGCAGACTACTGAGTTATCTGTAGTATTGATAATTGTAACATCAGGTTGGGGGTCAGTGGTCCTATTGCTGTTTCAAGAGCTTGATGTTTTTGCCCATCTACTCTGGAGTAGTAGGGTTCTTTCCTCCCTGGCATGAGTAAAGTATAATGCTTGGTTTTATCAGTGATTATTCTCAGAAATGTTACATGGGCTCATTATTTGGCATTATCTTGTGTTGATTCTAGTAGCTTAGTGGATTCAAACTGGATGATGGAATTAAATATAAATTGTTTCTGATGCTAACAGATAGTTATACTTCTGTGCTGTTGGGCACTGGTTGGGGTGACAGGTGGGAAAGCTAATGATGTGGCTATCTGAACATTCCCATCACATTTTTAAAACCAAACTGATGGCACCTTCAAGTGAAATCTGGCACGTCTTCCTACTCCATCCAGAAACACTTAAGCTCTGGGCTCCAGTGTTGTCCTTCCTTCCACTGCTGCCAGATTTCTTGGGGGCACCTTTTCAGAATTAGTGAGCTGCTGTAGAATCTTTATAGATGAAACGGAGTTGCTTCTCAACATGTGCTTTTTAGATTACTAGCATGTCAGAACTCACAAACAAATTTTAGATTCCGATGTTACCGGTAAAACAAGAAAATCAAGTAGTTACTAAATCAGAAATACCTCATGGTTTAAAAAGTGAAAACTGGATAATATTGCTTGCTATAATTAACTCATACTTGTCTTTGGTAAGTAGATAAAGTAAAATGGAAAATAGGAAGTCAGGGTCAGTTCCAAAATCTCATTTTAACCAATAGTTGCAAAAAAAGAATTGAGTCTGGCTTTTTTCCTTTAACATCAACATAATAACGGGGAATTGTGAGAATTTGAAGAGAGATTCGTTAGTTTGTTCTAGGTCTCAGTGAGTCAGTATCCATTTATACAAGTGCCAGGGATTCTTAACATGTCTCAAAGCTTATATTCTAAAATTAGGCTGTTGGGGGTTTTTGTTTGTTTTCGGCATGTGTGGGGGCATGCAGAAAACATGACTGACTTCTGAGCTTGTGAATATGTATTGTATGTTAATCACAGTAACAGTTACCTGTTGCTGCCAATGGTATCGGACATGATTCTGTTGTGCTTTCTGGGTGTATTTCATTTTAGGAACTTTCAGACATACTGCAGTTGTTCATGTTATTTCCTAGTAGTTGGGTATGAGTGCATATGTTATTGGTCTTTAACAGCTTTTGCCATACTTACAGTGCAGAATACTGATTTTCTTCAAACCCAAAGTTATTTCTCCAGAAGTGTTTTGTGAGCAATTGCGTGTTTTCCATATGAAACTATGTTGAACTCCAATAAAGTTCTAGGTTCACTGGGAAAAATGGATTCCAATGTAATTATTTACTTTTGAATGAGGTATGGAAATGCTTGAAATGAGTATTTGATGTGGGATCCTGAGTTTAAAAACTGTCTTGAAAGAAAGGTAAAATATGGTCCATTCATTGCATTTGGAGACGGAAGAGAGTCAGTTCACTAAATTATCTGTATCCTGTGGTTAAGATTATCTGACTGCCCCTTAATTATTTTTTAATTCATTAACTTTGTGAAATGAGGGCATTTGGGCAAGCAGTTGAGAATTTGGCTTCTTAAAGTAAAAAGTTTGGGATGGGAGAAGTTCCCAACTGGCCCTTTAGAAGTGAATGAGATATTGTGTTTAAAGGAGGCTTTTAGATTGTGTTTAAACTTTGAGCAGTAATAGTTAGAACAAGTCTTTTCTGTTTCCATGCCTTGTAAATCTGAAGTTTGTGAAGCAGCTTTCCATCCCCATGGCTTCGGGCCAGTAGCTAAAGTAGGAAATGTAAAATAGAGGCCATCAGTATGGAAGAAGTAGCATTTGCCAACCTTTGCCCTTCCCCCACCACCTGCCTATCTAGGTGTGGGCAATGTGTAGTATGTTCTGTGTTGATAGCATAGAGCCTGGGTACTGCGAAGGGTGGTAAAGATGGGGGAGTGGTGATGGTGTGTGTAGCCTTGGCTTTATTAGGTGGGAAGAAGCTTAGAGTGGAATATCTGTTAGATATTAATGGTATTTGGGGTAGTGTTGTAGGAAATGACTAATGGTTTGCTAAATGATTTTAGCAGCAGTAGATATTGTTTAAAATGATATTTATTCTGTATATTCAAGAAAGATTCTAAATATTTTTCAGACTGGGAGAGAAGTGACTCAAGTTTATGTCTAGGTTATACAGATTGTAATATCATCAAGCTAGACCACCCATTGTCAAAGTCTGTATTGTGTCTTTGTCTGTCATTTATGTCTCTAAGGTTTAGTTAAGAAAGAAACGGCAAGGGATATTGGCAACTTAAGTTTTAAATTTCTTTTTGGTAGGTACTCGTTTTTAATTTGTTGCCTTCTATTTTTATTTTTTTGTGTGTTTTTGTTTTTTTTGTTTGTTTGTTTTGCGGTAGGCGGTCCTCTCACCGCTGTGGCTTCTCCTGCCGCGGGGCACAGGCCCCGGACGCGCAGGCTCAGCTGCCATGGCTCACTAGCCCAGCCGCTCCGCGGCATGTGGGATCCTCCCGGATCGGGGCACGAACCCGCGTCCCCCGCATCGGCAGGCGGACTCCCAACCACTGCGCCAACAGGGAAGCCCCTGTTGCCTTCTATTTTTAGGTCCACTCAGTTATCTCCCTGCCAACTTTACCTTTCTGTACTGTTCTTGAGAATTTTTCAGAAATGTATAGTAAATATTTTTATTTACATCTCCCTTCTGCACTCCCCATTAGATTGAGTAGAGGTGCGTGCATCTCTACCAGTCTCTGTTAATTCCTCTCTGAGCCTTTGAAGTTAACTTTGTTTCTGTGGATTTAAGGAACCAAGAACTCAGTTCATTAGCATTCCTGAGACACACCTAGATAAGCTTCAACAAAAGGTGTTAAAGCAGTCAGCATAATTGAGGACTTTAATTCGCTCGTCTTTGTTGTTGACTGCTGAGAACAAGTTTAATAGATCCCTGGGTATTATGACATTTTCCTGTATTTTAAGAACAAAAACACATCCACCAACCCTTGGTCCAATATTCTTTGTATTTTTCTCAGCACAGCCTAGGAAAGGTAGAGGGCAGGAATCTTCTTGGAGGAGATATCCTTGGCTATTTGGAGTTTACCAAAAAGAAGTTTTAAGTTGAAGGTTATTCCTACACTAGAATACAATGGAAGTGTACTCATTGCCCCTTAGTAAAAGTCCAGATTTTAATCTTGCTACCAGATACGAATGCCTAGATTTATAAAGTTTTGTACGCAAAATACTGGTTGGGCAGAAGACTGATCTAGCAGATTTCAAGATCAGTGGATTAGGGAATCTCATTGGCTAAGACCCCCTTGCTTTACCCAGCTCCTATAAGGTAGCCCCTTTATTTCTTTGTAGTCAGCTATCTAAGCTTTTGCTTGGCAGCAGAAGGGGAAGTGGGAGGAAGGGAACTAAATTTGAGAGTTTGGGAGACACTATGTTTTTGTATTCATTAAATCTAATTGGGAGATTGGGATTGACATATATACACTAATATGTATAAAATGGATAACTAATATTAAAGAACCTGCTGTATAAAAAAATAAGAAAAGAATAAATGAGAATTTAATGGGATTAGTACAGATTTGGGGGAAAACCTTCTACTCTCCCCCTGCCTTTTCTTAATTTCTTTTTTTTTTTTTTTTTTTTTTTTTTGCGGTACGCGGGCCTCTCACTGTTGTGGCCTCTCCCGTTGCGGAGCACAGGGTCCAGACGCACAGGCTCACAGGCCCAGCCGCTCCGCGGCATGTGGGATCCTCCCGGACCGGGGCACAAACCCGCATCCCCTGCATCGGCAGGCGGCCTCTCAGCCACTGCGCCACCAGGGAAGCCCCTAAATATCTCTTTTAAAAAATATTTATTTAATTATTTATTTTTGGCTGCATTGGGTCTTCATTGCTGCATGCGGGCTTTCTCTAGTTGCGGCCAGCAGGGTCTACTGTTTGTTGTGGTGCATGGGCTTCTCATTGCAGTGGCTTCTCTTGTTGCGGAGCATGGGCTCTAGGCGTGCGGGCTTCAGTAGTTGTGGCACATGGGCTCAGTAGTTGTGGTGCACGGGGTTAGTTGCTCCGCAGCATGTGGGAACTTCCTGGACCTGGGCTTGAACCTGTGTCCCCTGCATTGGCAGGCGGATTCTTAACCACTGCGCCACCAGGGAAGTCCCTCTCATCTCCCCTTTTTGGTAGCATACTGCCTTAGTCCAGATTCCAGAAACCCCAGTCAGGTGGTAATTGGTAAGCTTCTAATAATGTCACAGCTGGGACGTGCCTGGTAGTCCAGTGGTTAAGACTCCGTGCTTCCACTGCAGGGGGCGTGAGTTTGATCCCTGGTTGGGGAACTAAGATCCCGTATGGTGTTCAGCGCAGCCAAAAAGATGTCACAGGCTGCCCTTAATTATATGCTGTTAGAGATAGCCTTAGACCCCTTATATCTTCAAGAGATGCTATGGTATTAAGACTGGAACCAGATTGCTATCGAAGTAGGGGAATAAGTGGTGAAGAGGGAGGCTCTGGGGAGATACAATGCTCTTGGGCAGCTGTGGTAAAATAGAAAGTTGGAGTAGAAATCAGAACAATCTAGATTAAGTCCCTGTTCTTACTATGAAACTTGCCCTGGCTGCTATACCTTGTTTTCTTTTTTTTTTTTAATCTTTATTGGAGTATAATTACTTTACAGTGTTGTGTTAGTTTCTGCTGTACAACCCTATAGATCGTCACAAAGCATCAAGCTGATCTCCCTGTGCTATGCAGCAGCTTCTCACTAGCCATCCATTTTACATCTGGTAGTGTATATATGTCAGTGCTACTCTCTCACTTCATCCCAGCTCCCCCGCCCCCTCCACTGTGTCAAGTCCATTCTCTGCGTCTTTATTCCTGCCCTGCCACTAGGTTCATCAGTACTGTTTTTTTAGATTGCATATGTGTGCATTAGCATACGTATACCTTGTTTTCTCATCTGTAATCAAGGATGATATTTCTATGCTTCACAAGCTATTGAGGTTTAAATGAGTATATGAAGGTGTCTCTTTACCCACATTTTAAAATTTAAACTTTGATCAGACAGCTTCTGCTCTGAGATGGATCTTTATCTTGAATGTTAGGTTTGAAGTAATGAGTTGGTGGCTCTTTCCTTCCCTCACTGGTATTCTCTGTTAACATTTTAAATCTTCCTGACATTTACACAGTGAACAGTAACACATAACTAGAGTTGGTAGATAGAGTCTTTACCTAACTGAACTGCATAGTCTATGTGGCTCTCTTCTGACTATTAAGCAATCACCTTAAAATAAAAGATGGTGTATCTATATCTAGGTTTGGGCTAAGTAGGAGCCAAATGTATACCTGGTTCTTACTTTTCTAAGAGTAAGTCTAAGGCAAGGTGGTTACTGCTGAAAGAACTTCCAGCAATAAAGGTGGGCTTAGAAATGAAGGAAGTATATTGATATGGGTAATTTCTCAACCTTTTAATAGAATTATGGGTTTTCTGTTAAAGTCACCCAGAGCTTATATGTCATTTATACCTCAGTTAAAAAAGAAAGATAACCAGGGATTTATCTTTTAGATACATTTAATCAGTGAAATGCCTAGTTCATTATTTGTGGGATTTTTTTGTTTGTTTTTTTTTTTAAACCACAGAACTCAGTAGGTCTTCTGTCATCATGGTTCTTCAAAGGGTACTCTTTTACTACCTGCCACCCCATATGTGTGTGTGTATATATATATATATATATATATATATATATATACACACACACACATTTGGTGGGGTTTTTTTTGCTGCATTGGGTCTTTGTTGCTGTGCGCGGGCTTTCTCTAGTTGCGGCGAGTCGGGGCAACTCTTTGCAGTGCGCGGGCTTCTCATTGCAGTGGCTTCTTTTGTTGCGGAGCACGGGCTCTAAGCGCGTGGGCTTCAGTAGTTGTGGCACACGGGCTCAGTAGTTGTGGCACAAGGGCTTAGTTGCTCTGTGGCATGTGGGGGGATCTTCCCGGACCAGGGCTCGAACCCGTGTCCCCTGCATCGGCAGGCAGATTCTGAACCACTGTGCCACCAGGGAAGTCCCCACCCCAATATATATATATTTTTTCTTTGCGGTACACGGGCCTCTCACTGCCGCGGCCCCTCCGCTGCGGAGCACAGGCTCTGGACGCACAGGCCATGGCTCACGGGCCTAGCCGCTCCGCGGCATGTGGGATCCTCCTGGACCGGGGCACGAACCTGTGTCCCCTGCATCGGCAGGCAGACTCTCAACCACTGCACAACCAGGGAAGCCCCCCACCCCAATATTTTTAAACTGAGAAGACTCAAAGCACCTGAGAGTTTCTTTTATTTTTCATTTATTCAGATGGTTGCTTAAAGTGACCAGCTCAACTTGCTGAAATAGTAATTCTTGGGAATAAGTGCCTTAGATAATAAAGCTTAGGTATGAGAACTTAAGTAGCAAACTCCATGTTAACAGTTGTGCATGAGTATAGGCATTTGGGGGATTCCATGGAAAAAAATTTTAGTAATGGCTCATAAGTCTAGGTGATGCTGATTATTGAATTGCCTTGAATTTTTAATTTGGAAGTACTACTTAAGATAAGAGGGATGTGTTCACTAATATACATTAAATTAAGCCAAATGGATCTTAGTAGAGATCTTATACCATGGATCAAAAGGATTATCAGAGTAGAATCACAACAGGAACAGACTTCAAAATTGATATTCAATTAAAGGTAGTCCAGAGAAAATAATTTTGTAGGATCAAAATTACAGCACAGGGTCTAATTTTAAAGAGTCTCAGAGATAAAGTCTTGAAAAGATAAACATCTCAGGAACAAATGGTTCCTAAAGTACATAGGAAAAAAAACAGTGAGAAAGTGAGTATTAATACTTGCATGGCTCTATTGCCCTCCGTATGTTAGAGTGTCAGAAATAGGATTGGGTTTAAAAGTCTTCAGAGCTTGGACCTCTTTCTCTTATATCATTTTTCTCTGATTAAGAATGTGAATAGCCTTGGGTGAGGAGGGGCTCCATGTGTCTCCCCCCACCCACTGCCAAATCAGGCAACCATAATATAGTGGAAAGGATATTTCAGGGTTTTTTTTTTGTTTTGTTTTTTTTTTTTTTTTTTTTTTGCGGTATGCGGCCATCTCCCGTTGCGGAGCACAGGCTCCGGATGCACAGGCTCAGCGGCCATGGCTCACGGGCCCAGCCGCTCCGCGGCATGTGGGATCTTCCCGGACTGGGGCACAATCCCGTGTCCTCTGCATCAGCAGGCGGACTCTCAACCACTGCGCCACCAGGGAAGCCCGGATATTTCAGTTTGAGCTCTTGCACTTCTGCTCAATGGCGAGGTCTTTGAACAAGTTAATCTCTGAGTCTTAGTCCTTTGCATCTAAACTAGGTCTAATACTGAGGATTAAATAGCGTGTGAGGATCACTTTATTTATTTATTTAAATTTCTTTATTTATTCATTTATTTTTTGCTGCGTTGGGTCTTTGTTGCTGTGCGCGGGCTTTCTCTAGTTGCAGTGAGCCGGGGCTACTCTTTGTTGCGGTGCATGGGCTTCTCATGGCAGTGGTTTCTCTTGTGGAACACGGGATGTAGGCTTACCGGGCTTCAGTAGTTATATGGCTCACGGGCTTTAAAGCGCAGGCTCAATAGCTGTGGCACATGGGCTTAGTTGCTCTGTGGCATGTGGGATCTTCCTGGACCAGGGCTGAAACCCGTGTCCCCTGCCTTGGCTGCAGATTTTTAACAACTGAGCTACCAGGGGAGTCCCGAGGATTACTTTAGTAAAGGGAAAAACTTAAAACAAAATTTTGAGTTCCTTGCCAGTCCTTAAAAAAAAAAAAAAAAAATCACCCAAGCACCTTTTCAGAGATTGCTCCATTAGTCTTCTGTACAAAGGGAACGTCTTCAATTTCTTTAAATTTGGGTATTGTGAGATTTTACTCAAGGGGAAGGGTCACTAGGGAGCTTTGAATATGATACTGTTGCTGTGAATCTGAGACGGGCGGGCTCAGGAGGATGCTGACTTGCCTTTACTTTGTGACTGTACAAACCACTTTGTTTCTCATACCGCTTTGCCCTTGGGATGGTGCAGTATTTAAGAGATCTACTTAGGAAGCTAAAACTTTCATGTTTAATTGCAAATGGAAACTTTAAGTTGCCATATTCATTTATTTAAACATTCACAGGGGCTTCCCTGGTGGCACAGTGGTTGAGAATCCGCCTGCCGATGCAGGGGACACGGGTTCGTGCCCTGGTCCGGGAAGATCCCACATGCCGCGGAGCGGCTAGGCCCGTGAGCCGTGGCCGCTGAGCCTGTGCATCCGGAGCCTGTGCTCTGCAACGGGAGAGGCCACAGCAGTGAGAGGCCCACGTACCACAAAAAAAAAAAAAAAAAAGATAAACATTCACAAGGTAAATACCTGTAGTGACTAGATACAGATGAACAAGACAAACTCATAGGGCTCTCAGAAGGAACACTTTGAAGTTAGTAAGTTGCAGGTCTGTATTTTTACTTCCTCTGTTGAGATTCCATGTGTTTTCATCAGTGCAAAGGCTCCTGTCATACCAGGGTAAGTGGAAACGGAAGGTACTTTCTGGCAGCTAATGCTTCACTATCACTGAAAAAGAGTGATGTCTCCATTTATTTCCAGTCCTAGGAGATTTTTTTTTTCTCTCCTTGGAAAAAATTGGAAAACCTAGGACCTTAGATTTCCAAAGATGTCCAAACTCATAACTGTTCTAGAAAAAAAAATTTTAGGATACCTATAAGCTCAAAACTTTTGCACTGGAATAGAAGAATAAAAGTTTAGTTTTAAGTTCTGTGTGTTTTCCATTATCTTTTTGTATCAGATACCTATTTTGCATGAATTTTAGGAAATTAGTTTTCAGGTTTCCCTGAACAGCTACATTTGTCAGGGTGACTAGAAACGTTCACATTCTGTGCAAGAGATTCATATGACAGTAGCTAATCAAGTATTTGCTTGAAATAGTTTAAATCCTTGAATTGCATTGCCTAAAATAAAAGCTGTGAAATCACCATCTTATTAAATTTGAAGAACTTAAATCTTAGAGGTTAGACTCAGGACTTAAAGTCCTGGGAAACTAATTTTATGAAACATTTCAAATATATTACTATTGTTACTCCTTCCTAATCCATGAAGTGTCTTGATACAGGCAATACATGAAAGCTGTTAAACTCCTCAGAGGAAGGTTCAGAGTACATAGTAGTGTTATGTATAGTGATTTGAACACTAGAAAACTGATTGAGACTAAACGTTAGCTTTACTCTGCCTTATTCTTACAATCAGTGTGTTTTCGCAGGAGCAGATGCAATGACAGTAGTTCTTGCTATTTAACATCGACATTTTCACAGTTCTAGTTAACCAGGAAAGAACAGAAAGGGGGAGGAGGAATACAAATTGGCTAGTCTTTGTAACTGCTGGCTTGTTACACTTGACTTCCAAACTGAAAGCTCTCCAAGGCAACACAGCCCAGCTCCGAGAAGTCTCCCAGTTAGCTCCCTTAGCATACAGAAGTCCACGACAGACGGGGTGGGCTCAGTGGAGATTCAGCTGATGCTGGTTTGACCATAATTAATTTCTCTTTCCACTTATAAATCAAATCACCTTCTTCCTCTCTTGAGTGCAGTGTAATATAAAAATCGCACTTCCACAGAAGTTTATAATCTTTTAACAGATGTTAGCACCCTCCTAACCTCAGAATGTCGGGAAAGTGGTCTGTGAGCAGAAATGTGCTTGTTTTCTCTTTGGGGAAGGCAAACAAGAAGCTAAAAATTTTCCCTCAATAGTCCTGAAAATGTTATATAACTTATTTAGGACTGGAGCTAACTTCTAGAATTTAGATGTCAGGTAGTGTTTGTGTTAAGCTCAAATTTTTAGGGGAAGAGTTTAAAGTTATAGTACAATATGATGCAATATGTCTGTAAGTGACTGAAAACAGTGAAAGTGTTTGCATAAATAAGACTAGCAGACTATCAAACAGAATTCATCCTGATTGCACATGTGTAAATATGCATGCCCGTAGGTGCTGTTGTACAAAAGTGAAGATAATTTTGTTCAGTACATTTATCGAAAACTTGATTTTTTTTTTTTTTTTTGGTGGTACGCAGGCCTCTCACTGTTGTGGCCTCTCCCATTGCGGAGCACAGGCTCCGGACGCGCAGGATCAGTGGCCATGGCTCACGGGCCCAGCCGGCTCCGCGGCATGTGGGATTTTCCCAGACCGGGGCATGAACCTGTGTCCCCTGCATCGGCAGGCGGATTCTCAACCATTGCGCCACCAGGGAAGCCCTTGATTTTTGTTTTAAAGGCCTTCT
Source organism: Kogia breviceps (assembly GCF_026419965.1). NCBI lineage: Eukaryota > Metazoa > Chordata > Mammalia > Artiodactyla > Physeteridae > Kogia > Kogia breviceps. The sequence goes on along the minus strand of NC_081323.1, from coordinate 18,681,811 downwards.
GCAGCAACCCTGTTTCCCAGAAATAAAGTTCAGTGTGTGTTCTTCTCCCAGGAGTCTATGATCATGTTTTGTTTGTTCTGTTAAAATATTCCTTTTTACCCTGGAATGCCTCCTTAGTGTTTAGAATTTAGTACAGTTTAGATAAGTATATCATCTCCATTTTCCTATCTATTTTTATGAAGGCATTAAGTATTGTAAACTCCTTGAGAGTTAGAAACATCTCAGAGCCTGTTTCAATATTGAAGGCATAGTCTTAGATACTCAGTTTTCTTTCCAGTGAAATCTGTCTGCAATCAACACTTAACCCCAAGCCAGAAGTAACCACTTTTCTCTGGCTTTCACTGAGCCTTTGTTGTCCTCTTCCAATTTTTCATCCTAGGCTGGAGAAATTTCTGTGGTTGGCTTATTACTTACTAGGATATGGGCAAGAGCACTGTCTCATCTTATATGGTCAATACAGTTGCCTTTAACAAATGTTTAGTTGTGAAATGGGATCCTGCCTCTCCCCTAGCTCACCAACTGGTTGAAAATCAAGTTAGGAACATTGAGAACTTTACACTAAGTTTTCAGTTCTTAAGCTAATTTGCATAAGAATTACCTGGGAGTGCTTGGTAAAAATACATATTCCTAGTCCTATGCCTTGAAGTTGATTCTGTTGTGGAGCTATTGAGAAATCTGCATTTTAAATATATCTTTAACAATTCAAAATGATTCTAATACAGGTGATCCATAAGTCACCTTTGGAGAAACTGATCTATCTGAACTATTTTATTTGGCTAAGATCTCTTTTGTTTCATTTGATTAAGGTACTCCATTGGTCTAGTTATTAAATTTACAGAATTTTTTAAAAGGCACCAGAACAGTGTTTTCCATATGTTTATAAATGCTTATTACTTATCCCACTCTAATTTAAATAAATATCTTCTACCTTTCAATGAGCATTTAGATAAATAGCAGAGATAGTTAACTGCCTTTGCAGCTGTTTAACTATGTCTCATCAGAATCCTAATCCTTTCTCCTACTTCCATGTTTAACTAGCCATTATTTGATCCCGATGTCATCTTTTAAGATTGGTTGACTAAGTGGAGCACAGAGTGAGAGGTAGTTTTCATACTAGCATTCCTAGGATGTTTAAGGCAGGGCTTGAGAACATTAAGTGGAGTATAGTTTAGTGGAATGCTGTGGATCTAACCTTTGGAGGTCACTATCTTTAGGTTAAACTAGGGGTCTTTAGTTACTGATGGCACTGATTGAAATGGGAGGATTTGAATAGAGCAGTGGTTCTTAAAGTGTGGTTTCTTGATAAGCAGCATCAGCATTGCCTGAGAACTTGTTGGGGGAAATGCAAATTCTTGGCCCTCATGCAGACCTACTGGCTCAGGCTCTGGGAGTGGGGGCTCACCGTCTAGGTTTTACCAAGTCAGCCAGGTGATTGATACACACTGAGGTTTCAGAACCAGTGGAATAGAGTAAGATTTGAAGTTCACCTTCTTCTATTGCTCCTCTCACATTTTTAGGAGGAATGAAAGACAGCTGATGAAGTCCACGTGCTCACCAGTGAAACATAGGCGTTGGAGTTAGATGATAAACTTGGGTTCAACTCTCAGTAGTTGGGTGGCCTTGAGCAGATTATGACTCTGATTCATATGAAGCCTATAACTAGTTTTGTAGCAATTCAACCTCTTAAACAGTGTTCCTTGTTTTTTCACAAGGCCCATGTCTGGGCCTCAATACTTGTTTGATACGTATACTTCCTTAGAGTTAGGAATTTGGAGTAATTCAAAATGGGAGCAAAAAGAAAGGAGCCAATTACATGATTAGCACCAGAAAAGCTTCTAAAGAGCATATATATATATATATATATATATATATATGCAGGCTTACACTTTCTGTAGCTAGTTACCCAGAGAATGACCTGTGTATTTCAAGTACAGTCAGTAGTGATATTCTAGACAAAAAGGGCCCCTTGGCTGAATTAGTAATAGGATGCATGAAGCAACGCATCAACACACTTGATACCTTTATGGCCAGACAAGGTGTGGACTTGGGGCCATTTGAGGCCCATGCCCATTGGAAATGGGCAGCTTAGGCTGAGCTGGTGGGTTCCTATGCAGCATAGTCAGGAGGTTTGTAGTCACTTTCACTACTTCCCAGGCATTAAGGACCCACTTAATAGAAGCAAAGGAAGGCAGGCCTGCAGGAATGAGCCTGTCCTAATTGAGCTGGCCTGAGAAGGTACATTTTCAGGTTAGACAAGTCCTTTTTCTCTTAAGTTCTGCCTCCTAGGAAAGGAGAAGCATTTTCAGTAGGAGATGTCCTTGGGAAAACATTACTCACTACAGAAGAGTATGTAAAATGCAAATAACCCTCCTAAGGATCTTGTACTGGTTAATTACTTTCAGAGGCAAAAGTAAAAAATTCCAACTTTGTCTTGCATTTAGAGAACAAAGATGAGTTAGTAAAATGGGACTTCCTTGCCATAGTCCCGAAGCTTAAAATAATTGCTCTATCTGATTTAACTTATACCTTAGTGGACTAATACCTTAGTTGAAATGTTCTCTGGGAAGCACTCATTGAGTCTCTGATTCCCCTGGAACTCTGCAGAAGTGGCCTGCTTTTGAGATGGCAAACTTCGGCTGACCTTAAGGAACTACACAGCATAGTGTCTTGCCGTGTAGGGAAAAGGCCCCTGACTGGGCTCCAGCAGAGGAGTCACTGGTGGAGTGGAGAGTGCTAGGCAAGGCATCAGGACACAGGAAGTCTCAATCCTGGTTTTGTCAGCACTGTCCAGTGGAATTTTCTGTCATGATGGAAATTGTTCTTTATCTGTGCTATTCCACATGGTAGCTGCTGGCCATATGAGACTGTTGAGCCTTTGAAATGTGGCTAGTGTGGCCAAAGAACTTAATTTTCAAGTTTTATTTTTTTTAAATTTAAAGTAGCTACATGTGGCTAGTGGCTTCATATTGGACAGCACAGCTCTAGGTAAAATTTAGATAAGAGCAAAGAGATTTGGGTTTAGATTTTACTTGGCATATGGGAGGTTGGGGCTCTTGGAACTTCAAAATCCAAAACAAGTATGAATTTGTGTTATGAGTTTGAATAACAAACTTCCTTCTCTATGTCTACATTGCCTTATCCTGGGTGACATGCTAAGAGGATTTATGACTGGTAAGTAAAGTTGAGTTTACCAAAGCAGTTGGAAAGTTCAGACAGTTTTCCATTTTACTTGACCCCTTTAGTGCTACACAAAGGTGAACATTTAAGGTACCTGTGGATTGAATAAATTTTCATTTTATCTCAGCAACCCTATGAGGTAGATCGTGTCTGTTTTGTAGTTGACAAAAACAGATTAACTTATGTTTACATATAATACCTTTTATGGATCACTGTCCTTTAAAATGGTTGGTTTTAGCTCACAACTTAATTTGAAATTGCAAGTTTTTAGTATGTTGCTATAACAAGAAGTTAATTCATATTTGTTCCATTGTAGTCAGTAATAAGTAATTACATCTGACTATAAGTGGTAGAGAATCTAAGATTATCCAGGCAAGAAAATAGCACCCAAGATTTTAACTCACCCAAGGTGCTGCTTAAAGTAAAAGATCAGAACTCAATTTCTCCACCCCATTTGGGGTCTTCCTGTCATTTGCATGTTCACAGTGAACATAGTGAGTGTTGACTTACTTATAAGTAATCTAGTCCACATTAGCCAGACAATCTTAGTCTGGTGGAACAAAGTGGGATTTTATAGCCTTGACCACTGGCGTATAGTGAACATATGAGATCTTAGAAAATAACTTGAGTAAGTTGCTTAAAGACCAAGGACAGATCCAGTTTCCTTCAGCTTTAGCTTCAAATTATGATCTGTTATTTTTGGGGGTGGGAAGACAAAATGGAATTGGGATAAAATAAGTAGCTGAATTTTGAACATTTATTATCTCCACTTTACTTTTGAAGAAATTGAGGCTCAAGTCTATGTAGTTAGTAGTAAGCCACACAGCTGGGAGGCTAATCGAAGCCTGTCTGATGCCACAGCTTGAGTTCTTAAATGTGACACAAAACAAGGTAAAGGGGAGCCTGGGTGACTCAGTTGCTTCCTGGGAATCCTGGGTTGTAGTGGAATGACCTCTGTGGTATCAGACCAAGGACTTGCATTTCTTAGAGCACTTGCTGTCATTTACAGTGGATCCTTATCAGACTAATATCATTGACTAGAAGGCTCTGTTACAGTTTAATGTGTAATCCTTTCCTTATTAAGGAAGGCTTGCCAGCTTGTGCAGCAGAGACCCCTGGATAATTTATTTTTTAGCAGTTCACCTTGTGCTTGGAGCCAGTTACTCCAAAAATCAGTAAAACCTCTGTTTATCTGAGTACTCAAGAAAAAGGATCTTTTTGTTAACGAGGGATTTACTAGACCTCCGCCCCCCAACCCTCTTATTTTAGAAGGATCTCTGAAGTCTGCTTATTTACTAAGGAGTTTCATTAGAGGTGGTTAGGAGTGTGAACAAGTGTGATGTTGTTACCACTTCAAGGGGGATAAATAACAAATTTAACTAGCTTGCTGCTTAAGAAGCAGAATTAGCAGTGGGCTCAGCCTTGGCCTCCCCTTCAGAGTTCTCATTCATGTGACTGACTCTGTCTAGTCTTGTAGAGCAAGTAGATTTTAACCACTTTTAAATCAAGTATGGCCATTCATGGGCTGTTTGAAAGGAGGAGAGAAGAGGGAACCAGGCTGAGCATGGATATCATTTAGGGGAAAGCCTTAGGAGGATATTCTTCATTTACACACCGAGCTTCAGAATGGCACTGCTCTCTCTACGGGGGCATTGGGGATAGTTTCTAGTCACTATTAAGTAATTGCAGAGTTCTGCAAACTGTGCCTTCTTTTGTATGGCCCATGGTATTTATATTTTTTTACTGGTTGGGGGAAAAATTATTAAAGACACCTGAAACTAATATAATGTTATGTCAGTTATACTTCAATTTTAAAAAAGAATACTTTTTCATGCCACAGGAAGATTTTATGAAATGCAAATTCCAGTGTCCATAAATAAAATTTTATTGGAATGCAGCCATGCTCATTCATTTACATATAATCTGTGGCTGCTTTTGTGCTACAGTGGCAGAGTTGAGTACCTGCGACAGAGATTGAATGGGCCACAAAACCTAAAACTATTTATTACCTGTCCCCTTAGAGAAAAATTTTGCTGACCCCTGGCTTGGTGAGTACTGCCAGTTGCTTACCTTGCTGATTCGCACTTGTATGTATTACAGGAAGCTCACGGGACTCTTTTCATAAAACTTGGTAGCCTCTGGCTTCCAGAGGAATCTGTATAAGCCAAGTGTCAAAAGTTTACTGTGAGCTTGCAGCTTCATTGTCTTATTCTATCTTTTTTCTAGTCATTCATCTTCTCAACTGAGTCCCAGTGGCAGGACTCAAGTTACCTCTGTCTCTAGGCACGTCTGTGCCCGATGTCCAAACAACAAAGAAAATTTCTATTCTAAAGCACCTGACTACCCTACTCCTTATCTAAGCTGGGGTAGCTGTGTCACCCCTTATGTAGCTCTTCCTTCTTCCTTTCAGATAGGGGCTGGGAAAGTAGCAGGTGAAAACCTCTTTCTTCCTCAGTTGTAGAGCCTCAATATTCTCAGTTGTAAATTAAAAAGAAAAAAAAAAAAAATCCCCAGGGCTGACTCGGCACCTTGTGCCTGCCTTTTAAAGGAACAGAGAGACCCAATTGAAGTAGAAACTGAAAATAAAATCGGTAGCATGTCCATTATTGTAGGTGGCTGGTATTTGGTATTAATCACTGCTCAAAGGACCAAGACATGACAGAGCAGGGATTTTCAAAATATGATTATAGATTATAGTCACCTGGAGAGCTTGTGTTAAAATACACATATCTGAGGATGATCTTATTCCCAAGTCTCATATATAGGAAAGTTTGAGAACCACTGCTCTTAAGCATTTAGATTTTTTTCTTTTTATCCTAATTCGTTTGAACTAAAACAATTTTTAAAGATCATAGAATTCTTGGGACTGTAAGCGCAAGAGATCAGTAGAGGTCATTTTACAGATTAGAAAACTTGAGACCAGAGTAGAGAAATAAATTACCTAGGACCCCGTCATGACATTGCATGTTTTTTTATTTTTAATGTAATCAATTGGTCCCTGGGAATGAGAGTGAGAGGAAGAGAGGAAGATGAACTTGAATTTAAGGAGCATAATGGAAGGAGTAGGATGGGAGAGAAGGTTATAAAACAAGTTAAAATAGGGTGCATAGACAGGAAGGGACTGAAAAGACAGATTAAGGTAATTGTAGTGTTGTAAAAGCATAAAAGGAGTCCAATTTAAGTGAGGCAGTGGACTGGAAGAGAAAACATTCTATGACCATTTAACCCTTTTTTTGTATGAGATCGAGGCCTAAAGCAAACAAGTTGGCTGCTTCATGTTGTGTCTTTTCCAAGGCAAAGACATGGAACAACATCTGGCCACTAATCTTACAGAATTGCTGATGTTTAAGAACCAAGATAGGTCCACTTAGGTGTTTTTAAGTCAGTTTGTGGCATTTCTTCTAAGCATATAGACACTTGGGAAGATGTTGTGATTGGTTTTAGAATTTGAGATTGTGTTGCAGAGCTGGTAAAAACAAAATGGTAAATGCTGGACTTCTATCTTTGAGCAACTCTTAGTCTTTTAATGCATTGTACTACTAAGTTTCTGATGATGAAATTTTACCAAGTATTGAACATTGAGGAGAAAAACTTAAGTACTTTGCAAAATATTTGGCAACCTTCATCTGATTGTTTGGCCCTTTCTTTGACTTGGTGTCTATCACTTCTTATGAAGGTATCTTCCAGCTGCAGTATTGAAGTCTGATTCTGGAACTGCATGGGGCCAAGTCCAGGGAAACTTGGGAGACCCTTATGGAGACCCTTTTTTTTCCCCTCCCTTTCCAAAGTTACTCATTTAACAGCTTCTGGGTTGGGGTGATTATGATGCTTATTATGGGACTTCATGAGACCAGAGTGGTACTGTTTTGCCACACCTAGAACAATGCCTGACACAGAGTTGGTACTCAGTAAATATTTGAATGAATGAATATTGTGAACCCCAGCTTCTTTAAGGAGAGAAGAAGAAATACTTTCATCTGCATTTTCTCACTGGAGTTTTTTGTGTTATTAGCTTGAGAGTACTAGGTCCCTAATGAGGAAACCCCATTAGTTTCAATAATGAACAAGTCAGTTTATGACAAAAGATCTCGTTTATATACAATACACATTTGGGGAGAACAAATGATAATTTGGACTTTAAAAATTGGAAATGTTACTAATGCCTTTCTTTAGAGCTGAATCCTCCCAAGATTTTTCTTCTAAATTCCGGAGCTCTTTGAACTTTTAGCCATAACAGTCTCTGTCTTGCATACTTTGAAAGGCTATTAACTATGCACTGGAATTTTGGAAATGTTGTCAGTGAGAATCACTGTAAAATAGTGATAAGGACTCTTCCATGGGCTGCAAATTGAAATCAGCCACCCATTAAGATGGATCACAGACTGGATCTCCTGGATTGAAACTAGATCAACATTGGTAAAGTCTGAATTTAGACAGCTGTGTGGGGAGAGAAGGAAGGGTAGAGTTCTCTCACCCCCTCAACCCATCCCCCTTTCAGTGACAGGCTCTCAGTCTTCGTGACTGCTTTTAGTTTGGCATTAAGTTCCTGGAGAGATTCTTGCACACCCCTGATACTGACCACACTCCGGATGCCAGTCTTTATCATTGAGACCAGCTTGTTATCTGTCCTAGACAAAAACAGTCTCAAAGTGTAAGAACATACTGGATGTAGAGTGTTAAGTAGAAATGGGGGTTTTGTTAAAACTCCAGCTTCTGGGGATGTGGTATCCATGGGTTTAAAGGTCAGGGAGGAAGGAGAAAATACACGGATTTATCCCAATAGAAGTGATTTAATAAATGAGCAGGTGATGAATATCTTCTTTAGAAAATTAATTTCTTCTTCTTTTTTTTTTTTTTAAATATTTAGGCTGCGCTGGGTCTTAGTTGCGGCATGCAGGCTTCTTAGTTGCGGCATGCATGTGGGATCGAGGTCCCTGACCAGGGATTGAACCTGGACCCCCTTCATTGGAAGCACAGATTCTTACCCACTGGATCACTGGGGAAGTCCCTAGAAAATTAATTTTTTCACCCACTGCCTTCACCCACATCGTTCCACTGTCCACTTTCCTAAGGCACTGGCTATATATCTGTGTGTCAGAGATGAGCAGAGATTATCTTTGACAATGTTGTTTGAGGGCCTCTTTGGGGAAGGCATCTTTTGGTTGAATAACTATTCCCCACCCCCATCCTCCACACACTTGACTATCTTTGAAGGAAGAGCCCATCATATTTTACAGCTACCGCTTTAAGTCTCAAAACCTGTTGTCAGAAGTCAGTGTAAGGAGGTCTGCCTCAAAGCTTGGCAAAGAACCCTTCTTTATACCAGAAAAGTCTCTGCTTTTGTTTATAAGGAAGCAAAGGACTCTCCTGCCCTGATCTGATTACCCTAATCATTTAGAAGAAGGTTGGAGTGGTAAAATCCTTAAAGATCATGGAGCAGTTGATAAAATGGTCAGAAATCTTTGCCAATTCCTTTGCCTTTTCTCTCTTAACAAAATGTAAATGTTTGTGCTTGGGTTGAATTGTAGTTGCATTAGTGACTTATGCAACTACATAAAGTCACTATGTAGCTTGCAATAAGCTTGGTAACACTTAGCCGCATGCTGATAACCGCTAAACTCATGCAGATATTTCTACCTGGGGGTGTTAACTGGTTTAGCAGTGTATCCCTTAAAACCAGTAGGTATTTTAGGCTTCTGGGTACAGGATTGTTAGATCAGGCCAAAGTTTTACTTCTTTCTTCGTAAGCTGCATCCACGAAAGAAAATCAGACAGCCTTTTATTTATCGTTGGCTGGTCAGGCAAGGTGAATGGGCATGGTTGCCGCCTTAAATGCATGTATAAAACCTGAACCCTAAGTTATTTGGAATGATTGGGTAGGCTTATTTCAGTTTTATGTAAATTAATCATGAAGAGGTGTCAGTAACAATTGTACCTTACTGACAGTTGTGAACATATTTGGAATTTTGTGGAGATTAGCCAGGATTCTGTTACAACCATACACAAATAATCTTATTGACTTTTTTTTTGTTTTTTTTGTTTTTGTTTTTTGCAGTACGCTTTTTGTGGTACGCAGGCCTCTCACTGTTGTGGCCTCTCCCGTTGCGGAGCACAGGCTCCAGATGCACAGGCTCAGCGGCCATGGCTCAAGGACCCTAGCCGCTTCACGGCATGTGGGATCTTCCCGGACCAGGGCATGAACCCGCGTCCCCTGGATCTAAACCACTTGGGTGGACTCTAAACCACTGCGCCACCAGGGAAAGCCCATACATCTTTTTTAAGAAACTGCTTTTGGGACACATGGCTTTTTTTTTTTTTTTTTTTTTTTTTTTTTTTTTTTGTGGTATGCGGGCCTCTCCCGCTGCAGAGCACAGGCTCCGGACGCGCAGGCTCAGCAGCCACGGCTCACGGGCCCAGTCGCTCCGCGGCATGTGGGATCCTCCCGGGCCGGGGCACGAACCCGTGTCCCCTGCATCGGCAGGCGGACTCTCAACCACTGCGCCACCAGGGAAGCCCAGGACACATGGCTTTTGAAAAGCAAATTATATAACTCTGAGATTTTATTTTCTTGTATGCCCTGACAAGAATCAACTCTACCAGGACTTCCCTGGTGGCACAGTGGTTGAGAATCTGCCTGCTAATGCAGGGGACACGGGTTCGAGCCCTGGTCTGGGAGGATCCCACGTGCCGCAGAGCGGCTGGGCGCGTGAGCCACAACTGCTGAGCCTGCGCGTCTGGAGCCTGTGCTCCGCAACAAGAGAGGCCGCGATAGTGAGAGGCCCATGCACCGCGATGAAGAGTAGCCCCCGCTTGCCACAACCAGAGAAAGCCCTCGCACAGAAACGAAGCCCCAACACAGCAAAAATAAATAAATAAACTCCTACCCCCAACAACAACAACAACAAAAAGTCTTTAAAATGGAGCAAATGGGGGGAGGTTATAAGAGATTAGGTGGTCAGGGAACTTTAAAAAAAAAAAAAAAAAGAATCAGCTCTACCATTTCTTAGCTGGCAGGAAGTACATCACACTTAATTTTGCTCAATCATGAGAAGATACATTTCTCAGTAATAACAACAACAACAATAATAATGATAGTAATAATAGGTAGTTGACTTTCATGGCTCATCTGCCAAGAATTCCCTCTGTCTGTCTCTACCTTGCTAACTTCCTCTTAACCTTTAGTAAGACTTAGTTCAAACACTGCCTCCTCCAGGAAGCCTGTGTTAACGCCTCATTGCCCTGTTGGATCCAGGCTCTTTATTTTTGTTCTCTGGTGGAATCAGATTGTTTCTCCTCATTATATTACTTTTCACTTGGAAACAAAGGAGGCAGGTAACCCAGATTCATTATTTTTACTCTTAAGACTTGTTTCAAAATGCTCATAATCCTACTACCTTACTACCCTTTCTAAAAAATAACAGGGCAGAAAAGTAGAAAATTCTACTATGATGTAAGAGACAGAGGTAATGACACCCATGTGTTTCATGTGTAGTCATTTAGGAAAATGTCTGTTACCTTTTAAAATATAGGAGCATCATGATGCAATACAAACACTGTTGCTTTAAGGTCAGTCATTTGACATCTGAGATTTGGCGATAGGAAAGGAATTTTAATCCATTTTAGCAAGTCTAAAATTAAGGTTTCTTCTCTGATGACCTAATTTTCTCTGCCTTCACATATACATAGACCAGCATAAATTTTCTGCTTTTAAAATATATCTTCAGGCTAAATTCCTAGATATGGATTGCTGGGTTAAAAGAGAGTATGTGAGTTAGTTCTGCTGGATATTGCCAAATTCCCCCTCTATGGGGGTTCTACGAACCATATGCCCTTTTCAGAGATGTTAAGAGGCAAAAATGTGTATTAGATTTGGTGAAATCAGTACTGCCCAGAGTTGTGAAAACTAGAGGTAATACATAAAGCATACTACCTTGTGCAGAATGCACCCTTAGAAAGGGATAACTATTACTCTTGTGTGAAATTGGGAATATTTCCTTATCATAAGAGTAGTAAGAAAATTGAATGAGACAGTATAAGTACTCTAGCATGGTTCAGCACCTATATTAGTGCCCCTTTTCTCTTGCTTGCGATGGCTGTTTGGGTTCATATCTTAATTACCTTCCTGGATTGTAAACTCCTTGAGGGCAGAGTGTCTGATGAGTCTTGAGCAAGATGCTTTTGATTTAAGAATACATTTCAAATAGTTGTAAACTGAATCAGCCCTCAGAATATAATTCTGAATCTAGTAGTAGAAGGTTGTTGGTTTTTAGCTTTTTGTTTTTGTTTTGCACATTATCCATCAAGTCACTGTGTAATGCTAGCCAGCAACTATTCTTGAAATCTGAGAAGACACAGATACTTAACGTCTTTTGTCATTTGGAAGTCTCTTTACTTAAAATCTTTGTTAATAACCTCAAGGAACATCTTAGGTGACAATAACAGAAAATGTTGATTCCTATTCTCTCTCTCTGTTCATTGACATATCTATTCTTAGGGAGTAACTCTAGTTAAGTTAGAGTGAAAAGAATTAGTTGTTAACGTCTTCTCAAGTCTGCCTTATTTCAGGGATGATCTTCCTCCCATGTCTTCATCTTTAACTTTTGAAGGCTAGGGTTTGAAACACCTGTCATCAAGAGGTTATTGGGTGACCAGAATTCACAATGAGTAGGGTTTTCTGGTGACTTAATATACGGTGGTTTGCACCTTTCATTTCTAATCTACCAGTCAAGTTCAAAACAATTCTTTTTGCATTTAACAGATGCTTGAAGTGGCAAGATCCTTTCTCCAAAACATCTTAACAATATCTATTCTTAGATGAATTCCTGTTAAGGGAAAGAGTATGTACTAAAAATAATCTTCAAGTCCATTAGTATGTTGTCTACAAACATTTTCACTATGGAGGATGTAGATTATTGTGCCCTTATCGGCATCTCTTCTGACCAGCATCTTTAGGTGTCCCAGTGTTACCTTAAATACAATATGACTTCAGTTAGTTTCATCAGTTCTTCACTCTTCTTGTTCCCTTCATTTTTGTTCTGCACAGCTTTCCTGTGTCTTCTTCCAAGGCATCTTGTTCTCATCACCTCGACTTAATTGACTCTTCCCCTGCATTTATTGATTACACATACCAGTGAGTTCCTGGAACTGGATTCTACTTCCTCTTTTTCAACATGCTTTTACGTTTTCTCCTTTCTTCTCAATCCCTTTGTTATCACTTTTTTCTAGATTGCTTCAAAAACATTAGCTAGTTATTTTGCTTTTACCTTCTACCCACATTGCCCTTCAATTAATCCTCCTTAAGTATGGCTTTTATTTTGTTCCTTTTCTGCTTGAAGTAGCTCCTTGTCATCCTGAGAGTAGGACACCCTGACTTGGGTTAATTTCATCTAGCCGACTTTATCTCTCACTACTCCTTAACACAAATCCTCTCTTGAACTAGGCTAGTCCTCTCCTTGTTGTACCCTTATATAAGAAAAAAATAAGGGATTAGAAGGGACGAAGCTTAAAGATAGTGTTTAACTTTCTATTATGAAAAGTTTCAAGCATATTTAGGTAGAGAGTAGTATAGTGAACTCCCACGTATCTTATCTGCTCACTTCAATAACTATCAACCTCTTGCCAATCTTGTTTTCTCTATTCCCATATTGCTCCAATTTTTTTATTTTATTTTTTTGCCTGAGAGTATTTTAAAGCTAATTGCAGACATCCTTCACCTGGAAGTACTTCCATATGCATCTTTAAAGGTTATTTATCTATCAGTTTACATAGTGCAGATCACCTCTATGGTGGTTTCCCTGTCAGTTGGTAATTTAGCTTGTTTACACACTTTTGGTGTTCATGAGATGCCTCATTCTGTTTTGCCTCCCTGTCATTTCTCCTCAGAAGGCCCATCCTGCCATGTGGAACTATACTATAGCTATTCAGATATTTGAAGAAGTTGTCACATATTATTCTTTTTGGTACCTGTCACAGCATACATAGCACAATTTGAGCATATAGGAGACATGTAATAACTTTTTAAATTAGGAGCACTTCGGGTTCAGATCTTTGACCTAGGTCTTATTTGCACTAGTGGAATTTTCAGCTACAACTTTAAGTTTCTTACCAGACATTTTGGTTTTATGTTTTTAGATTAGCAATTGAAAGAATTGGGGACCTGGCTTTAAAAATCAATTCTGAGGTTTTGTGCACTTAAAAAAAAATAATGTTTTGGGCAGACTGGTTATCTAAAACCTACCTGGAATTATTTTCAACTTATCTTTTACTTAGTTTTCTTTTTCTTTAAATTTAGTGCTTTTTAGTGAGCTAATAATACTTTTTCCTTGTGTACACCAGTACTTGTCAAAATAAATTTTTAAAGCTTGGTAATTTAAAAATATAACTTCTATTTTTTATTATAAAAGTGATCATCTTGGGAAAAAATTGGAAAACAAGGCAAAGTATACACACAAAAACTCAAATTGCTCATAAATTTACCACCCAAACTACTTGTAACATTTGGTGTCTATCTTCTAGTCTTTTTCGGACATGTTTATGTGTTTGTTGAATTATACACAGAGTAATTTTTTTTTTTTAGTATGTCCCTGCCATATGCTTGGGCCATAATAACAGATCCTAATGTTCTGTTTCTTGTTTCATAAATCTGGCCTGTAAACAAAATCAAACAACACAGACTTCATTCTAGGTTGTAGTGCTGGTGGCATGTTTTGTCATTATTATAGTTTTAACCATCAGTGCTAGTTGGGTGCAGAAGTAATGAGAGTATTAATTATTGTTAAGTGAACAGGGGCCACCAACTTGGTATCAGATTGACTCAGCATTTTACAATTTTAGACTTGAGATTTTCAGAATTTGGAGGGTTCTTTATGCTACATGGAAGATTGGGTTCAAGTCCTACTTCTGACACCATATGATTTTATTTTCCCATCTCTGTGGGATGAGAATTTCTTACAGCTAGGGGTACGGTCATGCAAATTTCTGTTTCCCTAGGGCCTGGCACAGAATAGATATTTAATGGATTGTGCCAAATGTGGCTTCTTTTTTTGCTGTGAGCCAGGAATAGTGTGAACACACACATTGCCTATACATTATTGTTAGTTATCTATTGCTATTAAACATGTTATCTCAAAATTTAATGGCTTAAAATAACAAACATTTGTTTTACACAGTTTGTGTGAACCAGGAATCCAGGAACAGCTTAGCTGGGTGGTTTTGGCTCAGAGTCTGAGACTCCAGTCATCTGAAGGCTTAATTGAGGACCCACTTCCGAGGTGGTTCATTCGCATAGGGGAAGTTTCAGTTCCTCACCACATGGGCCTCTCCATAGGGCTGCTTGGATGTCCTAACAGTATGGTGACTGGATTCTTCCAGGGCAAGGAGAAAGATCCAGTGCCTTTTATGACCTGGTGTTAGAAGTTGCACACTGACATTTCCACTTTATCCTGTTTTTAGGAGTGAGTCACTAAGTCCAGCCCATATTTAAGGAGAAGGAAATTAGGCCACACCTTGAAAGGAAGAGTATCAAAGAATCTGTTGGACATATTTTAAAACTACCACATGTGTTGGATACATAAACTTATAATTGATTCATATTCAACATTGGGATGACATGTCCCCAGTGAGCTGCATTTTTAATATACCCTTGGGTTAGTTCTGATACATGAAAATTTGAGAGTCACTAACCTAAAAAAGTGGTGAGAGATACCATGTTCGTGGATGCAAAGACACAGTAATGTTTTGATGTCACATCTCTCCAAATTGTCCTATGAACACAAACTCTCAGCTGGCTTTTTTGTTTGTTTGTTTGTTTTTTAGTTTTTTGGCTTTTTTTTTTTAAAGAAATCAACCAACTGAATCTAAAATATGGAAATACAGAAGACAGAATAGCCAAAACAATTTTGAAAAAGAACAAAGTTAAAGTACTTATATTACCTGATATCAAAACTTACTATGGAAAAAAGCTCTACTGTGAAGCTTTAGTAGTCAAGATTTTGTGTGTGTGTGTGTGTGTGTGTGTGGTGTGTATAGGATAAAATGGGGTCCAGAAACAGATCTATGATTATGTGGTCATTTCATTTCCAGTAAAGAGGTCTAAGGCAATTCAATGGAGAAAAGGCAGTCTTTTCAAGAAATGGTGCTAGAACAACTGGACATCTTTATAGATTAAAAAAATGTTCCCTGTCCCTTACCTCTGTAAAACTCCTAGAAAAAAAGAATATTCACAATACACATGTCTAACCAAAAATTTGTAATGGATAATGTATAAAGAACTCTTACAACTTAGGAATAAGACAAATTTTTTTAAGTGGGGGAAAGATTTGAAGAGATACTTCACTGAAGGAGATATATGAGTGACCAATCTGCACGTGAAAAGTTGCCCATCATTTAATCAGGAAACTGGATTAAAACCACAGTGAGCAGGACTTCCGTGGTGGCGCAGTGGTTAAGAATCCACCTGCTGATGCAGTGGACACGGGTTCGAGCCCTGGCCCAGGAAGATCCCACATGCCACAGAGCAACTAAACCTGTGCACCACAACTACTGAGCCTGCACTCTAGAGCCCGTGAGCCACAACTGCTGGGCCCGCATGCCACAACTACTGAAGCCCGCGTACCTAGAGCCCATGCTCTGCAACAAGAGAAGCCACCGCAATGAGCCTGCACACCGCAATGAAGAGTAGCCCCCACTCATTGCAACTAGAGAAAGCCTGCGCGCAGCAACAAAGACCCAACGCAGCCAAAAATAAATAAATTTCTTTTTTTTAAGTGCCACAGTGAGATACCACTACATACCTGCTAGAATGGCTAAAATTAGAGACTGATAATACTAGGTATTGGTGAGAATTTGTAGCAGTTGGAACTCTAATCCATTGTTGGTGGGAATGTGTAATGGTACAATCACTTGGGAATACAGTTTGGCAGTTTCCTATCAGGTTAAACATATACTTACTGTATGACCCTATAACTTCACTATTAAGTATGTACCCAAGAGAAATAAGAACACATCTACACAAAGACTTGTATATGAAAGTTCGTAACAGATTTACTCGTAAAAACCAATGCCTGAAAACAACTCAAATGTCCATCAACAGGTGAATGGATAAATAAATTGCAGTGTATCCACACAATGGGATACCATTCTAATAAAAACCTAACCAATTACTGATACATTCAGCAACATGGTTGAATGTAAAAAAATATTTTGATAAGTGTAAGAAGTCAGACACAAAAGAGTAAATTCTGTAATTTCATTCATATGAAACTAGAAATGTAGACAAATCTAATCCATTGTGCTAGCAATCAGTGGTTGCTTTGGGCTGGTGATGGAAAATGGGGATTGACTGGGAATGGGCACAAGGGAGATTTCCGGGGTTGATGGAATTGTTCTAAATTTTGATTGTGGTGGGGATTATGTCTGTGCGTATGTTTGCTAGACTTATCACACTGTATCTTTGAAATGTGTATATCTTACTATATAGAAATTATACTTCATTAAAGTTGATTTAAAAACAGGTATCTCCTAAGATTTGAATTTTCCAGAAGTTACATAGATAACCATCTGATCTTGAAAGTCAGTGTTCAGGATTTATCCCTTCAAATCATTTGTGGCTTAGTCTTCATAGTACCAGATCTAGGAGAAGAATACCAAACCGTTGCTTCCTTTTACATAGAATTAGCTCCCCTCCTCTTCCTGCTTATTTGTAACAAGTCTTGGTTTTATTTTTTTTTTTGCGGTATGCGGGCCTCTCACTGTTGTGGCCTCTCCCGTTGCGGAGCACAGGCTCCAGACACACAGGCTCAGCGGCCATGGCTCACGGGCCCAGCCGCTGCGCGGCATGTGGGATCCTCCTGGACCGGGGCACGAACCTGTGTCCCCTGCATCGGCAGGCGGACTCTCATCCACTGCGCCACCAGGGAAGCCCCGCACAAGTCTTGGTTTTAGAGGCATGGTAATGGGATGCCTTGTTTGGGCTGCTTTGTGAAATCTTTCCCTCCAGTGGAATGTGCTATTATGGCTACCATGCCATTTAAATCCTGCCATTGTGCTTCTTGACCAGCTTGTCAAGGTAGGTGGGCAGGAGATAGCTCATGACTGCTCTTTACTGACTCATCTCTTACGGTTACAGATTCTCATAAACACAAAGATAAACATAAAGATCGAGAACACCGGCACAAAGAACACAAGAAGGACAAGGAGAAGGACCGAGAAAAGTCCAAGCATAGCAACAGGTAAGGGTTGAACCAGCAAGTCCCTCATCATTCAACAGTGGGTTGGCTATGGCTTGGCTCACCTGGAACAGGCCTTAACTTGAACCACAGGTAAATACCATGGATAGCAAAGTCAGCAGAGACTTTGATTCCAGAGTTTTTAAGAGGATGGCCTTGATAATTCAGGCCTTACTGAGATGCCATTTTTCAGATCAGGATGTACAAAGCAAGTATGGTGAATTGTTAACACATGATGGCATTTAATCAAGTGTCCAGAGAGCTTGCCTTGATAAAAGGTGACTGGATTGGAGACTTGATAGATATATATTTTTCTTCTTTCCATACTTTAAAGGGTATAAATTTAAAAATTCATAACTTAGGCTTCCACGTTTTATAAGCCCTGAAATCACATATAAAAGGTTGGGTATATGAGATATTCCTGGAGAGAACATTCCTAGCTTTCGTCAGGTTACCAGAAGATTTCTGCTCTCACAAAAACCAATAACCACCAATGTAAATGAAACAGCGGTGCTGCCCTCTGGGATCCAAAGGAATCAGAAAGATGTTTTCTTGTTCATTTTGCTTCCATTTTTTTGGTGTAGGAGACAAGTGGTTAAGCCCAGAGACTTAGGGTATCTTTGGATATAGGACCACTTATTGAAAATGAGAACTTAAACTTCCATTTTGAGTTAAAGGCAGTTGTTGGTGAGAAAGCCATAGGGTATTCTCATAGTGGCCGAAGTTTTGTTAGAGGGAACATAAAGTTCAGTCATTTATTGACACAAGTGCCTGTAGCCTAGAGTCTCTTAGAACTACTTCATTAGGTTGGCTTATTGTCTGTGGACAAGATATTTTCAACATAAATAATGGTCAAAAGTTTCTTGTCCAATATATACACAAATCGTCTACAAATGAATAAAAATGAGGCAGATAATCCAACAGAAAAATTCATGAGAAGATTGAGTAAGCTCTTCACAAAAGAAGATATCCACACAGCCAATAAAAATACTGGAAGACACTCAACATTATTCGTCAGGGAAATATATGCAACCTCAATATAATAAATAAATGCAACCTCAATATAATATCCTACACATTGTAATAATGGCTAAATATTAAAATAATGCTAATACCAAGATCTTACAATGATGTGGATCAATCCTGTTTCTGATGGGACTTTAAATTGTTAAATCATTTTGGAAAACTACTTAGCAGTGTCTTCTAAAGTTAACATATGTATACCCTATAACCTAAGAATTCCATTCCTGAATGTGTTCTCAACAGAAATGTGTGTATTTGTGTACCAAAGGGCATGTACAAAGCTATTCAGAGCTGCATTGCTTTTAATAGCCCCAAAGTGAAAATCTCCTAAATGCTCACTAATAGTAAAATGGATAAAGTGTGGTATATTCACATCTTAGGATACTATATAAAAATAAATATGAAATAACTGCTGTTAAAGTAATAAGCATAGGTGAATTCCACAAACCTATGTTGAGTGAAAGAAACCAGCCAAAAAATACATAGTGTATGCTTCAATTTACTTGAAGTTCAAAAACAAAAAAATTAATCAAGACCTTTAGAATTCAGGGTCCTGGTTATCTTTGGGAAGGAAGGAAGGGTAGCAATTGTAAAATGGTATGAGGGGAACTTCTGGTGGGGTATCAAAGGTGTTTTTCTTAACTGTGGTGGTAATTACATATTTATCATTATTTTGTGATAACTCTGAACTCTGCACATATGATCAGAATATAATTATGTGTATATGCTACTTTTATTTTTAAAAGTTATAAAAAATAAGGCTTATCAAGAAAAAAGATGAAGTGAGAATTCTAAGTCTGTTCTTTTTATGAGTAATGAAAAATTTTTAAATATTTTAAATGAAAATTTTAAATTAATAAGTCTTTATGAATCATTACAGTAACCAGATTAATTTCTCTAGTGAGGATGTTTCTTCACAAAATCATCTATCACTCCTGTGGTCAGTCTTTTTTTTTTAATTTTTAAATTTTATTTCTTTTTTCAAACTTTTTGGCTGCGTTGGGTCTTCGTTGCTGCACACAGGCTTTCTCTAGTCACAGCGAGCAGGGGCTACTCTTCGTCGCAGTGTGTGGGCTTCTCATTGCGGTAGCTTCTCTTGTTTCAGAGCATGGGTCCTAGGGTGCGTGGGCTTCAGTAATTGTGGCGCGTGGGCTCAGTAGTTGCGGCGCGTGGGCTCTAGGGTGCGCAAGCTTCAGTAGTTGTGACACATGGGCTCAGTAGTTGTGCATCGCAGGCTCAGTAGTTGTGGCTCGCAGGCTCTAGAGTGCAGGCACCGTAGTTGTGGTGCGTGGGCTTAGTTGCTCCACGGCATGTGGGATCTTCCTGCACCAAGGATCAAACCCATGTCCCCTGCATTGACAGGTGGATTCTTAACCACTGCACCACCAGGGAAGTCCACTCCTGTGGTCTTTCCCCACCACTCACTCATTTCTTACTACTTGATTATCTAGTTTCCATTTTCATTAGTCTAGTGAATTTAATTTTAGTAGTTGAATCCAGTCTCAGTTCACATGCATCTTTTCTTCAGTTTCTAGGTGTCCAGCCTATATTAATGTCTACCAAAGTAGATCTGAGAGCAAAGAATATTGCCAGTAATTAAGAAGTTCATTTCATAATGATAAAAAGGGACCAATTAATCAGGAGGACATAGCAGTTGTAAATGTTTATACACTGTTTATACACTGATATCAGAGGCTCAAAATACATGAAGTGAAAACTGATAGAATCGCAAAGAAAAATAATTCATATTTATAGTTAGATTTTGTTACCTCTTTCTCAATTGATAAGCAGAGAGAAAATCATTAAGGATATAGAAGACCTTGAACATCATCAACCAACCTGATTTAATTGACATTTATAGAATATTACGCTCAACAGTAAAATACACATGGAACATTTGCCAAGATATACCATATTCTGGGCCCAGGCCTTCTCCTTGAAACCAGCTTCCCTTGGCTTTCCACTTTTCTGGCCACCTTTTTCATCTTCTCATTCCAGTTCACAGAGTGATTCTCTAAGTCTTTGGCTGTCTTCCTCTGCCACCTCTCTTGCCATTTATCCTTCTCTCACATTCCATTTCCAGTCTCCCTGAACTTCTTTTCAGTTCCCCAAACACAGCATGTCTTCTGAATACTCTAGGTTTTAAAATATGCTGTTACTGCTCCTGGAATACTCTGTTGCCCTCTTAAGAACATTCTTTTAGTTGCAGCATAGAGTTTACTTCTTTCAGCCCTCCACCCTCATATTAAAGTGCCATTTTTATGAGTTCTCTCACACCTTGACTATATCCCTATCACAGTAATTACCAGTTTGTGGTGGTGTTGTAATTGTCTCTTTACTTTTCTGTGTGCCCTATTAGACTCTTGAGGTCCCTGGGAACAATGTTGGGGTCTGTTGTATTCATTTTACATCCTCAAGGCTTAGTATAGTACCTGGCAGATAGGTGGTACTTAGTAGTATATGTTTATTGAATCAATGAGTGGTTGACCTATGGTTACACCAGTTACCATCCTCTCTCTCTTTTTCACATATTCTCAATTCTATAGGATGGTTCCCTTTGGCCATCCCACATTTCAAATACCTGTTTTGTGTGTGTGTGTGTGTGGTGAAATATGCATAACATAAAGTTTGCCATTTTGAAGTGGCATTAAGTACATTCACCATATTGTGCAACCATCCCCAGTATCCATCTTCAGAACTTTATCATCATCCCAAATAATCTCTGAACCTCTTACATAATACCTCCTCATCCCCCCTACCCCCCATCCATTAGCAACTTCTATTTTCTATCTCTGTGAATTTTTCCACTCTAGCTACCTCATGTAAGTGGAATCATAAAATATTTGTCATTTTTGTGTCTGGCTTATTTTCCTTAGCATAATGTTTTCAGGGTTCATCCATTTTGTCAAATATCAGAATTCCATTCCTTTTTATAGTTGACTAATATTTCGTTGTACGTCTACCACATTTTTAAAAAATGCATTCATCAGTTGATGGATACTTGGGGAGTTTTCTACCTGTTGGCTATTGTGAATAATGCTGCTAAGAACATGGGTGTACAAGTATCTGTTTGAGTCCCTGCTTTCAATTCTTTTGGGTTTATAGTTAGGAGTAGAATTGCTGATCATGTCAAACAAGAGTTATCTTGCTTGCCATTTTATGATGTGCTAGCTGATGTGAAGTGCCAGAAAATGTGAGATAGTCTTGACCATGAAGAACTTCATCATCTGAGGAAAATGCTTATAGATCAGATGAAGAAAAACTAATTTTCATGTTACCTGAAATCTGTCCAAAAAGACTTTAAAAAGACAGAAGTTATTATTTAAACCATAAGCTTTTTTTTTTTTTTTAAGTTGAGAATTACGTTTTATTTGACAGACTTGCTGAGGACTTAAGCCTGGAAAACAGCCTCTCAGATGACTCTGAGGGACTGCTCTGAAGAGGTAAGGGAGGAGCCAGGATACATAGGAGTTTTTGCAAGAAACCAGGTAGTAGGAACATCAAAAGATTATTGTTAATTAAAGAAAAACAGGGACTTCCCTGGTGGTCCAGTGGTTAAGACTCCAGCCTTCCACTGCAGGGGGTGTGGGGTTCAATCCGTGTAAACCCTAAGCTTTTAAAAATGGATCTCTTGGGCTTCCCTGGTGGCGCAGTGGTTGAGAGTCCGCCTGCCGATGCAGGGGACACGGGTTCGTGCCCCAGTCTGGGAAGATCCCACATGCCGCGGAGTGGCTAGGCCCGTAAGCCATGGCCGCTGAGCCTGCACGTCCAGAGCCTGTGCTCCGCAATGGGAGAGACCACAACAGTGAGAGGCCCGCGTACCACCAAAAAAAAAAAAGGATCTCTTACTCTCTGACACATCTTACTTCACCAACCATAATCTGCAATTGTGATGGGAGAAAATATTAGGTAGAAGTGGTATAAAAGGCTTTGGGACATAAATTTGGCCCTCTCCTGTTTTACCAGAATCTCATTTTTAAAAATAAAGGATGTAATTTTGGCATCATTTTTCTTGAAGAGTCCACAATGGTTTCTTGCCTGTATCTAGGAGAAGGCCTCTGGTCTGGTCTATCCACTTAGGTCTCATGAGATCTTGACTAGGTTATCTAACCTTCCTCAACTGAGCTTTCTCATCTTCCTTAGTTTCCTCATATTAATACATGCTTCAGAAGGGACCCTGGGAGTCAATAAGTATGAAAGCTCTTTAACTGTGATCTGCTCTAGAGATGTGAAGAGATAATATTTTGTACATCTATTAAAAGCATACTTTTCCAAGATTATAGCATAGGCAATCAGGAATTCTATGCAATTTTGTGCCTTTTAATAGTTTCTTCATTTTTAATCAGAATACTTGAGAAAACAGTAGCCTATTTGCCAAAAGGCATTGGAAGAACCTGCTCTGAGTTTCTGTTTATATATGACTGAATCTAGCCCTGGATCTCTAATTCACATATGAGTAAGTTGAAGACAGTTTAACCAGATGATGTGTTGTAAGCAGACTTTTAAATGCTTCCTGTTTTGACCTCTCCTGACACACTACCTCTTTGCAACAAAGCAAGTGTGTTGGTTATGGTCCAGTAAAATCCTGTACACTTGTGTTCCTTTTTAAGTGACTTCTGATCTTAACGGTAGTTTTGGGTTTCTTCATTTTTCTTCTTAGCACATTAAGGAAACCTTAAGGATTGTTTAATCACCTCTGAAGCCCAGAATAATTAAGATATAACATGTTCTGTTCCAAAATGCTTCACTTTATTTTAACACTTTGCTCATCAACCCTGCCTAATTTTGTGGCTATCTATTATGAGGAAACAAGTTCTACAGTAATGTGTTTCTGTATTCCCTGGTTCTCTGCTAGATATTAGCATCAGTCATTTTTCATTAGGCTACACTTAGGACCCAAATCCAGGAGGCCTCTTTTTCCTGTGTAGTAATATGTACTGCATATTTGGAGTGTCAGAGGATGGGAAACAAGCCTTTCAGAGATAGAATGGGATTTAGACCTACCTCTTAGGAGAGCCTATCTTATCCATATGCTTTCTCCTTTTATTATTCTAATTCAAGGTTCAAAATAGGGGAAGAGGTGTTAAAGATCATTCCACCTCATCTCTTTTTGTGTGGACCTGAGTCTGACGTGACATGCCCAGAGTCACATGGCAGAGTGGTAGCAGAGCGAGGATGAGAGACCAGGGCTTCTGAGTTCTAGTATGATTTTTCTCCCACTGCATTATTCCTTCCAGTAAAAAACAAAACATAACAAAACAGTCTCCCTCCCTAAGAAAGGTTAGTTGTGTTGCTAAACTATCTGTGTTTAAATACAAGCATCTCTTTCTCATATGCATATTGTAGGCAGCTTAGGTTTTAAAATGCCAGATCATTTCAGGCGCTGCCTCTCTTTGGGCCCTAAAGTTTTTGGCATTAGAAGTATTAATCATTAAATTCTGACCCTGTGAAAACCCCATCTCTGACTCTCTGGCCTATAACATCACAGGAAGTTTCTACCAAAGTCAAATAAAAATAATTTCTTCTGTTATTTGTCTCTGATACTGCTTTTTTCCATTAGCGTTGATATTTAGCACTTGAGGTCCTTTAAAGCAATATATAAATCCTCTCTAAAGAAATAAAAGGAATACTCTTAACAGATGCTGAGGAATCACTGGACTTGTAGGATCTCACCAGATACTTCTCTTGAAAGGTTGCATTCTTAGCATAAATTATCTTTAATACTAGACCTCTTATATATACAACATCATTAAAAGCAATTGGGGGGGGAGGCTTGATTTTAGAAAACAAAGGACTGTCACATGTGAAACATAAGATTTCTCCTGCTAGCTTTTGACTGTGCATCTCTTGTCTTTTTTTTTTTTTTTTTGGTGGTACGCGGGCCTCTCACTGCTGTGGCCTCTCCCTTTGTGGAGCAAAGGCTCCGGATGCGCAGGCTTAGCGGCCATGGCTCACGGGCCCGGCCGCTCCACAGCATGTGGGATCTTCCCGGACCGGGGCACGAACCCGTGTCCCCTGCATCCGCAGGCGGATTCTCAACCACTGCGCCACCAGGGAAGCCCCATCTTGTCATTTTTAAACCTGACACTCAGGGTGACAATTTTGTGGAAGGCCAGGGAAGATAGAACTACTGTGAAATAGTAAGGGAAGTGCTTTTCCAGCCACATTGGCAATGCTAATTTATACAGTCAGTGTGAGAATAAGGATGCTTTTGGTTTCTGCTTTCCCTTCAGTTCCAAATCCTACCTGAATTAGAGTTGAGAGAACATAGGCTCGTAGCGAAATGCACTGGAATTAAGCAACTGGTTCTCAGATTAGGGGCAGTTTTTCTGAAAGTAATCACATTTGATTGGGTAGTTTAGAAATGAGAAAACTGAGTACCACCACCATTCACATGGGAGTCAATGTGATGTAGTGGAAAGCACACTAAAATAGAAGTGGAGAGGCTAGGTTCTATCATTTACTAGCTGTGTGTCCTTATCCAAGCCGCTTAACTTCTGGTCTTTTCCCATTTTGGTTGAGTGTTGATAGCAGTACTAGCCTGGTCAAGCTTTCAAGTGTGTTGGGGGAGAATTCAATGTAATTATGCAGATAAAAGCTCTTTGGAAACTGTAACATACTCAGTAATTGAGATTATTATGATTACCACAAAGCCTGGTAGAATATCATTCAGATAAATTGAAGCTGTTGATTTTGGTAGTTAAATCTAGTTTAGTAGTTATTTATTGATAACATCTATTTCGGTGCCCTGGTTTTAAATGATATCTAGCCCTATTATAATGACCTACAGTCTTTTTTTTTTTTTTTTTTTTTTTTTTTAAAGATTTCATGGTGGAAAGGGTATTATTTGAGCTAGCCATGGAAAGATGGTTAAGATCTTGACAAGGGAAGATGATGGCTAGAAAGAGTGACATTCCAGACATCGAGAAAAGCATAAACAAAATATGGAAGCATTGTAATTTACTTTGCTCTTGGAAGAATCCAGTTAGGTGGATGCCTGGGTTAACAGGATCAGTTAAAAAACGAGGGCTCCAAAAAGTTGCTTGAGGCAAAACTATTAAGTGCTATTTTAAGAAGCTGGGACTTGATTCTAAAGGAGCAAGAAGCCTTTGAAAATAGTTGAGAAAGGGAAATATAGGACTTAGCCACAAGTGGCAGGAGAGGGTCTAAGAAAAAGGATTCCTAGCTTGGATAACTGTGTGACTGTTTACCCTATTAGAGATAAAGAACTTAGGGGAGGAATGGGGGTTCAGAATGTGTATCAACTTTGGCATCTTTGAGCACATCCCTTTATCTGCTCTGGCCTGCAAACAAAGGATTAAATAATTTCTAAGATTCCACTCAACTCCCAAGTTTTAATAATTCTTGGGATTTCATTTAGTAAGCTATTAATGGTGGATGAGCATTGAGAAATCTTCATTTCTCAGAGCCTTGCAGAAACTCGCTGCTGCATTTTTTCAAGAGGCAACTTTTGAATTTACCTCCTAGAATGTTTAATTGAGCAAACATTATTTAAGCTCTAATTGTCTGCTTTCCTTTGAAGGGTTTCCTCCTTTCACAGCTTGGAATCTTTCAAGGCTCTCCCATAGGAATCCCCCGTGATGCCATTGGCTGCAACCTGCAGGGGTCTGCTGCCTTGAGGAAGTGGGCAGGTTGCTAGAATGAGTTTGTTCTCTTAGCCATTAGTGGCTAGGTCCTATTCGCAGAAGATAAAGAGGCGGCTTCTCCCCTTAGCAGTGTTTCGTTTTTGCTTTGTTTGGGGCACCAGAGTGGTCAAATGCATGACTGCCTGAGTTTAAATCCTAGTTATTGTTCGTTAGATGTATTTCCTTGGGCAAGTTACTGAACTTTCCCGTGTCTCAGTTTCCATATTTGTAAAATGAAAATACTTACCTCAGTTTTGTAATGGGGATTAAATTGCTTAGAAGAGTGCCTGGCACTTAGTACTGTTTAAGTATCTGTTAAATATTTTTATTGCTGATAGAGGACAGACCATTGTTTTAGTTTTCTTTAACAAATTTAAATGGTTTCCCATAGCCAACATCCTAGCTTCCCAGAATATCAGACACAGGGTTTTTTTCCTAAAGAGGCAGAAAATGCCTTCTTGCAGAAAGAAAATATTTTCACTCTTGGCTTCCTACTGCCATCCCCCTATTTCCACCCTCTCTCCCATTCTTCTTCCTAAGTGCCTAGGGGAACCCTGGTCAACCCTCTCTTTTGTCTGCTCAGGTCCAACAAGAGTCTCACTCAAGAGGTGACTTTGAATCTTCCCATTTACTCTGTTTGGCATTGACTTTTGCTTGTCTAGGCTCTGATGTTAGGTAGATCTTTTCCCCAGAGAGACATGAGCCCCGAGCGAAGGAGTTGGCTTCTGTGTATAGCCAGTAATTGGATGTTTTTCCCTGTGAGTTCCTGATGATGAAATTCATATTTCATCCAAGAGTATGACCATTTCAGAGGTTCTAGGAATGCCAGCTACTGTCTGTATTTTGGCCTTCAGTGTACCCCAGATTAAACTCATTCTTAAAATGTATTTGTTCTTCAGATCTTTGGGTTTCCTTACTGTGGTCATTATTAAGCTTTTCTTCTAGTTTATTTTTCTTATTTAGCCCCACTGAAGTTTCTTTGATATTACAGTCACCTGTACTGCTGCCCCAAACTGGCCAGTATTGTAGTCCTCAGTTATATTTAAAACCCATTTTGTGGGCTTCCCTGGTGGCGCAGCGGTTGAGAGTCCGCCTGCCGATGCAGGAGACACGGGTTCGTGCCCTGGTCCGGGAAGATCCCACATGCCGCGGAGCGACTGGGCCCGTGAGCCATGGCCACTGGGCCTGCGCGTCCGGAGCCTGTGCTCCGCAACGGGAGAGGCCACAACAGTGAGAGGCCCGCATACCGCAAAAAAAAAAAAAAATAAATAAAACCCATTTTGTGACTTTTACATATTGTGTCTGTTGTGTATGGAAAAGTAGCAGGATCAGTATAAAGACATGGGTAATGTCTCTCTTTTAAATAAATTTATTTATTTATTTTTGCCTGTGTTGGGTCTTTGTTGCTGTGCACGGGCTTTCTTTAGTTGCAGTGAGCCGGGGCTACTCTTCTTTGCAGTGCGTGGGTTTCTCACTGCGGTGGCTTCTCTTGTTGTGGAGCACGGGTTCTAGGCACACAGGCTTCAGTGGTTGTGGCACATGGGCTCAGTAGTTGTGGCTTGCGGGCTCTGGAGCTCAGGCTCAGTAGTTGTGGCGCACGGGTTAGTTGCTCTGCGGCATGTGGGATCTTCCCAGGCCAGGGCTCGAACCCGTGTCCCTTGCATTGGCAGGCAGATTCTTAACCACTGCGCCACCAGGGAAGCCCTGGGTAATGTCTCTTAAATCAGGTAGTCAGCATATGAACTCCTCTTCTGCACTGGACAGAATTTCCATCATCTCACTATGATAAGTGGAAAGGTGCTGCCCTTTAAGCCAGTGTGAAAGTCAAGCCAGTTTTAAGTCTTTTGGAAAAAGAGGTACATGTTAGGAAATCCTGAATGGTGATGAGTCAGCCTAACATCCAGATTGGCTGCATTTTCTACCACTGGCCAGATTCTGCTTCTGACTTCCATGGTGCAGCCTTGGACATGCTTCTGTATGATAGGACTTTGACCCCCAAGTGCATCTGCTACTTACTTCAGATAGATTCCTAGGAAAGACTACCACTGAGGCTCGCTCTTTGGCAGCACTTCTGTCGGTGTGGGGTTATGGATGAGGGGTAGGACTCCCGGTGCTCTGCTCTCTATTTCTGGAGGCAGGGACAGGAACAGCACCCGACACGTAGATATGGTGTTAGCATTGTGTTCAAGAGACTTAATAGGGCTTCATAAACCTGTATTTCTAATAGTCCCCAATGGAATGCATTGTACCACAAGATGTTCCTTAACCCTGAATCACCGGAACTCACTTAGTCTAAAAATCTAAACTTGTTCTCTCATATATAAACAGTTGGGAATAGAAGAGAGTGAGTTGCCTTTGGAAAGTCAAGTTGATAGTTTCATCTCATTTTGGTCTTTGTGATTAATTATGACCTACAAAGGGGTTACTACTCTAGCAGGAACTTTGAATTTCCTGAATAGATTTCCCTCTGGTTAGCAGGCAGAGGAAGTACTGACTTTTTTCACTTTCCTGGGGTGGCCTGGGTACTATCTCATTGCCATGTCATTTGTTGACTTCTTTTCCCTGATCTCTGTTTGGTGTGGCAGTGAATAGCAAAGCAGAAAACTGGAGGCCTATGTGTATACTTATGGTACCCATGCTGTGATTGCCAAAAGGCCAGAGAGCCAGTTTTCTAGTGAAACAGACTAATGTTCTAAGAATTGCTTTCATTGAGAAAGACAACAAGGGGGGTGGGGGTGGGCGAGGTGTGGAGGTGGAGCATAAAGGAATAAGGAATATAGAGCATTCCTAAACTTAGATTCCTAAGTCAGCCATTTAGAGTTTCATGGGAAGACAAAATGAGAAGTAGCTGTCCCAAGGGTTTTATCATTTCAGATATCCTAGATCTCTATTCTAGAAAGTTTCCACTGATGGTAAAATAAAGTTTTGATCTTATATATCAAATCTCAGATTGGACATGCATTTGTCTCTAACAACACCAGGCTACCCTTATGTGGTGTGTATCAACTTCATGGAATTGTAATGATATTGATTTAGTGGAAAGTGCTCTGAACTTGGAAATACTCAGTTTAAATCCCAACTGCCCTTCTTTCTAACACTGTAACTTTGAATAAGACTTTGAACCACTAGCTCCTCTGTTTCTAAATCCGTCTAAGGGGATAATAAAGCCTACCTCACACTGGTGTTGTGAGGACTGAATGAAATAACGTATGTGAAAGCACTGAGCAGCACACGCTTGCTTAGATTTTTCTTTTTTCTTAGTCTAGGGAGGGATGTATATCCACCCATTAATCTTATGGATGTAATTGTTCCACATTTTTTGCTTTTAGGCAGAAACTTCTGTAGATGACCATTAATTCCTCTTACAGTTAATGTTCAAAACAAAACAAAAACTGAAACTTCAGTGCTTGTATACAGAATAGTAAGCTCAGACATTTTGCTGGTAGTATCAAAACCATGGGCCTATGATTTCATATATGTAAACTCCTAAAGAATCAATTGCAATCTTGGCAACTTTGTTTTTTCACCATTCTAAAGCTGGAAGAATTAATGAGAACTGGAAGTAAGAGTGTTATTGTAATCAGGAGCCATTTTGTACAAAACAAAGGATAAATTTGTTTATAAAACATTGCGTTTTTGTAAAAACAGATTATGAGAGCGAGCACATTGAGTAGAGAGTGACATCACAATAATGCTGAGAATAAAAAGCATGGTGGGAAAAGTTGATCATCATGTGCTTCCAAGCATACTAGAGTTAAAAAGAAAAGTGTGCTCATATAGAAATTTGTTATCTTTCAGCGTGTGGCACATCTAAATAACAACGTAATGAGAACAACATACAGGGAGGAGTACATCAACCAAGGAAAGTGGACATTGCTTTATTTTCCATCTGTGGTAGTTCTGGGTCTTCCCTAAATCTGTAGTCCTGTATATACTAGTCCCCCTGCCCTCCTGGCTGGATTTCATAGAGTTTCTGCTGATTTATTATCCAAACTCCTATCTTTAGCTGGGGCTCCTTTTGTGCCCAGAGATGTGAGTGATAGCGACGCTCTCCTGATCCACATTCTGGAGCTCTCACCTAAACTGGTCGCCATCATTTGTTTCTCCCTTTTTGGCCTTTGATGTAGCTGAGTATGCTAGCCAAATCTCTTTAGAACAAACTTCGTGGGATGGTTGTAACCTAATGAGCTCATTGCTGGTAAAATCTATTTTTTTTCTCCTGGGCTGAAAGTGGTAAATGTGACAGATAGGAAATACAGTCTATGGTGGGAAAGGCAAGAGCTGATGCTGCCTATAGGTTTGACTGTCCCTGTCGGCTGGGGTTGCTGTCAGCTGTCCTGTGTTTAGTGTGACCCCCAACTCATAGCACTTGAATTCATGCTCTCTTTTGTTAACTTGTGGAATATATTGGCTGCTGAGGTGAGCAAGGTTCCTAAACCTCCTGCCCAGCATACTGAAGTAAATAGTCATCCAGTGTTCACCTTAAAATACAGCTTGTGATTTTTGCTCTTTAGTCCTTGTCTACATGCATGTTTTTATATAACTGCAGTCATTTAATATATTCCTTTTTTCCATTTGTGTCATAAACATTTTCCATGTATATTTGTAGGACTCACAGATTATAGCATAACAGCTACATAATGATAATGATAACTGTGATGTATATATAGCTTTGATATATCACAGTTTCCCCCTCTTGTTATTTACCAAGGCTGTATCTGGTTTCTTGGTGCTTTTTTGTTTGTTTATTTGTTCTTGTTTGTTTTTTGTCATGGGAGGCATCAAAATGAACATCTCTCTGTAATGTTTTACCCAGAGAGAAATCTCCAGGAGCTAGACCCAGGATATGAACACTTTAATGGCTCTTGTTTTGTAATGTCATATTTTGTTTTCCAGAGAAGCGGCACCTTTTTACAGTGCTACCAGTGTGCCTACAAACCCCTTTAAAAGCAAGGCTTTAAATGTTTAGCACAGGAAATGCCCTTGCTTTTAGATGGATCTTTTCTTATTCTGAGGAAAGAACCAAGCAGGATTTATAAGCCCTAGCTAGAAAAGCTAGAAGTGACTAGCTTTTCCTAAGCTGGCAGGAAATACTGACTGTGTTGGGTTGCTGACTGCACAAAGCCCTGTCATGGCTACATTTGTGATATGTCTCACATCTGGCGCTGAGCCACCAAATGATTTTTGGTGAACTGTTTTTACCTCCTCACATCAGATGTGAGAGCTCAAGTTGGAGCTTTCATTATAGTTTTCTGCTGGTACAATGTTGTAGAAATACAGTGGGTTTGCTGTATAGTCTTAGTAACTTAAAAAAATGTCCTGGTATGTTTAGAATGACTATGTTTCTTCTATTTGATTCCTTTGCTCCTTCGAAAAAATTAAAACATTAAGCAAGATAAAGAAAGTCTGATGTAGCCAAGAGCCTGCCTCTACTTGAACCTTCTGTCAGGACTATTTATTTAAAGCATTGTAAGTTTCCATGGTTCATGTTATCTCAGGGTATCTTGTGAGTTAATCTTGTGATATGAACCCTGTGGTCCCTACTGTGTTTTTCCCTACTCTGCTAACTGTTTGTGCCTTATTTTTCACAGTGAACATAAAGATTCTGAAAAGAAACACAAAGAGAAGGAGAAAACCAAACACAAAGATGGAAGTTCAGAGAAGCATAAAGACAAACACAAAGACAGAGACAAGGAAAAACGAAAGGAGGAAAAGGTACAGAACTTTCCAGTGGGGAATGAAGAGGTGTGGTATGTACTTTTCATTTTGCTTACCTGTAAAAGCAGGTATTGAAAGTACCTTCATTGACTAGTAAAATTCCCTGGCCTTTGAGTGAAAAAGTTCTGTGTCAGTAGATGTCAGAGCCAACCAGTGTCTTAAACTATGAAAACCAAAGCCCTTTACCACTGTATTTCATGCACCAAACCTATCCATATCATTACCTTACTTTATATGGCAAATGGATAAATTGAGGGATGTAGGGTTTCTGGGAAAGTCAGTTTTCTTTCATGGGGGAAATTAATTCTGCTAGCCAAATCTCTGTAGAACAAACTTTGTAGGATGCTTGTAACCTAGTGAGCTCATTGCTGGTAAAATCTGTTTTTTTCCACCTGGGCTGAAGAAGGTGGTACATGTGACATGCACATCTGGCTGTAAATAAGTAGTAGTACTGTGCATAGACTTTTTTAAAAAAAGTTTTTATATTAGTTTCTAAAAAGGTAATGCTGGACGGACTTGCTAAATTCAGACAATATGAAATAGGGAATAATAGTGAGAAATACATCTCCCTTTTACCCTCAAATCACTGTCATCTATCTTTCCCTTTCTGGAGACAGCCACCATACTATTTTTTGTATTCTTCCATTGGTACCCTCTGTGTGTGTGTGTGTGTGTGTGTGTGTGTGTGTGTGTGTATGTGTGTGTGTATGTATATGTATATGTATTCCTCTGTGTGTGTGTGAAGATTTTTGTAATGTCTAGAAAGTTGAAGGAGGGCAAACGTAAATATACTTTGCCTAAATCAGAGAAGATAGGAAATAAAGTACTCCTTTTTGTTTTGGTTTGGTTTTTTATTTCCTGTCTTCACTGCCAAGGGCAAATCCTTGAGAGGTGGAGTATATTTATTGAGGGAGAGGGACCTACCATCATTTAAAAGTAAAAAGCCACCATTTTGAAGGGAAGCATTTCTCAGTAAATTGGACAGTTCATCTGAAGAATTGTAAAAAAGGAGTCTTAGAAAAGTGTCAAGACCTTTGGTCCACCTGTTTAGTTTTGCTAACAAGAAGAGTCAGTCTGAGATCAAGATGCCCCAAGAGTGGAAGCCAGATCATCTCAAGTAAGGTAGAGACTTCTTCAAGTTTAGTCCTTTTAAGGTACTAATCAGTTACTGTTGTTTTACCTTTCAGATTAGAGCCTCTGGGGATGCAAAAATAAAAAAGGAGAAGGAAAATGGCTTTTCTAGGTAAGATTCCTCTGCTGCTTTGGCTTCTCTTTCTCTGTGTGCGTCCAGTAGGCCAGCTGCCCACGTTACAGTGTTGTCTGATCTTACCTAAAATGCACTGACTGGCCATCTCCAGGTTTTCGAGGAAGTTGGCAGTGAAAGGACTTGGTCTAAGCCAATGTGAGCATTTCTAGAGTGCCATTTAGTGAGACTGACCAGCACATTTTCTAGAAGGCTGTTTTGAGTGGAGAAGGTTGACAGAAAGAAGCTTTTTTAAATTGAGATATTATTTAACATTCCATAAAATATACCCTTTTAAATTGTGCAGTTTATTGGTTTTTAGTATTTCACAAGGTTATATAACCTCCCCATTATCCCTATCTAATTTCAGAACATTTTCATCACCCCCAAAAGAAACTCTATACTTAGTAATAATTTTGGAGTTCCCTGAAAAACCCCTACTCTGAACCCCTACTCTGAATTGCCCCTATTCTGAGGCGCATATATAGAAACTAACTTGATTTGCATTTTAGGGACAGGTGTAGATTTGAGTAGAAATATTTTATCTCTTTTCCAGAAGGAAAGGAAAATACACACAAATCTAGAGGTCACTTCTCCTTTACTTTCTAGGGCCATTTTGATTCTGTTTTCCTCATCAGCCTCAACTCCCTAAAATAAGCCTGAATGTCTTCTCTGGTTTCAAAAAAACCAGAACTTATATGATCATATATTCTCACCTGCTCCACTGAATGGCAGGAT
Organism: Kogia breviceps; assembly: GCF_026419965.1. Lineage (NCBI taxonomy): Eukaryota > Metazoa > Chordata > Mammalia > Artiodactyla > Physeteridae > Kogia > Kogia breviceps. The sequence continues at coordinate 18,648,041 of NC_081323.1, read as the reverse complement.
GGATTTACGAGGAGTTGTGGGGAGTATTTGCATTACAGTCCAGGGCAAAGTGTTTTGACAGTTTTGCTTCCTTGAAACTTTGAACTTTCAGTTTCGTTTGAGAACATTTTTGAAAATTGTGCCATTTACTCTGGGTCCCTAGACCAGGGAGAAGCAAGTGCCCTCTTCAGGCATGTTCTGTAACTGTTCTAGGAATGCAGAATAGTAAAATTCAAGAAGCATTAGAGCTCTAATCTGGGCATTCTGATTTCTTAGATAACAGTGACTAAACAGGGCAACTATTTTCTGCCAGGAGACTGCCTTGAACTTTAAGATATGATTAGACTCTCTGGACTTGGTGTGGAGTCTTGGGTTCAGTTTCAGACTTTCTGGGCTAGACGGTCAGAAGCACACCCTTCGAGGCAGTGGTCTCACAGGGCAACTATTTTCTGCCAGGAGACTGCCTTGAACTTTAAGATATGATTAGACTCTCTGGACTTGGTGTGGAGTCTTGGGTTCAGTTTCAGACTTTCTGGGCTAGACGGTCAGAAGCACACCCTTCGAGGCAGTGGTCTCTGTGTTCACTTTGCTGGACTGCTCTCTAACTTGCATCTGTATCGTGGTAGAGAATCCACATGCTTCACTGGATGGAACCGTTTTCTGGTAATTGTTTTAAAAATTCTTTCTTCAGGCCTACTAACCCTTCCCAAGTGTTTTTAACTTCACTCATGACAGTACTAGGATCTAGCATTTACTTAACTAGTTGGGTAAATGGCAGCATTTCTTTCTGGTGCAAAGCTTTTGGAGATTTTGGACACTTGGGGCTGTGTCAGTGGTTTCCGTCATGGGGAGAAACAGCTATAGAGGTCAGCATTTGGGGAGTGTGCATAAATAAGGAAAGAAAGCTAATCTGTTTAAACATTCAAATTCATATGCAAGCAAGGGGATCCAGTATGCCTGGGGTGGGGGCTGGGGTGGCGGGACAGCATTGAAACCCTGTGAATATCCTTTCTTTGGCAGCTAAATCTGGATGCTTATCCCTTGGCCCCCCTAGAGATGAGTGGCTTTGTGTCTGGAGGCCATTCCCTGTGCCGAGTTAGTTAGCTTTGTAGATGCTTCTGGCTGTGAGCAGTGCAGTTCCAACAAGATGTGCCAGGCCAGGGAACATCCCAGGCTGTGGTGATTGCTAGTCCCATTGGTTGTTTTTGTTTGTTTGTTTGTTTGTTGTTGTTTTAAATGTATTTATTCATTCATTCACTCATTTATTTATGGTTTTGTTGAGTCTTCGTTGTTGCACGCGGGCTTTCTCTAGTTGCAGTGAGCGGGGGCTACTCTTCATTGTGGTGCACAGGCTTCTCATTGCAGTGGCTTCTCTTGTTGCAGAGCACGGGCTCTAGGCATGTGGGCTTCAGTAGTTGTGGCACGTGGGCTCAGTAGTTGTGGCTCGTGGGCTCTAGAGCACAGGCTCAGTAGTTGTGAGGCTACTTAGTTGCTTAGTTGCTCCGCAGCATGTAGGATCTTCCCGGACCAGGGCTCAAACCTGTGTCCCATGCATATATGGCAGGCGGATTCTTAACCACTGTGCCACCAAGGGAAATCTGGTCCCATTGCTTTTTTAACTTGTTCCTTCCTCTTTTTGGTTCAAGATAGTCATCTAACAGAATCAATCATCTTTTTATATTCAGAAGGCAGAATCTTAACAAAAATAGGACAAGGTACTCTGTAAGTAAACCAAAGGAGGAAGTTGAACAGTGAATAGATTTGGCTTAGAATGACTTCAGTTTGTTTTGGGCCTCAAGTTTGGGGAATACATTTTTATTCCTATTTTTGTGAAAGCTATATTTTAGCTTTTGGAGCACTAAAATAATCAGTTCACATCGCTTGAGGGATCAGATACACAGACCCCTCAAATAAGGGGAGGAAACAACTTTGGTTTGTTCCTGTTGTGGTGTGGGTTCTGTTGGCGTAGACAGCTAAGATGTAGTGGAAAGAATCCTGAGAATAAGGAGTCCGGATCCCGAACCTTGATATTGCCTCTTCATCTGTAATTGAGATCAGTACTGTCTACCTCACAGGGTTGTAGTGAGAATTAAGTGAGAAAAAGTGTTCATGGAAAACCTTTTAATATGTACACATGTATGTTGTTATCCTTCCACTAGCTACTTCCTGCTACTTTGCATTACTTGATATAATGTAGATGTTCCACCACTCATTAACTAGCAATTTTTTTCTCTTTAGTCCACCATTGATTAAAGATGAACCTGAAGATGATGGCTATTTTGCTCCTCCTAGAGAGGATATAAAGCCATTAAAGCGACCTCGAGACGAGGATGAGTGAGTATTTCTTATTACTTTAATTTTTTTAAACAAAAAGGAGTCATTTAGACAGTAATACACAGAACAACTGCATTAGCTGACTTTTGCTTATTACGAATTTGTGATTAATAGACTGGGTGACTGATTTCTCTTTGAATTATGAGAAATAGGGTTTCCTAAATAAATAAGTAGTGTGCCTGAGGCTTAAATGGAGAATATATATTTACACTTTTCTTATGTTTTTTCTTATTAAAAAGTTAATGCATATTTATTGTTGGAATTTCAAATAATCCAGAATTCACAAAGAATATTTAAATTATTTAAGTTACTTTAAGTTTATCATCACCTCCCACAGATAAGTTTTCATTGCTGAAGCAGTTTTTCCTAGGATCTGTGCCTGTTGGTACCTTCTGAGTGAAGTTTCCATGTATAGAAGTAGTAAAGTTGCTCTTACTTAAAACAGTTATTTGAGACTTATATGTACCCTCTTTCTCAGGTTCAGTCATTGAGGTTAAATCCTGTTCATTATTTTCAGTCTTGCAGAGTTTATTATGTTTTGGGAATCTACAAAGGTTTTATGGTAGAAGATGGATGGAAAGGGAGGAGGGAAATACTTAATGATCTCCTTTGTATATATTCAGAATTCATAGAGAATTTCTTTCCTCCCCTTTCTTTTCCATTTATTACTTTGTGGTAGCCATTGTTGCCCTGTGTGTGTGCTTCCCAGATTTCTACCTTCTAGTGTTGTCTGTTTTTGTATGTATCCCTCTACTCCACTTCCCTTCCAGGCCTGCGTGTAGTATAAAGTTGTTTGTTTTGTTCTATATAGGACTATAACTATTGGTCTTTGGTCTGGCCTTCTTTACTTTCTCCATTCCTGTTCTTGACTGTAGAATGCCCAGCCAAGAGTAATAGCAGCCACGCCTGCCTTGGAGGCCACCAAGAAGAGTTTGGAGGTCCTAATCCTATTGGTGAGAACTACTGAGTCACAACTGTGTTAACTGCGTATTCATGTTCCCCTTTCTAGTGCTGATTATAAACCTAAGAAAATTAAAACAGAAGATACCAAGAAAGAGAAGAAACGAAAACTAGAGGAAGAAGAGGTTAGTAAAGAGACTTAGGCCCTTTGGGGCTTGAGTTTGGAATAGGGAGTTTTCCATAAAATAACTTTTGAAGGCCAAATGGGTTTTAGGAATTTATTGCTTTGTTGTAGAGGAAACACTGGGAAAAACTCTTAAGTGTGTTACAGTGGCTGCGGCACTGTTTTAAGATCTCAGCCTTCCTGGGTGTCTACCCATAGCTATGCTGCCAGCTGACATGTTCTTGGAGAAATTGTGCTGTCTTCATACATACAGGGGAAGTATTAGCAAGAAATCATATTTTGGCTTACAACCCAGAAGAGTTTTCCCTAGGAATGTTTTTTAGTGTTTTCTTAAATCTAACAAAGCTTGCTCATCACTCATTTTGGGTAACTCTCCCTATTTAAAGTCCTTTAAATGGGTGTCCCTTGGATACAAGATTAAATCCAAGCTCTTTACAACTTCTTCTGATCTGGCCCCTGCATCTTGTGCTTCTTCTCTAATTTACCTTGTTCCAGCCTCACAGACCTCCTTTGTTTCTTTCCATACCAGATTCTTTTGTGCTTCAGGGCTTTATGTAACACATGCTTTGTCCTCTGTCTGAAACACATATACTCTTCCTCTTTTCTTTCTTCTCCTAGCTTATAACCTTCCTTAAAATATCAGTTTCAATTCAGGTACTTTTCTAAGGGTTCTATTTGATGCTTGTGGTAGATTTAACATATACTAATATGGTTCCTTCTTTTGACACTATTTCTTGGACTAAAAACTGTGGGCGAGTAATTCAAGAAAAAGATGTCAGAAATTCACAGGGATCTTAATCTTGCACTCTCCTAAGAGAAGAAGGGGTTGAGTAAGTTATTAGCTTTGCTGCGTTTGAGTTTAGCCATTGTCTTGGACAAAATGAATTCACAAGTATAAAGTCGATAGCTTGAAGTATCGTCAGTAAAGATAGTGATAGTAAGGGGCAGTGAGTCTTAAAAATGTAATCTATCATAGTAGTAATAATATTAGTAATTCAAATTAAATGTACTAGATGCTTACAGTGTGCCAGGCACTATTCTTCACGCTTTGTAGGTATCATTTCATTTAATCCTTACAACAGTCCTTAGAGATAAATATTGCTACTATTATCTCCATTTTACACATGCAGAAACTGAGGTACGGAGAGGTTAAATCATTTGCCTGAGGTCACACAGATACCAAGTGGTAAAGCCGGGATTTGATCCCATGTGGTTTGATTCCAGAGCCAGCACACTAGCTGCCATGTTATTCTGCTTCCTGTGGAACTTCACTGATCCTCCAAATCCACAAGAAGGCAGAAGGAGTGTCTCTAATGAAATCATATTAAGAATATGAATGAGTAGGTGAGCCGTAGAGAGATGATCAGGGCCTGCATTTAGGGAATTGTAGCTTTTCTGACAACTAGCCTGTTCTTGGCAGAAGCTCAAGTGTATAAGAGCCAACTCAAGGAATTGAGAGTGAAATGTTGAGTAGTGAGTATGATAGTCACTCCACTTTCATGTAGATTACCAGTACAGACCAGTCAATAAAGAAATGTAAAACTTTAGCTCTCCATGCGTTCTATATTGCCTTTATGCTTATGTTGCATTTATGTAAAATAATACCTTTCTCTGGGTTTCACAGAGGTTAGTAATAACTGTTAAAACCATTTGGGAGAAAGAATGGTTTGACTTCATTTATTTAATTGTCTTAGCAACCCTCTCCCTACAGGGGAGGGAAAAAAAAGCAGGCTGAAAGACTAAATTAATACCCAGTCTTATTGTGGTAGGGACCCTAGATGGCAAGATCAGTCATTAAACCTCACTTGCTGGCTATGGTGTTTCTCATTTCTGGGAATTGTTCTGAAGTCTCCTAGTGACTGATAATCCCATTTTGAGGCTTGAAAACATACGATGTAGCCAGTAGTTTCCTGATGAAACCATCTGCATGCCTGTTCAGAAGCTGTTTAGAGAATGTCTTAACTGAAAAACATTTCCTTTTCCTGTGGTGTGTTTCAGCCTAAACAGTAAACATTATCTGAATTAATGCGATTCTCTAGTATTTTCTCTTCCCAGACATACTTACACGTTTATACTCTCCATTCCTATTTTAAACTATGTGTAGTACTGTAGTCTTTCCCCTTCTTTGTACACTGGAGGCCATTTGCTTTCCCTGAGTTTATCTGATAACCATCCCATCATGTGTAGTCCTAGAATGTTTATATATTCCAGCCATTCCCATGAGTCACATTCTATTATTTTTCTGGTAAACTTGGGCTCTCATCATAGTCAATAGCAGTTTTTTGACCTTGAGCAAGTGACAAAACCTGTTTCAGAGTTTCCTTGACTATAACTGGAAGAGGTGAAACCAAACTATAAAGTTCTTTCAAGTTCTGCCATTCTGTAACTGACTTTAAGATGACTCAAAACCATTTTTCATAGCTATATAAAACTTGCTGAATAAAGACTTAAATCATATTGAATAGTTAGGACAAAGGAAAATATTCTTCAGAAGAGTTTAGATTCTGTTAAGCAGGACCCCCACCTGTTGAATAGCACATTTTTGTCTGGATGTGTGTGTGTGTGTGTGTGTGTGTGTGTGTGTGTGTGTGTGTTTTGAGATTTATCACCTGTATTGATGGATTATACTTGTTTATGTTTGTTCTTTTTCTGTGCTACTGTGACAGCTCATCTAGGGTTACAGTTCAAAGAAATACTATCATGGGAATTGGTAATTGTTGTAGGGCTTCCCAAGTACTTGCTTGCTTACTGCTTCATGACTTTGTGTATGCAAATAGCAGTAATAAAGTATTTCCCCCCCCAGGCTCAATCAGAAATTTCCTTTCAAATTATATATTTAATACATTAAAAGTCTCCTGTACCTGTTATTTGATGGTGTTAGAAGAGGTTTAAAGATGAGTAGATTTTAAAATAAGTGAGGATAATACACTGGGATTACTGTGTCCCAAACTCCACTGAGGCTAAAAAAAAATACAATTTCCCAGGCTCTTCCCCTATAGAATGAATGTTTTTAACTACTTTCTCAGGTAATCATGTATCTGGGAGTTTTAGGAAACACGGCTTTAGAGAAAAGTACCAATAAATTTTTATTCATCTGTCAAATTGAGAGTATTGGACTCAAGAACTTCTCCAGTTCTCATATTCCATGATTCCAGTTTTTCTGTCAAATGGCTCCCCAAAACTACTTTGAGAAGTGTAATTAGTCCTTATTTAAGTGCTTTCTCACCATGTTTCTTTGTAGGATGGTAAATTGAAAAAACCCAAGAATAAGGATAAAGATAAAGATAAAAAAGTTCCTGAGCCAGATAGTAAGAAAAAGAAGCCGAAGAAAGAAGAGGAACAGAAGTGGAAATGGTAATATTTCAGCACTGTGTTAAAATGTTAGCTCTTTTATTGTACAACCTAATGAAACAAGAATATTGAGTATTAAAATGAATAGCTTGATTTTTGTGGGAGGAGGGAAGTACTTAAAAGAATCTCTCTGGGATAACATTCTGAAATAAGTTTTGCAGGACCTAGTGAGAACCTCTTACCCAATTGGATATCAATACTCTGTCCCACCCTGTTGAACAGAGTGAACTATAGAAGTCCTATATATATATGGAAATTTAGCATATGAATAAAGTTGCATTTAAAATGAGAGGGAAAAGATGGATTGTTCTATAAATCATGTTGGGGAAATTGCCTATTTGTTTAAAAAAACAAACCTCCACAAGAAAGCCTGGGTGAATATTTTTATAATTGTAGAATAACGAAGACCTTTTGAAGCAAGACATATAAGCAGAGCCGTAAGGAAAATATTTATAAATTTGATAAAATTAAAATCTTCTATATGGCAAATCAACAAACTCATGCCATTAAAAAAAAAATCCTAAAGGAAAATATTTGCACTACAATGGGCTAAGATTCTTAATATGAAAAACAAAAGTCTTTTAAAACAATTAATGAAAGGAATAGTCTGATAGAAAAATGAGGAAAAGGCAACTCATTAAAGAAGATAAATGATTAACAAACATCTTAAAATATGGTGAAACTCACAAGTAGCAAAGAAAGACGCGAAGAAAAACAATAAATGAAACATCTTTTCGTTTAATGTGTCTCAGATTAGGAAAGATTAATTATCAAAACATCTAGGGTTGTAAATATGAGAAAACAGGCATTCTTCACTGTGGAGAGTGAAGATTCAGACAGTCTTCAATGGAGGACAGTTTAGCAATAACAGGTTATTTCTAGATGTTTAGAGTTTTGAAATAAACTTGTATTTTTAATACTGGCTGTTCTTAAAACTTTGTATTTAGCCACTACATCTATACTATACATGATTTGTGTTTATGTTGAAAAAATTCCAATGATTCAGAGGTATATGAGTTGGAAAAAAATGACACTTCCCTTTCCTTCTTTCTCCCGTTCCCATTTTTCTTTTATAGCTTTGAGGTAACCACTATTTGTAGTTTGGTATGTAGAGTTCCAGACCCATTGGTATGCATTTACTCTATGGCTTTTGTAATAGAGATCAGTAATCTCACCAGTACCTCTGAGCAAAGGGGAAACATCAGTGTCCAGAGAGGTGGCTGAGAGGAGCAGAGCTGCAGTGGCAGAAAGGCTCAGCACAGCTGTGCAATCGGCATTGTTGGTGTCGACATATGTGAGGTTAAAAAAGGAAAGTGTAAAGGAAAAATACAGAGCAAAGGAACTCTGGGCCTTTCTGGGGTCGGTCAGAAAACTAAAGAACATGTGTTTTTATTTTCCTCATTTTTATTTCATTTTTTTCTTTGAAATTAAAGTTTTTAGTGATGGAATATTGAAAGGTTTTTATGACCTTTAATAAAAAAATTTTTTTAAGATGAAGTGATCCTATAAATCAGGGGTTATTATTGGGACTGGTGAGTTAGTAATTTGTCAGTTTGTTATGTCTCTCTGGGTTCTGTGGTTGGGTGCTCAGTAAGTTTGAGTGAACAAGGTACTTTCTTTGTCATCACAGGCTCTCTGTTGCCTTCCCCCTTCCTTTGGAGCCCTGGCTCTTACTGGGCCTGGAAGCAGATGTACTCTTTTTCTAGTCCAGCCTTTTGTGTGTGGAATTAGGTATCCTTGAAGGGTCTAATAGCCTAATTTTGCTTCTGTGGTTGAAATTCTTGTCACTGTTACCACACTTTAATTCTGAGAGACTTGTGACCTATGGTTTTTATTCTTGTTTTGGTTTAAGTGGGACCATTGAAGATGGTAGGTTTGGGGCTGAGTAATCTTTGCTACAGCCTCCAGTGCATGTGTTTCTCAAGTCTGGTTGTTAAATCGTGTGCATTCTTAAGCACAATGCTTGAAGTTACCACTGTAAGTTTTTAGAAGTAGAGAACAGGAATGACTGGCGTCTTAATCTGTCGCTTGCCCTTTCCTGCTGTCACTGTAGGCTTGCCTGTTAGACTCTGAAGTCGGTGGTCCAGTCCTCAGTGACTGTCACTGAGAGCCTAGTCAGTGAACTTAAATGGCAGATACTCTCATTTTTACTACCTCTCTTGCTATCTCACTAAAAGAATTAACACCCTTTACCAGTTTGGTAAATGTGTAGATCTTTTGCTTCCCCCCCAGAGTAATAGACTTATTCATGTGAAAAAACAAGCCAACTTTGAGCCTTTTCTCCCTCCTTGGTAATTTTGGGAATAGGAAAATGGTCAGGATCCCTGTGGGTTTCTTTTTTTTTTTGTGGTACACGGGCCTCTCACTGCCGTAGCCTCTCCCGCCGCAGAGCACAGGCTCCGGATGCACAGGCCCAGTGGCCATGGCCCACACGCCCAGCCGCTCCACGGCATGTGGGATCCTCCTGGACCGGGGCACAAACCTGCACCCCCCACACCAGCAGGTGGACCCCCAACCACTGCGCCACTAGGGAAACCCTGTGGGTTTCTTTACTGTGTCACATTTTCTCCATAGAAACAATGTTACAAGTGGTGGCAGTATGCTCAGGCTCATTCATAGAAACCTATTAAACCCAGCTCCCCCTATTTCTTTCAAATTTTTTAAATTTTAAATTTATTTTTATTATTTTTAATTAATTTGTTTGTTTGTTTATGGCTGCGTTGGGTCTTCGTTGCTGCACACAGGCTTTCTCTAGTTGAGGCGAGCTGGGGCTACTCTTCATTGTGGTGCACTTCTCGTTGCAGAGCACGGGCTCTAGGCACGTGGGCTTCAGTAGTTGCAGCACACGGGCTCAGTAGTTGTGGCACATGGGCCCTAGAGTGCAGGCTCAGTAGTTGTGGCACACGGGCTTAGTTGCTATGTGGCATGTGGGATCTTCCCGGACCAGGGCTCGAACCCGTGTTGCCTGCGTTGGCAGGAGGATTCTTAACCACTGCGCCACCAGCGAAGTCCCAGCTCCCCCTATTTTTAACTGTTACCCATTGTAGCTATATAGGGTTTCAGCTCTGCTTTGAGTTGAGTGTACTTTTGTGTCAGGGTTGGCCTGTTGGAACATAAGTCCCATGTTTATTCTAAACAGATGATTCTTCATGAGAATATCTAGAAACTAGGGAGTTTGTTGATGGTGTTAAGTGTGATTAAGTACATGTTTTTCTTAACTTTGTTGGTGAACCATTGATGGGGGCCTTAAAAGGCCAACACTACTATTTTTATTTGTATAGTAGTAGTTGCTGATCCAATGATATCAGCATGTGTCATAGGATATGTTCTTTCTTTCTGTTTAAACTGAGGTTTAGTGTTGAGTGCATCTCTTAATTTGCTTAAATGGTTAAGAAGTTACTGTGAGCCCTCAGGATGAATGTGACGGAATAAAAAGAATTATAAAAAGTTGGAATCTGAATTAAAAAGCACTGGAGTTGGGAATTCCCTGGCGGTCCAGTAGTTAGGACTCTGCACTTTCACTTCTGTAGGCCCAGGTTTGATCCTTGGTCAGGGAACTAAGGTCCCACAAGCTGTGCTGCATGGCCAAAAAAAAAAAAAAAAAATGAAAACAAAACAGTGGAGTTGATGAGAAGAATGGAACCAAGTCCTAGGATAAAGGAGAACTTGGTGCTCTGGATCCCCATACAGTTACTCTGTGACTGCTATAGATAGGCTTCTTGCAATTTCTCTCATCTCTGTACACACATCCATCCATCCATATGTATTTTCTCTGATTTGGAGAGTAAAAGATTCTGGGGGAAGTGTACAGTTAAGTGGTATTATAATACATTCACTTTGCTGTGCAGTGATCCCCACCACCATCCGTCTCCAGAATTCCCATCACCTTACAAAACTGAAACTCTTTTTTAAACAATAACCCTCCTTCATTCCCCCTTTTTTCGCCCTCAGTAACTACCATTCTACTTTCTGTCTCTGTGAATTTGATTAATCTAGGTACCTTGAATCAGTGGAATCACAATATCTGGCCTTTGGTGACAGGATTATTTTACTTAAGAAAATGTCCTCAAGGTTCATTCATGTTGTAGCATGTCAGAATTTTCTTCCTGTTTCAGGCTGAGTAATATTCCATTGTATGTATAGACTACTTTTTATTTATCCAGTCATCTGTTAAGGGATGCTTAGGTTGTTTCTACCTTTCGGAAGTTGTGAATAGTGCTGCTGTGAACATTTGTGTACAAATATTTGTTTGAATGCCTGCTTTCAGTCCTCTTGAGTGTATTCCCAGGAGTGAAGTTTCTAGATCGCATGGTAATTCTATGTTTAACTTTTTGAAGAACCGCCATATTGTTTTCCACAGCTGCACCCGCTTCATTCCCACCAGCAGTGCACAAGAGTTCCAGTTTCTCCACATCCTCATCAACACTTGTTATTTCTGGTTTGTTTTTGTTTTTAAGAATAGCTATCCTGGTGGGTGAGAGTGCTATCTCTTGGTTTTGATTTACATTTTCCTAATAATCAGCACCCTTGTCAAAAATTATTTGACCATATATGTTGACCTTGGTTTTATAGTAATGCTATTGTTACAGCACAGTTTTTGATACATGTAATTTTTTTTTTTTTTTTTTTTTTTTTTGTGGTACACGGGCCTCTCACTGTTGTGGCCTCTCCCATTGCGGAGCGCAGGCTCCAGACGCACAGGCTCAGCGGCCATGGCTCACGGGCCCAGCCGCTCTGCGGCATGTGGGATCTTCCTGGACCGGGGCACGAACCCGTGTCCCCTGCATCGGCAGGCGGATTCTCGACCACTGCGCCACCAGGGAAGCCCCACATGTAATTTTTATTTGATGTTTCTGAACTTTAAAACTTTGGCATTGGAAGATGACAGGAAGTAATAGGATATGCATAACTGGCCTCCAGAATAATTCTGTAGAACTGTAGGACTTTTCATTTTAAGATAGGAATACCGAAGATTAAAATCTGTGAAGTTTTAAACTATTCTATCTATAAGACAACTGACTGACTCTTTAAAAAATAAAATGGTGGTGGTGTTGAGAAGGTTTGTCTAATTCTAGAGAAAGAAAGACTTTGAGACATATCAACCAATTGCAGTGTGTGGTCCTTAATTGTATCCTAGTTTATAAAATACTTTTTGGATATAATAGGGATGTTTTTAATATGGTCTGAGTATTTGAAGGATACTAGGGAACTATTACATGGGATGATAGTCATTATGTACTTTCTCAAAGGTTTTCCCTTACACCTTCACCTGGCATCTCCATTCCCAGGGGGCCTTTTCCTATGTATCAGCTGTATAAATAATACCTCTGTCATGTACACCGTTGTGGCTTACTGTTACATCATTGTGATAAAACAGTTGTTTCCATATCCATATCCCCTACTTATTGCTGAATAATGATCTCATGTACTTGATATCTTTGGACTAAACTGCTGAAATGTATTTTCCTCCATTCACCTGATTATTCCATCATATTTGTTGTGAGTATTGGCTTTTACGAAGTGAAGGATGCTGGTTTTTTTGACCCAGGCCTTGAATGTGGGGCCGAGAGTCATTCCAGAGCACCAATCAGTTGAGCAGATAATTATTTTGGCATTTAATAGGTGATAATCTCTATATTAGGTGAAGTGATCACTAAATGAGGTTGTACTTTGTCTTTTAAAGGTGGGAAGAAGAGCGCTATCCTGAAGGCATCAAGTGGAAATTCCTAGAACATAAAGGTCCTGTATTTGCTCCACCATATGAACCTCTTCCAGAGAATGTCAAGTTTTACTATGATGGTGAGTTGTTCCAAGGTTGTCCAATTCTTGGCCAAGGAAAGAGTCTGCTTCTATTTAGGAATAGAAAGTGAGGAAGGATCTTGTGCTGTATAATCCTTTTTGTTTGTTTCATTTTGTTTTATTGTCATCGTATGGTTTGGGGAAAGGGCTATCAGGTGTTTACTTAACTCTTAAAAGGCCCATTTGGTGCTGAAAAAGTGCCGTGAGAAAGGGGCTGTCTTATCTCCCTTGTCTCCCTTTGAGACATGGTCCCATAAAGGTCCATCTACATAGGTCACAGCACTTGGTCCACAAACCTAATGTTTTTATCTGAACTTCACTTCTAAGGAGCTACTCTTTGTAAGAGTTACTAGAAAAGCCTGACTTGAATGGTAGTATTTTATTTTAGTGACATAATGCAAGCTGACAAGCTGCTCATTGCTAGAAATAGTATTTAGTACTTGGTTGAGGATTAATTAGTCTGCCATCAACATCTAGGTAGGGCTAATAGGTGTCTATCACTCACTCTACATAGCACAACACTATGCCTTTGCTCTTTATGCAGTCAAGTCTGATGAGCTGCTCTGAAGAAATATCCTGCCTAGTTCTCTTAGAACCCTCAGAATTGTCTATTAACTGTCACTGGTATTTCTGTCCTTGGGTTGAAAATTTTGAGAGTAGTCTTTGATGCTCCCTTATTGGCATATAGCAATATGCAGATGGTAATACTCAACTGATTTCCTTCATTCCAAGAGTTTTCTCCAGAAATGGCTAGAGCATTATTCCTCAAACTTTCATGTGCTTTAGATTCACCAAGTGGATCTGGGCCCATTTAATTGGTGTTGAGTGATATTGGGTGCTTCTGAACCAAGTGGTCTGCTGACCAAACTTTGAGAAACACTGGGCCAGGAGGACTGCTGAAAAGCATCAGTGGTGAACACTCAGAGTTCTGGTATATCTCTGTGTCCACGAGCAGTGGCCTCAGGCCATGGATGCTTATAGGTCAAGGGGAGTAGTTTATACTGAAAGGCCAGGTCTTGCAAGTGAGGAACATGTCAAACTTGGCAAGCTGGAATTCATTTTTTTAAACTGTATTTATTCAGCGTGCCTATATTCAGACACCAAGACCCAGCAGCGACAATATTGACGAATCCCTCATCTCTTGGACTGTGCCATCTAGCAGGACGTTATAGCCTCAGTGACAAATGCTTACATAGATAAACATTCTGACCTATGTTGACTGGACAACACAGGACAAGAGTACAGAGTTCTACTGTCAGCCCTCACAGTGGGTCATTCCTGGAGACTCTTAAATGTGACTCAAAACTAAAACTCCAATGAAGAGAAAGAGCCTTGGATAATCATTAAAGTTCAGGTATTCTGTAACCCTAGTATGGGTTTACCAAGAGCTTTAGAAAGCTCAACTGGTAAAGCCTAACTCTGAGGTCCAAAGTGATTTGAAGGAAAGCTAGATTCCTTTCTTTAGCCTTTGGGTTTCTCTTACTTTCCAAGATGGGAAGCCAAGGCCTGAACTAATCATCACTGGTCACCATGGTCCCTTCCTGCATTCCTGCCCGGTCATCCTTTATAGGAGCTCCAGCTCCAGGGCTCTCACATTTTCTCATTTGCTCTTTCTCAGATCTCTTCCCTTTCATTAGGCAAAGTCCCACACTGCAGTAAGTCAAGAAGTTGTATTTGACTTACTAGTCTGGAGTGATACTGTCAGTCCTGCCTGCTCTCTAGGGAAGAGAATTCTCAGACTCCTTTAGCGCTTGCCAGGGAGGTGGAAACAGACTGGCTGAAGCAGTGAATGGCCTCTAAGAACCTCCAGTTTTCAGCTCTGACTCAGCAGTTTCTTATTCCTGGAGCTCAGCCTTTTCTACAAAGCACTACCGTTGTCAGGAACCTTTAAGTCATCCTCCTACCCTTCTACTGCTGGGAGCTGTCATTTCATCTTTTGACAGCTCATCTAAAACAGGAGGCATCAAAATAGCTTTCTCTATTGGGACAGAATTCAGTAAAATTTGCCAAAGAGTATACCAGACACACCCAAGAACAGTTTACATTCTTTCTTGCCTTTTATTTTATTTCATTTATTTTATTCTTAGTGACTTAATGGTTTCCTTTATATTGGAAGCATGTTACATCTTAACTGGCAACACTGGTTCCGACTTGAGTGGGGGAGTTCTAAAGAAGTGCAGGAAACTCTTGAAAGCCAGCCTATCCTCAAGGTGTTGCCTTTGGAAGGAGCCGGGATGTTGAGAGGGGAAGCCGCGCCACCTGCTGGCCTTTTAATATTACGAATTTCAAGCCGGTTCTTTCTGTCTACCCTGAAAGTTTCAGTTTGGAGCTGCAATTCCCTGTATCAACCTTACAATCAGGGATAATAACTTTCTAACCATCATGAGATGAGATGTCTTCTGAGTTTTGAAATGAATGATTTCTGGTTAAGTTTTAGTTTTCTGTAATAAATGGGGAAATCCTTGGTGAATTATTAGTACCTATGTAATAGTAAGGCAGTGGAGAAACGTGTATGCCAAGAACCCCAGTCATCCCTGTGTTCTGGATGAGTCCTGTTTCCCTGAAAGAGGCAATCTCATAATGCCTGTGTTCCAGGGCATCTCAGACTCTAGTGTATACACAAGCCACTTGGGGGTCTCACTGAAATGTACTTTTCTGGTCAGGAGGTCTGGGGTGGGGCCTGAGATCCTGTACTTCTAACAAACTCCCATGTGATGTCAATACTACTGGTCCATGAACTATACTTTGAGTAGCAAGGTTCTAGAGGAATGTCTTACTTAGATTTTTCATATGGGATATCTGGGCTTGCCTGCTGTGAATATATATTTTTAATTCATATTCCACCCACCTAACTTAAAGAAGAAAGATGCCTATTTCTTTTCCCCACAATTCCTTTCTTCCACTCCCTGCCCTATCCCTTCCTCCCCTTCTTGAACAGAAGCTGTTTAGCTTAGCAGTGGCAGGAGTCCCTCTGAGGATTTGATTTTTAAAAACCATTGAAGAGGTGTAAAGGACCCTGCTTGCTGAAAGGAAAAGGAAGAGTGACTGGGCCTCCCCCAGGTCATCCCTGTCCTGAGCAGGCTCCTGGGAACAATTTACTGGCATAGTCTCCAGAGAATGACCCAGGTAAATATCTGATACAGAGAAGGCGAATTCGTACAAGTAGATACAAATCAATATACTACTGTATTTGTTGTTATTGTTGTTACCACGTGTCACCAGACCTTTATATACATACCTTTGGAAGGTAAACCATTATTAAAGAAGACGTCTCCAGAGCCTCAGTGTTTATACTCAGAACGTGAATACTACACCTCATTTTTTGGAACCACTTTTTTCTCTAGGTAAAGTCATGAAGCTGAGCCCCAAAGCAGAAGAAGTAGCTACGTTCTTTGCAAAAATGCTCGACCATGAATATACTACTAAGGAAATATTTAGGAAAAATTTCTTTAAAGACTGGAGAAAGGTATTGTAGCCTATATATTGATATCCTAGCACCTTACAAAAATATTGATCAACTACTAAGTAATAAGTTATAATTTTACAAAAAATTCCCTGATGTACAATTTGAGTTTTATGAATTTTATTGGATTAAAAAGTTGGGGGAGGGAGTTCTGTTCATTTACTATATTATATAGGTTTTCTGTCCAACAAGAATACCTATATTTCTTTCCTGTTAGCTGTCATAGGACTGTAGGGGATAGTTTATCAGATTAGGCCAAACAGAAAACCTCAGCTCCAGCTGAGCAAAGTAAAGTTGGCCTCTGCAGGACTGTCATCTGTCTGCTATTGCAAAGAGACATGCATTACTGTTGTCCTGTTCCCTCTTGATTCATGCTCGTTAGCTTTAGGTACTTCCTGCTCTTGAAACCACATATCTATCCTGTATCTGCCTACGTGATTTTAAAGTTTCCTTATTCTCAATATGGATAATATGAACAGAGGCTGAGCTGAAGTTTACCTTCTGAATAGCTCTAGAAGTAAGATTTAATACGTGAATAGAGCAAGGATGTTTCTAGGAGAGAATGAATGTGGGAATATTTCTCCCATTACTAAAATGAATGATGTGTATTCATGTTTCCCCAGCTGTGGTACTCATATGCTTAGGGGGTTGTGGCAGTGTGCCAAGGAGTACAAGAAACTACATAAGAGTGTTACCCTTTCCAGTGTTAAGTTATTTTGAATGTTCTTCTAGTGAATACATATTTATAATAGAATGAAGTAAGAAACGTGTTCCTTTTTTTTCAAAACTCACAAGTTCAGATTGACTACCCTGCCAGATACCCTTTGACTGAAAACATGATGCTTTGCTGTAACTGCACCAGAGGGCTTTTTAGTTTATTTACCTTCTTCTTCTTCTGTCTCCCCCTTTTCTTTTAACTAGGAAATGACCAATGAAGAGAAGAATATTATCACCAACCTCAGCAAATGTGATTTTACCCAGATGAGCCAGTATTTCAAAGCCCAGACAGAAGCTCGGAAGCAGATGAGCAAGGAAGAGAAACTGGTACTGCAGAATTTCTTAAACCTCTGGAGAATTTTAGAATAGTGATCAGTTTATCTAATTTTCTTCTTGTTTCTTACAAAACAGTTTTGACTTTAATGGTTTCACATGGCTCTATACTAAAGATATAGGATTCTCAACCTAGTGAAGTCTAGAATTTCTTAAGGGTTTTATGTAGACTGAAAACTGTGAATAAGCACTACGTTTAATGGCTCAGTATGAGAACCCTGGTGTTCTGTTGATCTAAAAACCAGCCAGTAGCTCTAATAATACAGTATTTAAGGATGGGCAGATCTGACCCACAGTGCCTCCTGGATGTTAGGATTTTTTTATCTGTTTAAGACAGATAAAATCATATCGGCCATGTACACACACACACACACACACACACACACACACTCTCCTTCTTTGATGTATTTTACTCTGGAATCTAGGCATGCTCATCCATCTTCGTCTTCTAGCCATGGCCAACCTCATTCCTGAAGGATCTTTCTAGTATCCAGCTGGGATGTCACTTTCTTCTAGAATACTGGTAGGCAAGCTATAGTTAGGCTGCTTGTTTTGTAGAAAAGTTTTATTGGAACATGCCACATCTGCTTGTTTACCTGTTATCTATGGTTGCTTTCATGCAACAGTGGCAGAGTTGAGTAATTACAGCAGAGACTGTATGGCCCTCAAGCCTAAAACATTTTCTATCTAGAATCAGAGGTCTAGGAGTTAAGGATTTTAAGGAATTCTTTGCACTTCAGGGCCTTGTAGTTTCAGGGTATTAAACTTGCATGTTTATATAATTTAGGCCATTGTCTTTATATAACTCATTGTTTGAGGGTGCCTATTTGACCTTCAGTTAAAAAAATTAGGAGTTACTATAGGGGTCATAAGAATGATCCCTGCACTAGGCTTTTTTAGTCTCAGCTTAGTCTTTTCTCCAGTATTCCCAATTAGTGAAATTTGGTTTATTTTTCACTTCAGGGGTGTTTTTCAAATTAAAAACCACTTTAGGGAGGATTTGTTTTTGTTTATTTTAATATTTATGTATTTGTTTTATTTATTTATTTGGCTGAGCCGAGTCTTAGTTGTGGCACGCGGGATCTTTGTTGCCACGTGCAGGATCTTCATTGCGGCATGCGGGATCTTTTAGTTGTAGCATGCGGGATCTGGTTCCCTGACCAGGTATTGAACCTGGGCCCCCTGCATTGGGAGCACGAGTCTTAACCACTGGACTGCCAGGGAAGTCCCTAGGGAGGTTTTATAAGTAACACCATGTCAGAGCCCTGCCAAGGACACCTATTGCCAGCAAGTTGTGGATTTTTTTATACACACAGGGCAGCAGGACTTAACTTAAATTGAATTGCTGAGTATAATATGAAGGAAGAGTCAACAGAGGGTAAGGAGGCTCCAAATCATTCCCTCTTTGGAGCAAGGATCACAGTATAAAATATATGTACCCATGTACTAGAAAAGAATCCATAACAGGTTTCTTTGCACTTGAAAACCCACATGAAATACTGTTCACATGGGAATTTTACTGTATTTAAGCTTGAAAAATCTCTTTGGTCTTTGGGAATTCCCTGGCAGTCCAGTAGTTAGGACTCTGCACTTCCACTATAGGGGGCCTGTGCGGCCAAAAAAAATCTCTTAGGTTTTCCTTTATCTGAATTTGTTTCTTAGTGTTAGTGATTTTTAGACTTTTCTCTACCTTGACCTGTCCTCCCACAAGAGCTAAGAATGTATGAGCTGAGCACAGTAATTTGAATCCCTTTTGAGTACTTCCTTGCCATCTTCCAGAAAATCAAAGAGGAGAATGAAAAATTACTGAAAGAATATGGCTTCTGTGTTATGGATAACCACAGAGAGAGGATTGCCAACTTCAAGATAGAACCTCCTGGGCTCTTCCGTGGCCGTGGCAACCACCCCAAGATGGGCATGCTGAAGAGACGGATCATGCCTGAGGACATAATCATCAACTGTAGCAAGTGAGCACAGTTCATCCTTTGGCCGGAAATGAAGTAGAGGGCTTCCTTTGTTCTTGGTAGTTGGGAATTTTTCCTACATTACAGAGGACTGTTTGGGAGCAGCATGGTATTTCTATGTATAGATCTCCCAAGTGTTTATCACATATAGACTGGTGAGGAGAAAACTTGGAAATATATGCTCAGCAGATTTGTCCACTTCAGGTTATGAAAGATGAAATTGCTCATTACTTCTCACCTCACTGCTCTTGCTTTATTTCCAGAGATGCCAAGGTTCCTTCTCCTCCTCCAGGTCATAAGTGGAAAGAGGTCCGACATGATAACAAGGTTACTTGGCTAGTCTCCTGGACAGAGAACATCCAGGGTTCTATTAAATACATCATGCTGAACCCTAGCTCACGAATCAAGGTAAGGGGTAGCTAAGAGCTGCACCAGTTAGTGGGGCTGATAATCTCTGTCTTTTTGTTGAAATCTAATGTTCTCAGCCTCTAGAATCACTTTGACAAATTGAAAAACATCCCCACAAAAACGGTAATATCATAATTAGCATTATCTAGTGATGTCCCTAAGATGTATCCATTTTTTACATCACATTGTAATCTTACTTATTAATTCACAAATATTAACTGAAATCCCAGTATGAGCCTGGCACAGTGTATGCATGGTGCTAGGAATTGTGTTGGTAAACAAGATGGACACAGTCCTTGCCTTCACATTATTTACTGTTCAGTGGTCAGAGTGCAATGAAGAACGTGGTAAATGTGTATTGGCTTCTATAGCTAGTTCTCTTCCTCACCTTCCTTGGCTCTGAAGAAGGGAATGTAATTACTCTGAATCCAGAAAGAGATTGTAAAATCTAGAGTCTTACATACTCTGTCTTCCTTAAGGTTTCACCTGGGTAGATTCCACCAGGACCAAGTGGGATAATGTATGTGAAAGCATATCATAAACTGTTGAGTACCCATGTGCTGCTATTTATTGATACTGTTATTGAAAGGAGAAAACTGTCTTGGAAGGGCAGTCAGTTCTGGTTAGCCTGCTAGGCATACCCTGCTTGGGCAAGTCCCTCAGACATACTATGGAAATGTGAACGGCAACTTAAAAGAGAGATGGGCTCCACAGAAAAATAGTCAAGGAATTAGTTCTATATAGACTGACTGTTTACATGCAGGGGACTGAGGCTAAAGACCCTCTTAATCTTGGTTTATAGTTTATTAAACACTTGTTAAGATTTGAAAGCCACAGCTCAAAAGGCTGTGTGTCTTTTCAAGACTAAACGCACATTTTCTAGCTTATAGTCCTGTATCCTAATGAAAAATACCCATGTATATATTTTCTTCACTGTAATTGGAAAATGTCACTGTTTTTAGTTTAGAGTAAGTATAGAATCAGAAAGAGAACCCCCATGGCAAGTAAAAGTCAAGTCATTTAAAGAAACCTGTTGTATTCCTCTTCTGAAATAACCACCAAGCTGTAGGGCTACCAAGGTGGATAAACAATGGTTTTAGCCCTCAAGGAACTTATGGGCTGCTGGGCAAATCAGATAAGAAGTCAATTGTATTGGAAAGGTAAATGTTGAATGCTTCAGATAAGTGGAGTAGTTAATTCCCAGCAGTTAGAGATTAGAAACAACTTTATGAAGGAAATTTTGTTACAGTTAGGTCTTAAAAGAGAGCCATTTCAAACAGAGAGAAATGTGTCATTATGGACAGAGAGGAGGGGTATGAAAAGGAGTAACAGAAAGAATTGTCAAGTGATGGTTGCACAACATTGTGAATGTGGTAAATTTCACTAATGGTAAATTTTATATTATGTGTGTTCTACCACATTAAAAAAAATTATCAAAATAAAAGATTCTGGATTACTGTTAAAGTATTTTCACGCAAGTTGACATTTGATTCTGTTAATAACCACACCAGACATGTACTAATGCCATCATTTTACAGATAAATTTAATCTCTGAGAGGCCAAATTGTTGCCAGCCTTAAATGCATGCTAAAGCGACTAGACCATGTTCTGCATTTGATGGAGAACCACTAGCTTGGAACAGAGGAGTGTCTTGAGCATAACCCGACTTGAGCAAGATTTACAGGCATTACGCATAATCAAATCAATAAATACAAACTGTTGTAAATGCTGCAAAGGATACAGGGTACCTATTTGAGAGTATGCCAGGGCACCTGATCAGGTTTCTGGGGTTTAGGAAAGGCCTTTCTGAGAAAGTAACATTTAAGATGAGACCTACAGAATGAATAGGATTTATCCATGAAAAGGATAGGGGAATGGGCATTCCAGACAAAGAAAATAGCCTTTTGAAATCCCTGAGGTAAGAAGGAGCTGCGTGTTCCTGAGGACTGAAAGGCGACCGCTGTAATTGGAGTATAATGAGCAAGAAAGAGGCATGATGGAGAGGAGACTGGAGAGAGGGATGCAGACCAGATCTTCAGACTCTTCCTTAAAAAAAACTTTAAGTTTTTTTCTTTTATGTGGACCATTTTTAAAGTCCTTATTGAATTTTGTTACAGTATTGCTTCTGTTTTTTGTTTCTGTTTGTTTGATTATTTATTTATTTATTTTTGGCTGCGTTGGGTCTTCGTTGCTTCATGCTGGCTTTCTCTAGTTGTGGGGAGCAGGGGCTACTCACTGTTGAGGCACGCAGGCTTCTCATTGCGGTGGCTTCTCTTGTTGAGGAGCACAGGCCCTAGGTGCGCGGGCTTCAGTAGTTGTGGTGCACAGGCTCTAGAGCACAAGCTCAGTAGTTGTGGCACATGGGCTTAGCTGCTCCACGGCATGTGGGATCTTCCCGGACCAGGGATTGAACCCGTCCCCTGCATTGGCAGGCAGATTCTTAACCACTGCACCACCAGGAAAACCCTTGCTTCTGTTTTATGTTTTGGTTTTTTGGCCACGAGGCATGTAGGATCTTAGCTCCCCGACCAGGGATAGAACCTGCAACCCCCTGCATTGAAAGGCAAAGTCTTAACCAGTGGACCGCCAGGGAAGTCCCTAAAATTTTGTCTATTATCCATATCCAGTAGGAAGCCACTGGGTTTTAAAGAGGGGAATAATGCCAGATTTGTGTTTTAGAAACCTGTGATATAATTTGATCATTCTGACAGCTGCTCTGTGGAGACTGGATTGGACACAGACAGGAAGTAGGGAGACCAGTAGAAGGCGGTTGCAGTACTCCAGGCAAGCAATGACAATGACCTAGACAAGATGGTGGCAGTGGGGGTCGAGAGAGGGGAACAGATGCCAAATACATGTGTGCTCTTACAGGCAGGATTAGAGTTGATAGTAGGAGAGTGTGTGAGGGTTGAGAGACTTGTTAGACACGCTGGTGGAGCTCCTCAAGGGCAGAGAGCCAGCCAATTTTTATTCAGACAATATCCAGATAACTCCTGTGCACTGTAAGGATTTGTGCAGGTTTCTGAGTGATGGTTATGGTAGTAAACCTAGAAAGCCACCTAGATGTAGGCCCTGCCTAGAACCTTATACTCAGGACAGAGTGGCTCACTCTAGCAACTGGGTTGGGATTCTGAGTCATGAAAAATGGTTAAAGCTTTGGCAAGTGGTACTGTTGAGGGGAAAATAAATGTGATTTCTTACGCTTTCTGTCAGTCCTCCTCGGTTATGTCCCACTCAGCAGAACAGATCTTCAGAGGTCGAGGTTTTGACAGCATGTTAAATGGTTTTTTAACTGCACTGCCAGCAGGAGAAGCCTTCTCATTTTAGATAAAAATAGAAAGATACAAGTAACAGGAATTTTATTTTCAATGAAATATTTCAAACATACAAGAATAGATATAATGAACACTCATATACCTACCATCTGGCTGTGTCAAACCTTAATGCCATGTCCTGTTTCTTCAATTGCTTCATTTCATAAAAAGTATTCTGATAACCATAGCTGAAGCCCACTAGGTACCATTCATCTCTTTCCCTAGAGAATACTATATTGAATTTAATGTTTTCATTCTTGTGTGTATTTTTGTATTTTTACAGTATATTATGTGTGCATGAACAATATGTAGTATTGTTTTACAAGGTTTGATTTTAAATTAGATACGTTATTGAGATCATTCTGCAACTTATTTCACCCAGATTTGGTGTTGAGATTTTATTATCTTGATATACATTTCTAATTTATCCATTTTATTTGCTATATGGTATTCTATTATATAAAAAATTATCTGTTCTCTTGTCAATAGACACTTCGGGTTTACAGTCATTAGCTAATATAAATAGTGCTGGCATAAACACATTTTCCTTGTGTATACAGACGAAAATGTCCCTTAAAAATTCTTTATTAGATATTTCCAAATTGTTCTCTAAAGTACTTGAACCAGTTTACATCACCACCATCCTCCCAACACTGAGCACAAGTTTCTCTTTTTTCCATGTTTCTAAGATTTTGCTTTTTATATTTGGATCTTTGATCCACTAGAATGTATTTTTGTGTATAGTGTGTGGTTGAGATCTAATGTATTTTTCCCAAATGCATAACCACTTGTTCCAGAACAATTTAGTTGTGTTACCTCTCTGTCATATATCACATTTTTACACATATGACATATTGTTTCTGGGCTCTCTGTCCTGTTTCATTTGTCTGTTTCTTCACCAGTAGCATACTGTCTGAACTACTGTAGCTTTATAAAGTCTTACTATTGAGTCAGACAAGTTTCCTTCATCTCAGTCTTCAAAATTGTCTCGGCTCTCTGCTGTTCCACATTAATTCTGAGATAAATTTGTCAAGTTCTAATGAAGACTATTGAGACTTTTCTTATAAGATTGCATTGAAATTATAGATTAATAGGGAGAAAATATTGAGATTATTTTATTGAATCTTCCAATCCATGAACATGTTATACCTCTCCATTAATTCACGTCTTTGAATATATCCTTCAATATTGTTTCATAATTTTCTCCAGAGGCATTACACATTTTTTTAAACTTTTCTTAGAGACCTTATAGTTTTTTGTGCTATTGAGTAAGTATTTTTCGTTGTTACATTTTTGTTTGTTATTAATGGAGTGGTAATGCTGCTGATTTTTTTAATATTGATCTTCTATCTGGCAACATTGCTGAACTCTTATTATAAAAGTGTCTGTGTCTTTTTGGAGTTTCTATATAGTGACACTATTTTATATTTTTAAAAAACAATCATCCATGAAACCTTAACTTCTCACTAGTCAGCTATTGTCACAGTCAAATACTTGATTAATTTCTGTAGTGAGTACCTTCTCTCTGGGTTTACTTATTGAAATAAAATACATCCTTTACCGTTTATTTAGTGGGTTTCCATAGGTGGCAAATTTTTCTTTTGTTTATCTGAAAGTTTCTTTATTTTCGTTCTTATGATCTGTCTTTTTCTCCAGTAAAGAATGCATCTTTATTATTGGCGATCTGTGGTGTATCTAAGTATACATATATTTTTAAAGATACTCAGACTAGACTTTCCATTTGAGGACAAAAGCATTTTTATTCTAGAAAACTCTCAGCCATTATTTCTTCCATAGCTTCTAGGCCATTCCTCTCATTTATTTGTCTCTTTAGGTCTGGTCTGCATTTCGGGGGAGTTCTAGAGACTTACTTGTGTTCACTAATTCTCTTTTTGATTATGTCCAATCTAAAGTTTATCCCACCTAAAGTTTGTTTCAATTATTATTTTTGTTTTCAGGATTTCTAATCATTTTTATTTCATATTTACCTCATTTCATTTCATTTAAGACATGTGCTTATTTTATCATTCTTTTGTCCTCTTTAGTAGATGTTATTTTTTTTTCTCTTGAAAGTCTTTGTTCTTTAAAATGTTACCTGAAGTGAATTCATGTACTAATTATTTTGTTGGCAGTTCTTCTAGCCCATTTTCCTCATATATTTTGGAATTTGTTTGTAAACCCTTTTGAATGGGAAATAGTTTTTGTCTGTGTATCATTCCCTCTTCTTCCTCTTTGCTCTCCACTTCTCTGCTCATTCCTTCTGTCTTGGAGCGAGTCTTCTAACCCAGCTCAGCCCATGCTAACACACCCCCTGGCTTCAGGTTGCCCCTTCTTGCATGGAGCACTTTCATTGCTACATGTTTGGAGTACAGTGATGATTAAAGCATGAATTCATTGACCTGATCTGACCCAAAGGTCTGTGAAGAGTAAGTTTTTGTCACAGAGGGTGAAAGGTGGTAACTGGTGCTTTTACTTCATGGGGGACTTTAGGTCCAGTTTATGGGAGGCTGCTACCATCATGGGGCTCTGCTGTACACCTTTCTGCTCAGCCTCCTGCGATTTCTCCTGAGATTCTTTGCTTGCTCTTGTATCTATATTTTGCTCATTCACTTCTCGCATGTAATACTGTTACACCTTTCTACTCCATCTCTGCTCCTTCAAAAAATTTAACTCAAGCATGATGTGACTTACAGATTTTTGACAATTTAAAAAATTTGGTTAGTCAAGGGTAAAAAAGAGCACAGCTGGGCTTCCCTGGTGGCGCAGTGGTTGGGAGTCCGCCTGCCAACGCGGGGGGCGCGGGTTTGTGACCCGGTCAGGGAGGATCCCGCGTGTCGCGGGGCGGCTGGGCCTGTGGGCCATGGCTGCTGGGCCTGCGCGTCCGGTACCTGCGCTCCGCGACGGAAGAGGCCGCAGCGGTGAGAGGCCCCACGTACCGCAAAAAAAAAAAAGAGCACAGCTGAAATGTGTCCCTTTGATGTACCCTGTCCTTACCCCCTTTCTAGAAACTTGGATTGGTCTGCTTGTGGTCATAGCCAGCGTTACACTACTTCTGGTCTGCTAGGTCATTGAAAGGATCAGGACTTTTGAGAGCCACAGTAACACATGCTCCAGCTACTGAAAAGATTGTCCTGAGCTCATTCACATCTGTATATACTCATCTTGGTTTGTTCCGCTTTTCCACCCAGGATTCCCATTATACAGGCATCTTCTTGCAAGTGTTTCCATTCCCTTCCTCTTCCACTCTGTACCTGGTGCCCGCAGAATCTGAAATAGCAGGGAAATGACGGTCCGCTTTCTAGAACCTGTGTTTTCAACAAAACTCTCTGATCCCAGATAAACCATGGATCGAGAGGTTGCAAAAGGACTGCTTATAGTAAGTTCTCAACTGCGAAGTCCAACCCCTGCCAAGCATTATCTGGTCTTGTAACCTGGGGAAGTAGGCCTTAGTAAAAGTAAGACTCTTCAAACCAGTCTTAGCTTTATGAACAAAACTTATCATTTTTCTTTTAAATGAAGTACAGCAACCTTCAGTATCACTGTTGCTATCACATTGCATTCAATCATACTAAGATATTCTCAGTGCCAAATACCCATTTATGTTATTTCTCTCTTTAGGACCTAGGGCTTTCAAAGATGTATGTGTCTACAATCTTTTAAATGTAACCATCTGGGGATTACAGGGCTGGATTGAAGGAAAATGTCTTTAAAACTTTATAGTTTGGGGAAGCTCTGATTTTGGTGAGTTTTAGAAGGAGGAAATAAGACGTGCTTATTTTTTTTTAAATTACATTCTGAACCTGACTTCTTAGTATACAGTTCTAAATTTTTAAGTGTAAGAGCTAGAACATTAAAGCTTCTAGATGATAATCATGGTAGAACATCTTCATTACCTTAGAGTAGATTTCTTAGGACACAAAATAAACCCTAACAATAAGCAGTTGATACAGTGGACTTTATTAAAAATAAAAACACGTTCAACAGAGGACACTGCTAAGATAATAAATATACAAGTAACAGACTGGGAGAAAACATTTGCAACATGTATATCTGACAAAAGACTTGTATCTCAGATATACAAAGAATTCCTATCCCTCAATAATAAAAAGACAAAACATCCCCATAAAAAAGAGCAAAAGACAGATGCTTTAGAAGGTAGAGGATTGGCCAGTAAAAAAACACATGAAAGAGTACGCAGCATCACCAGTTATCAGTGGAATGCAGATTTAAACCAAAATAAGATACTAATTCCAGTTCTAGGTAATTTTGCTGCAAATAAAATGAAAACATATGTCCACAAAAAGACCTATAC
Organism: Kogia breviceps; assembly: GCF_026419965.1. Lineage (NCBI taxonomy): Eukaryota > Metazoa > Chordata > Mammalia > Artiodactyla > Physeteridae > Kogia > Kogia breviceps. The sequence goes on along the minus strand of NC_081323.1, from coordinate 18,620,983 downwards.
AACAATGTTCATAATGCTATATTTATGCAAGTCCAAAACTGGAAACATCCCACGGGTCCATCATCAGAATAAACACAGTGTAGTATAGTCAAACACATTAGAGATAGTCATGGAATATACCAGCAAGGTAAAAGGAGTGAACTGCTGATAAATACAACAACATGGATGAATCTTCACAACACGTTAAGCAGCCAGACATGAGAATCTAAACTTTATGATTCCACTTAAATAATATTCTAGATTAGTCAAACCTAATCTATGATAATAGAAATCAGATTAAAAGGTCAGTGGTTGCTTGGTTGGTGATCAACTGGGAAGGGTCATAAGGGAACTTTCTGGAATGACAGAAATATTCTCTAACTTGATGGGGTGTAGGTTAGTTACATGGGTTATGGATGGTCAAAACTGATCTAACTGTATACTTAAATCTGCATAACGTAAAATCTTTTTAGAAGATTTACTCAGAGTGAAAGGTTGAACAGGAAGTATTGGAAGGAAATATACTACTTTTATCTGAAAAGGATTTGAATCTATAAAGAACTCTACAAATCAATAATAAGACAAACATATTTAAGAACAGGCATGTATGGAAAGCTGGTTGGATTTTGTTTTTAAACATAGTATAAACACATAGGGCCAGTTTATTATCTTTTGTTTAAATTATGTATGTGTGGGGTTCAGATTGCTGTTTGCTCTCTGGATTCTGTTTAGGGAAACTGAAGGGCACAGGGATATGCATACTTCCTAGAGGCCAGCCCTCTCCTGTTAGACCTAGACAAGGTGGCTCCTCCACCACCCCCATCTCGTGTCCTTATTTGAGAGAATCCTGGATCCTTGTGCCAGAAGCCTAGCCAACCTGTGAAGAAAAGTTGGTCTTGTGGTTATCCCGTGAATGACTTACTTGTTAGGTTTTCTAAACTTTGTTTCAGTGGTATGACTAAGGAATGAGCAAATGTAACCCTACTGGACTTCGAAGACTCAGACTCAGGTTTTGGTAGGCCTGTGTGTATCAGAATGATGGGAGAGAGCCCACTTCTGAGCTGGAGACTGTACTGTTGAAGATGAGCCTTTCGTGTCCCGTCTTTCATGTGTGTGTATATAAGAATGATTGTCAGGGAGATTTATTACACGAGGAAAGTTTCTACCACACCTTTTTCTTATTTGCCCTCTTTTTTTCCCTTTTTTAAGATGTGTCATTGCTTTTTTTTTTTTTTTTTTTTTTTTTTGGCTGAGTTGGGTCTTTGTTGCTGCCCATGAGCAACAGCGAGCGGGGGCTACTCTTTGTTGCAGTGCATGGGCTTCTCATTTCAGTGGTTTCTCTTCTTGTGGATCATGGGCTCTAGGGCATGCGGGCTTCAGTAGTTATGGCGCATGGACTCAGCAGTTGTGGCGCATGGACGTAGTTGCTCCACAGCATGTGGGATCTTCCCAGACCAGAGATCAAACCCATGTCCCCTGCATTGGCAGGTGGATTCTTAACCACTGCACCACCAGGGAAGTCCTATTTGCCCTCTTAAATGTCAGAATGTACTTAGAAAAACCAGAGAGAAGTTTTCAGCTTCCCATTGACAGTATATAGAACTTGGATATTTCTCCTGTATCACTCAACTACTAAACCACCCACCCACAACAACAGGTAGTTACTGAGCCTCTTGTTTTGTAGCCAAACAAGCATATACAACTAGTCCACACACAGTTGTGGGAGAGTGCTGATGACTCATTAGCATAGCTTTCATTTCTGAATGTTAGGAACTAGAAGTAGAAGACATTTCTTTCTTTCTTCTTTCCTTTCCTTTCTCCCTTTCTTTCCCTCTCTCTCTCTTCCTTGGGTCTTCTTTGCTGTGCGTGGGCTTTCTCTAGTTGCGGCGAGTGGGGGCTACTCTTGTTGCGGTGCAGGGGCTTCTCATTGCGGTGGCTTCTCTTGTTCCGGAGCACGGGCTCTAGGCGCACAGGCTCAGTAGTTGTGGCTCACAGGCTCAGTAGTTGTGGCGCACGGGCTTAGTTGCTCCCGTGGCATGTGGGATCTTCCCGGACCAGGGCTCGAACCCATATCCCCTGCACTGACAGGCAGGTTCTTAACCACTGTGCCACCAGGGAAGCCCCAGAAGACATTTCTTGCGCCATGTGCCCCACACACCTACGTGCTCAGAAGGCCAGGTACCTTGACCGCAGTTCTTATGCCTCAAAGACCACATGTCTCTGTCATAGGTAGAAATCACTGTAACTCTCTTTGGTTGTGGGCTGGGGGAACTAAGAGCTGAGATTCTTGAGTTCTCAAATTCTGTCCCTGTGTTCATGTCATGTAGTCTGTTTCAGGCCTTGTCATATTCCCTAGCCCTTTTGGATTTCTTGGATTTTCTTTATTTTCCTACCTTTCTCACTTGACATTATCATCAGTCCTTGCTTGTGAATCTTTTTCCATTCAACAAGGTAACAGAAATCTTTTTCCATCACTGTTGATTAGATTGTCTTTTCACACCCTTTTTAAAACCTTTCATTGGCTTTAGAATCAATTTTTAAACCTGCCACTAAAAGCTCTAACGTTAAAAAAATGTCTTCCCAGTAACAGTTTCCCTCAATCTCATTAAGAATACTTTTAGGGCTTCCCTGGTGTTGCAGTGGTTGAGAGTCCGCCTGCTGATGCAGGGGACACGGGTTCATGCCCCGGTCCGGGAAGATCCCACATGCTGTGGAGTGGCTGGGCCTGTGAGCCATGGCCGCTGAGCCTGCGCGTCCGGAGCCTGTGCTCCGCAACGGGAGAGGCCACAGCAGTGAGAGGCCCGCGTACCACAAAAAAAAAAAAAAAAAAAAGAATACTTTTAAATGTAGAAGTTAGAAAATGGTGAATAATTATAGCTGTTTCTGGAAGTCATTGTGTTCCTTAGTAATTACATGTTGTTATCTTTGGTTCTGCTTCCTTGACAGTTCCATCAAATTGTGAATGATTGTCTTGAATTTAATGAAATTCAGTCCTAGCAGAAAACTGTTGTTGGGTCACAGATTCAGCAGCAAAGCTGTGATGCTGATGTGGGAATAGGGATGTTTATACCCTTTGTGTTGACAGAAATTAATTTTGGGGACATGTCATGTGCGCTTTTCTTAAGAACATAAACATTTCACAAAATGAAAGCCAGAGGCTTTCTTAGCAATCAGAAAAGAGCCAGTTCTGCTTGTCAGGGAAATGGGACAGCGTGAGTTCTCATCAGGTATACGCCTTGCTTAACTGAAGCTCAAGTTCCTTCTCTTTGGTTCAGAGCTCTGAACTTGGATATTCAGTGTCTGTCTTTACTCCACCGTCCCTAAGCAATCCACCTTTGGCGCTGGGTCTTTTGCAGGGTGAGAAAGACTGGCAGAAATATGAGACTGCTCGGCGGCTGAAGAAGTGTGTAGACAAGATACGGAACCAGTACCGGGAAGACTGGAAGTCAAAAGAGATGAAAGTCCGGCAGAGAGCTGTAGCTCTGTACTTCATCGACAAGGTGAGAGCATCTTCCCGCCACGTCATCTACCATGTTCATCTTAACGAAGACGTTGGAAGCATTTACTCCGCCAGGCCCTGTGCTATAAGTACTGCTGGAGAGGCAGTGATAGCCCAGACGACACCTGTGGTCCTGCTCACCTGATCTCTGGTCCAGTAAGGAAGGTAGAAGCGGAGAGAGAGGTGTTCAGTGTCTGATGCTGTCTAGATACAGTCTGCCTAATAGGAGGGGTCTTCATGAATCTGGATGTGCCAGAAATACTGACATTTTCAAACTCTTTCTGACAATGCACCACCCCCCAAAATTTTATTTTATATCGCAACCCAAACACATAAATATGTTTGTGTGTAACTGAAACAAATGTTGCAAAAAATAATGCTTAGCCTTTCTATGAGCAGTGAATTCTGTTTTTTACTCTTTCTTGTTTTTAAAAAGGATGGTTATAATCCTTAAAATTGGTTAAATAATCTGCCAATGTATCACAACTACAGTTTAGAAGTCAGTGCTTTGAAGATCAGTTTCTCAGCACTCTTTTGGAAGAAAAAGATTTCGTGTTTCCCCCCGGTTTTGCACTGAGTGTATTTATTTTAACACAAGTTCTTAATTGTCTTAAAAATTAAGCAAAATTACGAGACTAGCTTTTTGAGTCTGATTGCCGAGAGTTTTAAATATGTTCTTTCCTCTATCCCCATTTGAAAGAACAAGAGTAAACAGAAGCTTAGATTTCTGGGAAAGTTTAATATCCCTTGATGGTACATACTTCATTTTATAAAGGAAGAAGCAACAATGCAGATCCGGAATTCCCAGGCCTTGCAAACTGATGCTCTGTCCCCAAAGAGAATTGGGAGGCTTCTGATTTTGGTTTCCTACAGAGCCTATGATGTTGACGTTTCATCATTCATGCTTATCTTTTTTTTTTTTCCTTCTCTCATCCCTGGGCAGCTTGCTCTGCGAGCAGGCAATGAGAAGGAGGAAGGAGAAACAGCGGACACTGTGGGTTGCTGCTCACTTCGTGTGGAGCACATCAATCTGCACCCAGAGTTGGATGGTCAGGAATACGTGGTAGAGTTTGACTTCCTGGGAAAGGACTCAATCAGATACTATAACAAAGTCCCCGTTGAGAAACGAGTAAGTTAATGTGGCCTGAGCTCCCTGGCCTGTTTTTCATTCATTCATTCAACAAGCATTTGTGGAGTGCTTTTTCTGTGCCCTGTGCTTTGCTGAACACTAGAAGAAATGGCTTGAAAGAGAGTGGAGAGGTATCGTTTGGTGTCCTGTGTACCTCCTTTTAGTCCCTGCCCCTCACCCCTCACCCCATGCTACTTTACTGGGAGTGAGGGGCCGTCTCCTGTGGCAGCATTCAACAAAGAATGCTATAGAGAGTTGGCCCTCACAACGAACTGTGCATTGGGTTTATCCCATCACACTGTTTTAATGATCTAACCACACTTCAGTATTCCCTGGTCATGTTGCAAATTTGTCATTTTCATAGCATTGCTCCACTTTGCCCCAACTCCTCATTCAGCAGAAAGGTAGCCCTTGAGTCCCCGGATCTCTGAGCCCATAGCTGAAGAGGGTGCTGCAGCACCGTGGTCTCCCAGAAGTACTGGGCTTGAACTGGAGACCTTACAGAGTGTAGTGCCCCAGTAGTCCAGCCCTTCAGCAGTCTGATGTTTCATCAGTAATTAGGTTTTGCTGGCTGTGGAAATATTCCAGATTAAACAAAGCTAAAGAGATCTGACAGTTAAATGTAATATCTGAGTTTAGGTTGGATTCCATACTGGGGAGGTAAAGGACATCATTGGGTCAACTGACAAAATTGGAATATGGACAATAGATTGGATAAAAATGTGTCAGTATAAATATATAAAGCTGAGAAGTACTGTGTGTATATAAGGGAATATCTCTATTCTTAGGAAATACACTGAAGTATTCAAGGGTAAAGGGCCATAATTATGTAAGTACCCAGAAATGGTTCCGAACAAATAATTGTGTATATACACACATAAATGTGGAAAGGAAATAAGTGTTATGTGTACACTGCACAAATAGGAAATGAGGTAAAATATTAATGGTAGGTGAATCTGGGTAAAGGATATGGGTGTTTCTTTGTGCTCTGTGGGGTTGGTTTGTTTGTCTGCAAGTTTTAAGTTGCAGTTATTTCCAAAGTAGAGGTTTCAAAAATACTAATAATTAGGCTCTGCTTATTTCTTTTAGGTTTTTAAGAACTTACAACTATTTATGGAGAACAAACAGCCTGAGGATGATCTTTTTGATAGACTCAATGTGAGTGGGCAAACTGCACTGGGTTGAAGAGGGGTCCAGCCAGAGCCTCCCAAGCTCCTAAAGGAGAGGTTTGCCTGGGAGTGACTGGGGCTCTCCCCTCGGCCTGTCCTGGGGCATCCTGTATACCCTCCCTTCCTCAGGCACACAGCAAATCCATGGCCGAAGCCCTGGGATGGGGTGGACGAACCCTGCCTGTTATCCTCTGGCTCCTGCAGAGCCTTCTCTTGGCTGGATGCTCAGCCACCTGTGCTAGAGACCCAAGACCTGTCCCTGAAATCTTATTGGGGAAGCTCTTAATAGGGAAGGATACAGTTGCTTTATTGGCCTGCTTAAGAATGAAGTGTGCTTCTTTGGGAGGTACATGCAACTCTGTATTCTGGAATTCTTCTCCCGTTTCCTAACTTCCCACTGGCAGGACAGTAAACTTGGCAAGGTGTAACTGCACTGGCATAAATGTCCTGGAGCTTGCCAGAAGGGCCAGGGTGGTGTGTATGGCTTTTACCTAAATCCCAACATGCTCTTCGTTGCTTTGTCTCCTCCAGACCGGTATTCTAAATAAACATCTTCAGGATCTCATGGAGGGCTTGACAGCGAAGGTGTTCCGTACATACAACGCCTCCATCACGCTACAGCAGCAGCTAAAGGAACTCACAGCTCGTAAGTACTGCCTGACCAGATAGGGCCCATGGCCACTATCCTTACTCAGCTAAGTCCTAGATCTGTTCTACTTTTCCTCCTTAACATTGTCACTGGAAATTTTTTCCCTCCATACCTCTAATAGAGGGCTAAGGCTTAGATGTGTAAACAGATCAGTGCTGTTTCCCCTATTCCTACTCTAGCTTCTAGAATAGTTTTATGAAATGCTGACAGGGGCTTTCTGTCTGCTCTGAAACTGCCTGCATTTTGTGTTTTATATCTATGTTATTTAAAAGCTCATAGACTGAAGATAAAGTGCTATGATGTTTTGTTAAATTGGAGAGAGTAAGGTTGTCATGGTTACTAAAACAGCATAGGAGCAAATCCTTTCCCTGAGGTTTCTTTTTTTCCCTCTTAAGAGTAGGTAGTATTCGGGACTCCGCTGGTGGTCCAGTGGTTAAGAATCCACCTTCCAATGCAGGGGATGTGGGTTCGATCCCTGGTCGGGGAACTAAGATCCCACAAACTGCAGGGCAACTAAGCCCACGTGCTCTAGAGCCCACACGCCACAACTAGAGAGCCTGCATGCTGCAACTACTAAGCCCAAGTGCTGCCACAAAAGATCCTGCATGCCACAACTGAGACCCAACACAGCCAAATAAATAAATAAATAAATATAAAAGAAAAGGGAAAAAAAAAAAAAAAAGTAGGTAGTGTCCTCCTAAAAACTAGCTGCAGAAAGTATCACCAAGATCCACAAGCTTTTTTTCCTCTGGAGCCTAGTCACTGCTAAATTTCCACTGTCCTCTAGAAATATGTCAAATGGTATTAGAAAATGGTATTCAAAAAGCCAAAGATGTGGGTGTGTTGAGGGTCAGTATTTTAGGGTGAGGTAAAGAATGTTATATGACACAAGTAAAAACATTTCTTAGATGACACTTTGTATTTTTCTTTCTGAAAGATACAGTGCCTTGTGGTTTTAAAATGTAAAATTTCTGGTCCCTTCATTTTACCCTCCTCTACAGGCTCTTTCTGTCCCAATTCCCATATTTCCTTCAGGCTATTTTGGGTGGTTAGATGGGGGAGGTGGGCACTGAGGCAAGCAGATGATTCTCTTGACTCTCAGATTTTGACCTTGTGCCTTGGGGGAACCTGAATTGATCATCTGAGTGAGATGAGGACCAGTAAAACCTTTACGTGAGGAGAGGATAAAGCGCTGGGGAAGGGACATTGTGTGTTCTCTCTTCTTATACAGATGGACTCTTATTACCATGTTTCTTTCTTTACAGCTGATGAGAACGTCCCTGCAAAGATACTATCTTATAACCGTGCCAACCGAGCCGTTGCAATTCTTTGTAACCATCAGAGGGCACCACCAAAAACTTTTGAGAAGTCCATGATGAACTTGCAATCTAAGGTATTCTGGATGTGGATGGTGGGGTAGCAAAATGAAGAGCAGCATGTCTGCTATGGGCATTGATACTCCACCCTTCTGGGTTGGGATATCAGAAAGGTTCATGCTAAATAAATGGAAATTTGGTAGTAGCTATTGCTGATCACGATAGTGAATATCAGGTACTCATTGTTCAGCAAGTCTTTATTCTGTGTTGAGAAGGTAAATTTGATGTACCCTCTTTGAAATACTGCTAATTATTGTCCTTATACATGAGGATAATGGATATAGTCTTCACAATTCCTTTCCACAGCCCAGAAATACAACTATTTCCAAATTAGATTGTTTTAAATTGAAGATGATGAAACAATAATTAATTTCCCCCTAATCCTAGCACAACTATTTTTATTTCTACACATTCCACATGAATCATATTTTTATAAGCTCATCATCAAACATCTGTTGAATACAGGCTGTGTGCCAGAGCTGCTGCCCTAGAGGGAGAGGGTGATGTGCAAACAACTAGATGCTGTTCCTCTTCCATGTGCCTCTCTCCTTCCTCCAGCTCTGCCTGGTACTGAGCTTTTAAGCGGCAAGGCACTTAACATTTGATGATGTGCATTTCTGTGTTACCAATGGCTACATAACTAATCCATTCTAATGTATTAATCCACAATGAGAATTTGTAGATATTTCACTACAAAGCAGACACATGGGTTACAAAGTAAACCAATTATCTTGAAATGTTTACCAAAAAGTCTGATATAGTAATAGATGTCCTTCCTTATTAATTTATTAAGTTAGATCTTAGTGGGTCTGATAATTACTGTAAATGTCAAGGTGGTCATGAATATAAATGATACTTCGATTTCTGCAGCAATATGAAAATATATGAACTAGCTATGGGTGATAAAGTCATAGATACTACTGATATTACTGTGTTTAATTGCCCACACTCATAACTGAAGAAGAAATGATGAGTTTCAACTAGAGGTTAATTAAACTACAGATTGATTCTTTTCCATCTGCGTTCACAGAAGACTGTACTTGGACAACTGGAGTTTAAAAACTACTGCTGTAGAGTGAGGCTGCATGCATGTTTTCAGGCCCAGGGTGTTTTCCTTCTGTTGAAATTTCTTCCAGATAGATACCCAGGTGTAATACATATGAGTCAAAAGACACACACAACCTGCAGTTCATGCTACAGATGCCATCTGGCTTTCCTGAAGGGATGCACACATCCACGGTAAATAAATGTGTGTCCATAGACATCTCAAATCCTTGGATCATGTGACTGGCAGGCAAAGAACCTGTACAGACCGCCCATCCTAGCGGCTCTGTTAATGGCAGTCATCTGGTGCCATTTACTCTCCTTATGCTATCATTTCAAGCCAGAAATAAAAGCATGACTATTCAGGTGGTATTTACCTAATTCAGGAGACCCTTCCCTGGAGCATGAGGAGGCCTTTTGTTGGTCTCACTCTGGAACCACTGTTTGGGCACCCAGGCTGTCTGCCAGATGAGCCCTCTAAGCACAGGAACCATCTCCTGTGTGCCCACAAAGCAAACACATGCCCCTGTTTGCCAAGTGAATCAATGGAGTCTTTAATGCTTTGAGAGAATTCGACATAGCCTGCCAATTTAGCATTTACAGAAATGGTTAAAAGATTGTGGTTTGTTGCATTTCTGGCCTAAGAATCTGGCTAGTGGTGTCTGTGATGCTTTTGTGTCAGTTCCTTCAGCTTGACTTTGGACAACATAGATGTTGGAAGTAAGCCATTCATAGTAAAACACATTTAATGATTCTCTCACAATGGTGACCTCTGTTTCCAGTCTTAGGCTGTGCGTGTAAATCTAATAGACAATTCCAGGCTGAGAGCAACAGCTCAGTGTGTATGAGTCAGGCATGTATTTACTCGGCAGAGGTTCCCTTGACTTTACAGGTTAGCAAGGTAGTAACAGGTCAGGGGTTCTCCTGCTCCCAGCAGTGTGAGCTCACTGCTTTGGGGCTCTAACGCCACAGTGTTGCTTAAGTGTGAAGAACTTGGTATCATGGCCTTTGTCTCTTCCTTTAAAGACTGGGTCCCCATGAGACTTCATTTGGAAAAAGAGCTCCACAGCTAAAAAGTTTTCAAATCTGCTTTGGGTGATGACCGTTTTAATTTCCTTCCCATCTCAGTTTTCTCTCCTTTTAAAAACAGAATGCTAAAGCCAGGCCATGCCATGTATTGGCTTGGAACAGACTAAGCTGAGCTGTTTGGCTTCCTGGGTACCTTTTAATTGCCATTTTCTAGTGCCTCAGATATTCTCTTCAGTGCATCCTTCTTTCTTGAGAAGTTGGCAGCTCCTTCCCAGAATGCTGGTAGAATCTGAGGAATGAGCTGCGCTCAGTAGATGCAAGGACCCTATCTCAGCTTCATAAAGAGTATCTACTGCAGTAGTATTCTTGGAATGGAAGCGACAGCCTGGCACAAGAGCCATTTGATACACAGCTCTCACCTGTAGCCCTCCTCTCCCAGTATCTAAAACCAAAGTGTTCTCTGACTGAAAGATTAGCACCCACATTCCCAGTCCCAGTGGGTTCTTTTCCCTGAGCTTCTGGATTAACGGGGGCCCTGGGTCACTGCCTATAAAACCCTCATTTCTTCAAGGGTGACTAAAGAACGTAAATAGCCAAGTAGCATTTGAATTCAGCACCCGCTGCATATCTACTGTGTCTTCATGAAGCCACCCCTAGTTGTTTTGACCTAGCAAACCACCAAGACAGCCTGCCTGGTGTAGACAACTTCTAAGTTTCATCTTCTCTTGAGGAGCCCTTCTTTGTATTCTCTGGGCTTACTTTATTCCTAAATCTTATTGTTCTTCCCCACCCAGATTGATGCCAAGAAGGAACAGCTAGCAGATGCCCGGAGAGACCTGAAAAGTGCTAAGGCTGATGCCAAGGTCCTTAAGGATGCAAAAACCAAGAAGTACGTGCCTGGTGTGATACAAAGCTGGGGGTTGGTTGTGAGAGAAAAAACGGGCAGAGCATCAGCCAGAGGCCCTAGCTTTTCTAGGGTTTCTGAGTGATGTCTTTTAGAAATCTCTGTACCTGGGGCTTTTCTGCTTTTACTGCCCCTGGATGGCACCATGGGGTTGCAGTGCTCTTTTCCAGAGGCCAGGCCTGGATCTTGATGACTTCCTTTCTTCCAGGGTGGTAGAGTCAAAGAAGAAGGCTGTGCAGAGACTGGAGGAGCAGTTGATGAAGCTTGAAGTACAAGCCACAGACCGAGAGGAGAATAAACAAATTGCTTTGGGAACCTCCAAACTCAATTATCTGGACCCAAGGATCACCGTGGCTTGGTAAGCACCACACCCTTCTTGAACTCCACCTGCTGGCTTGAGAAGCGTGATGGGGGTTCCAAGAGCACTGTCCGCTTTCACATGCAGTTCCTACGCTGCACACTTAAGAGTCCTCTGGGAAACCTCTGTCTTCTTCTGTGCCCACTACAAATGCATTGGGACATCATGGACAGTCCTAAATGGTCAGCACTGTTATACCATCTTGGAGTGTGTTTATGTCTGTTAATGCAGGTATGGTCCCTATCCCTAATGGAACTTGAGGACAGAATGGAGACTCTTAGTCCTTATTGAAGGAAAAATAACAAAAGAGCCCACCCATCTACCTATACTTTAACTTTTCAATAAAATTTTTTTTCTTTTTTTTTTTTTTTTTTTTTTTACAAGTGAAGGAAGTAAGGTATGGACAAGGAGGAAAAAAAAAAAAGAGAGAATACAGATCTGAGAAACCTAAGCAATGAGTTTGCGCTACTGTTTGCTTGTTTCCCTGGACCACACCCCCGCCCTGGCCCCAACATCCAAAATAAATGGCTTTTTTGGAATATGCTTATTAGTTAACTTGAGTTATTAGCTTCTGGGCCTAGGAGGAGCAGTCATCTCCTGTGGCCCTGCTCCTCTGGGCCAGGGGTTCCAGCGAGCTCTTGTACCCTTTCTACTCTTTTTGCCCTGTTTGGTGCTGGAGGTTTGGTTAGCTTGAGGGGCAGTAGACTGCAGTGGTTAAGAGCATGGACTCTGGAGCCATATGGCTTGGGTTCACTTTTCAGCTCCATTGCCAACTAGCTGCATGAGAATGAAAGCAAATTACCTAACTTCTCTGCCTTAGTTTTTCATTTGTACATCTATAATAGCATCTACTTTAGAAGTCTTTGTCAAGATTAAATGAGTTGAGCACATGAAGCTCTAGGAAACATGTCTGGTACCTTATTAACTCTCATTCTCACCAGATGGATGTGAAGGAGGTGGTGGCATATCTAAGCCTCAGCCTTGGGTCTGGCCCGTTGTTCCCTGAGACACACTAAATTCCCCTTTCTTTCTCCCTTGTCTGCAGGTGCAAGAAGTGGGGGGTCCCAATTGAGAAAATTTACAACAAAACCCAGCGGGAGAAGTTTGCCTGGGCCATCGACATGGCTGACGAGGACTACGAGTTCTAGCCGGTCTTGAGGGGCAGGGTTCTGTGAGAAGGAGCAGTATGGTTTGGGGCAGATGGATAAACTGTGAGCCTCGAGTGCCCTCGCACCTGAGGGGAAGAGGCAGCAAGTCTTAACAGAGCAACATCTTTGAGAAAAGATAAACCTGGAAATATTATAAGGGAGAGCTGAGCCAGTTGTCCTATGGACAACTTATTTAAAAATATTTCAGATATCAAAATTCTAGCTGTATGATTTGTTTTGAATTTTGTTTTTATTTTCAAGGGGTCAAGTGGATGGGAATTTGTCAGAGTTCTGCCAGGCAAATTCACTGTTTCACTGAAACATTTGGATTCTCTTAGCTACTGTATATGAAGTCCGATTATATTGGTGCGTTTTTACAGTTAGGGTTTTGCAATAACTTCTATATTTTAATAGAAATGAGTTCCTAAACTCCCCTCTCCCCCATTTCAGGAATTTAAAATTAAGTAGAACAAAAACCCAGCGCACCTGTTAGAGTTGTCACTATCTATTGTCATGGGAATCAGTTTTCATTAAACTTGAAGCAGTTGTGACATGGGCAGTGTTTTGGTTCAGACACCTGTTCACAGAAAAGCATGATGGGAAAATATTTCCTGACTTGAGTGTTCCTCTTTAAATGTGAATTTTTATTTCTTTTTAATTATTTTAAAATATTTAAACCTTTTTCTTGATCTTAAAGATCGTGTAGATTGGGGCTGGGGAGGGATGAGAGGGGGTGAGCGAGTCTAAGGATAATGAAATAATCAGTGACTGAAACCATTTTCCCATCATCCTTTGTTCTGAACATTCTCTGTGCCCTTTCAGATACCCATCTTTTTCATTTTAAACCCCAGTCTTTCACTTGAAAGATTTTATTGTATAAAAAGTTCCACAGGTCAAAAATTTAGAGGAAAATGAGTATTTGGTCCAAAAAAGGAAAAATAATCAAGATTTTAGGGCTTTTATTTTTTCTTTTGTAATTGTGTAAAAAATGGGGAAAAAAAACATAAAAAGCAGAATTTTAATGTGAAGACATTTTTTGCTATAATCATTAGTTTTAGAGGCATTGTTAGTTTAGCGTGTGTGCAGAGTCCATTTCCCACATCTTTCCTCAAGTATCTTCTATTTTTATCATGAATTCCCTTTTAATCAACTGTAGGTTATTTAAAATAAATTCCTACAACTTAACGGAAACTTGGTGTCTGCCTCTTTGTTACCCAGGGCCCCAGGCCAGAGTGGAGCTCTGGGGCTGGGATGTGGAATGGGACGTGGTCTACCTGCTCCGGTGGTGCCTTCCTCCCCAGGAGCTGGGGCTGGGCCAGGCCTGGAAGGCGCTGCATCTGTCCTGCTGCCATGGGTGTGGGGTCAAAGGGGAGGGAGCCAGAATCCACATCCTTAGAAAAAGGCAGGCCCAGGAAGTGAGGGCGAGTACAGAAAATCTACAAGAACAGGTGGGGTGCAAGAACTATATTTGGAGGCTAGGGTAGGTTTATTGAGCAAGATGGAGCAAGTGTATTCAGGAGGCAGATTTTGGAATAATTTCCATGTGTGCTGACAAGAAGCAGTAGGAGCTTCTTTGGGTTTGCTTATGTGGCCAAGGTTACTGTCAGGATGGCAGGAATGAAGGGTACTAAGCCAATCAGAACACTGGATCCCAGCTCTCTCCCAGATGGAATGCAGACTTCTCCTTTTGTTGACTGAGAGAGGGAGTGGTCTGTGACCACTTCTCCGTGCTCTAGTACCTGAGCTGGCCAGGGTCCCTACAATAATTGTTTTTCCATCCATCCTAGGTTACAGCTAATGAGGTTGAAAGGTGGGGTCTCCTGGTCAAACGGAGCAGTGGGGCAGGAAGGCCAAAGTGGTCAGAATTGGTCACTTAGCTAGCCCTAAGCCTTCCAGCTTGCCGGCAGGCACAGGTGTACTCTGGGAGGAGAGCCACCTCCCTGATGGTCTCTCAACTTCCTGGGGCTAGGCCCACTGCAGAGAATCCTGAGGGGTCCTTGGCAGCCTGTATGTCACTGGCCAGTGAGGGAGGCAGCATTCACCCCAGGGAATAAAGGAGGTTATGTAGCCACCATTGCTTTGGAGCAAGAGATTGCAGCCAGGCATTTTTGAATTCTATGGTTCTGGGGTAGCTAGACCACTGAATGTAAGGAATAGTAACAAGCTCATCCAGTGCCTTATCAAAACACTTCAGCAGGACCTGCCACAACCAGAGGACAAACCTTGGACCACAACTAGAAACCAGGGACAGGTGGCCTTACAGGCAGATTTTACTGATGAGCAGAAACTTGTGCCCACCTTTCCCGGCAAGGACCTTCCTTCTGCTGAGGGCAGGTGCAGGGCAACTAGATACTAGTCAAGAACAGTTGTGAAGGACATCCTGGGTGGTGGCAACAAGGCTGGGAGAGCAAGCCAGAGAATGGGAAGCTGACCTGGCCACTGCGATGAGGGAAGAGTCTAGACGGGTAGGTGAGGGCCAGGTATGAAGGGCCCCGAAGTATGCTTGAACACGGAGTCAGGAGACCCACCCCTTCCTATTCGTCTGTCAGGTAGGTTCCCTCCTCCCACTTCCAGCCTCGTCCTGGAGCAGAGGCCAGAAGTGCAGGGTCTGACCCACTCCCTCCTGTCAGGCTCCTCCATGATGCTGGAGTCCAGCTGTGGGCAAAGGGAGACCGCTTCCACACGGTACCCCAGCCAGACATCCGGGTGCTTGCTTGGCTCCGCCCTCACCCACCACGTCTGGTCAGCCCGTCCCCTCCATTCTCCCTGTCAAGCCTACCTCAGGCCTCTCCCACATAAAAAAAAAAAAAAAAAAAAAAAAAAAAAAAAAACGAAAAAAGAAACCACAACTCCCAACCCTTTCCAGCCACCACCCCCTCCCCCTCTCTCTGTTTCACAAGCACCTGGAATGAGTCATCTCTACCACCCCGTTACTCGCCCACCCACTGCAACTAGCTTCTGCCCCATCTTGCCTCCAGTTCCCCCTCCACTCGGACCACAATCACCCACGAATGAGCGACCAAACCACTAAATGGGCTCTGCTTCTGCAACTAATTTCAACTCACTGTGGCACTGGACACTTAACCACTTTTTAAAAATTACTGTTGATACCTTACATATCATAAATCCACCCATTCCAACTGTACAATGATTTCTAGTAACTTGAGTGAGTGGTATAGCCATCACCATAAACCAGTTTTAGAACTCCTCCCCCCAGTAAAATCCCTCACACCCACGTACAGGTAATCCCCATTCCCGCCTCCAGCCTCCACTAATCTACTTTCTCTAGAGATCTGTCTTTTCTGGACATCGCACATAAATGGAATCATACAAGGTGTGACCACTCCCTTAAAGCACTTCTCTTGGGTTTCCATGGTGCCACCCTCTCCTGATTTTACCCCTCCCTCTCAAGCTGTTGCTTCTGTTTCCTCTATCAGGTCCGTAACTGCTGTGGTTCTCTTCTCAGCCTAGCTGATTTCATTCACACTTGAACATGATGACTTCCACATCTGTACCTCCAGCCTAGACCCCCTTCCTGAGCTCTAGACACATACTGCACTGCCAACTACATCTCAGTGGGGATGTCCGTGTTCAATCTCAAGTCTCTAGAACCGAGCTCAGTACCTACCACTCCAAGCCCACTGTGCTTGGTTTCACATCTCAGGGAAAGGCACCACCATCCACTCTGTCCCCCAACTGGAACCTAGGGCAGCCGTCATCCTTCACATCTTTCTCTCACTTCCACAACCAGTAAATCATCAACTCTGATATCACCTCCTAAATACCACATAACACCAAATATAGTTATTTCCTCCACAGAAAACTTTTTAAAAACTATTTTTTTTCTTCTGAGAAAAAAGTTTACTTATATTTCAGTCCTTACAAAATCCCTCATATATTGCATTATTCTCTCAACTGTTTCGATCCAAAAAGCACTTTTTGGAGAAAACACATTATCCTGAAATGACCTCAGTCAAGCTAGTTTTGGATGATTATAAGTAGTCCCTTGACAAAACCAGTAAACAAGGAGGCAAAGAAATTTACCACAGACTTGGTAATTATTTCTCACAATCCCAAGTATTACATGTAAACAGGCCTCTTCAAGATCACTTTAAATAGCAAAATGGTGTTGATTTTTTCAGGTTTGAAAATGGTACTGCAGTTATGTATGTATGTATTTAAAAGAGTCTTTTAGAAAAACACTGAAATATTTATAGATAACATCATAGAGCTAAGATTTGTGTCAAAATTATATGGAAGGGGTTAGTGGGTAGGGTCTGGCACAAAACAAGAGTGGCCACCAGTTCATAATTAAAGCTGGCTGATGCTATCCTGGATGCATTTCACTATGCTATCCTGTCTCCATTTATATACATTTGAAATTTTCTGTAACATTTTTAAAGCAATACAGTTTAAGTGGTGATTATGTAGATCATTAATATATATCTATGGGAGAAATGAAAAGAAACCTGTTTTAATGTTATACAAAAAGGTAATTATGCTTAGTTTAAAATTTCTAGTGATAGTATCACATACTGATTCAAAAAGTATTTTCTCTGCAACAACACAGATGAATCTCAAAAACATTATGCTGAACATAGACCCAAGGGTACATACTCTATAATTCCATTCACATGAAATTTTAGAACTCACATAACTAATCTGTAGTGACAGAAAGTAGACAGTGATTGCTGGCTGGGGGCAGGGGAGATTGACTGTAAAAGGACACCCAAACACTTTTTGGGGTGATGGAAATGTTCTATGACTTAACTGGGTGGAGGTCACATGAGGGTATACATTTGTCAAAGCTCACCAAACTTTACACTTAAAATGGGTGCATTTTAGTTTATGTAAGTTATTCCTTAATAAAGCTGATTTTTCAAAAGTGCTCTTTCTCGACTGAGATGATGTGCTTTCAGAAATTATACTAGATGACTCAAAAAGTGGCCTTAATAGCAACAACTATATAGAAGTCAATGATTTATATAAAGAGGGACTTCCCTGGTGGCGCAGTGGTCAAGAATCTGCCTGCCAATGCAGGCGACACAGGTTCGAACCCTGGTCCAGGAGGATCCCACATGCCGCGAAGCAGCTAAGCCCATGCACCACAACTACTGAGCCTGTGCTCTAGAGTCCACGAGCCACAACTACCGAAGCCCGTGCTCCACAAGAGAAGCCACCGCAATGAGAAGCCCACGCACCACAACGAAGAGTAGACCCCACTCGCTATAACTAGAGAAAGCCCGCATGCAGCAATGAAGACCCAACACAGCCAAAAATGAAATAAATAAAATAAATTTAAAAGATAAATAACTATGTAACTAAATAAACTTATATGTGGACATCTGAGTCATGCATCCCTAAAAATATTTATCAATATTTTAGTTGCAAAAATAGCCACAAAACACCTGGAGTGACCTTACTGTGAAAACAGGTGACTGTCTTATATTTGGAGCTGCCATATCTTCAGGCATACCCCTCACTTTGCTCTGTCCCCACAGCCACCAACAGGTCTAGTAAGGTCAGCTGTCCCTTCCCAGTGCTCCAGGGGCCCTTATCACACTGAATTGTCTTCTGTTGACAAACGTCTGTCGGCATTTCTCTCTCCACTACTGGAGTGGGAACTCGGTCTGATTCATTCTGCTGTCTCAATGCTATAGAGGAGGCATCAGGAGTGTTTGTTGGAAGAAGGGAAGAAAAGGTGGAAAAACAGCAGGTCCGGCTTGGCCTGTGCCAGCGGCTAGCAAGGGCACTCCCCTTCTCTGCCTGCAGCAAAGCTGTTACAGTATCCCTGCCAACTCCCTGAAGAAGGGACATCTGGAGTCCAGCTCTCCTGCCTCAACATCTGGGTCCCATTAGAGAAGCCCATCAGCAAAGGGGAAGCAGGGTCTGCAGAGAGAGCAGAGTCCCGGCCTGGTTTCCCCCTGAGGGACAGAAAACACGAGGCTCTGGAGCAGCTGAGAGTACCTCCCAGGTGAGCAGGAGAATAAGACAGAAAAAGTGTGAGGCCCAATGACTAAGGTGGAACCAATGGATGGATACTGGGGACGAGAGCTCAAAAGACAAGACCGCAGGTTATGGGATGGAGTTCAAAGTGCACTAAGATGAATGCTTATTAAGTACCAGCTGTAGGCTTAGGGGCAGGCTGGCTGACTCAAATGCTTGAGAAGGGCTAGTCAGACACCTAACATAAGAAACTACTGAGTAAAAATTTTAAAAAGTTTAAAGAGAAGGGATAAAGTTTCATGCGTGGATCAGATTTGATGCTGCAAGTCTATAAATCTGCCTACCTTCAACTGTGGAAGGGGCTTCACTAAGATTTATTTTTATACCTTCTATATTTACTCGAGGTCATTACAAGGAACAATGAAAACTGTGTCAGCATTTGCTGTTAATCTGCTGAGAACATTTTCCACTATTTCAATCAAATAAGTGTCCACTTGAGAAACTTTTTTTATAATTTAAACCCAGGAAAATTTTTCTCCCCCAAGGAATCAATTATCAGAATAGAACGAGTTTTTGCTTTGGCTACCAGGAAGCTCAGCCAACATTCGATTCTCAATCACAGCCGCCATGTTAACCCATATTAACCAAATTACATTCCTCCTTCGGATAACAGCATATCCCATTTCTATAGTACGATATTTTTGCCTTTTAAGAAATGTTTGGAGTACTTAAAAGACTAAGAAAGAGGACGTTTGTGATGGGTACAGTGATGTGCCACTCAGATTCCCCTTCAAGGAAGCACTTGTTTCCGGGAAACCTGTCAGTTCCCTAAGACCACCGTGGCTGCAGACAGCTGCCTGGCCAAGGCTGTGCTCTTCCCAAGACAGCCCACATTCAATGGCTGACTGAGGTGCTGCAACAGAGCTCCCTGGGGGGGCTGGTGGAGGCTGTCACCAGGCCTGAATCACAGCTTAACTTCTCCCTGCGTCCCCTCCTGTTTCCTTCCCTCCCTTCCACAGTGTTGATCCCAAGGGCACTCCCTAAAAAATGTTCTGCACACTAACCTCTGTCACAAAGCCTGCTTCCCAAAGAACCCAGCCTGTAACAGTATTTAACCAAATAATTGAAAATAGAAAACACATCAGGTATGGGTATTAAGGAAGGAGTAAGAAAACAATAAAATGTTCATACATACATGGAAGGCAACATAGCACGGACTCTGGATGGGTTTGAATCCCATCTCTGCCACCTCTTAGCTATGTGTCCACGAGTATGCCTCTTAATCTCTCCATGCCTCAATTTTTTTTCTGTGAAATGGGGATAATGAGAGAACTTATATCAGTGCTGTAATGAAGAGTAAATGAGCCAATGGGGGTAAAGCAGTTATACTACATGCCAAGTGCTGTTCTAAGTGTTTACTAAATAAACACTCGTGGGGTCAGGCCCACAAGGCCAAAGGGGCAACTCAGCTGGGACTCCCCCCCAAACTCCAGGAACAGGTACTGGTGTAACCGGAGCATGCTGAAGCATGAGTGTTGACAGAAATAGGCCCAAGCCGGGCTAGCTTTGGTGATGTCATCTGTGTGGGCCTTGCGTGGGTGCTGGGCTGCTCCCTCCCAGCCAGCGCAGCTGCAGGCACTGCCAGTAACACCCACGTACCCATATATATATGCTGAGCTGGGGGAAGCCCATACCAGTCACATCCTCTGTGCACCCTGCTTTTCCTGAACCTACTTTGGTGGAGGGAGGCACCTGAGGCCTGGGATGCTGGCTCAGAAGTCCCAGGAAAAAATGGGGCCCTGTTTCCTGATTAAGAGCCTGGCAGCAGACTGAAAATTTGAGATCCTGTTGGCAGGGATTTCTGGAGCCCCCGGAGGTCCGGACCCAGAGGCAAAAGTAAAAGCAAAAGCAAGGAAGCATGGGCTATGTGTCGGGAAGCTCTCAGAAAATGGAAAAATGGAGATTTTTAAAAAGCATCACCACCCACAGGCTGCCCAAGTTGGCCCAAGACGTAAATGAGGGCTGCAGCACTTAGGAGGCCTCCTGGAAAAGCGGATTAGATCAGATAAGCAGGGAGGGGCCCAGTCAGCCCCAACCTCTCTTCCTGGCCTCATCACCTCCCGTGTTCCCTCTCATTTAGTAAACTCTAGCCTTCTTTCTATTCCTAAACTTACTAACCTCCTTCTGGTCTCAGGGTCTTTGTACATGCTGTTACCTCTGCCTAGAAAGTACTTTCCTCCAACCCACCTCTAATAATTCACCCAGCCATCTCCTCACATCCTTTAGGCCTCTGCTGATGTCTTCCTTGTCTACTATATCTCAAGTAAGTCTGCCTAATGTTTTAGCTCATAGCCCTCTGTTCTTTTTCTCCATAGCCTCCATCACAATTGTCCCTACATAACAAAGTGTTTGTCTAATGTCTGTGAATTCCCGGGGCGCTGGTGCTGGGTTTCTCTTGTTCTCCTGACTCATGGTTCCGACACCTAGCACAGAGAAGCTCAAGGCCGCAGACAGGGGCAAGCACCACTTCAAGCCCCAACAAGCCCAAGCCACAAGCTGTGAGCACTCAAGTTCTGCACTCAGGTTTCCTGTGCCCAGGGCCAGCCACTCCCACAGCCAGCCATGCCCAGGGTCTCCCCTCACCCTTGCTGATTAGCCAGCTAGCCTCCGTGTCCACTGAACACCAGCACCTACTGAAGCCAGTGGCTTTCCTGTGAAGCAGAAAATGTATGGCGTCAGACAAATTTGGGTTCAAATCCACACTTGTTAGTTATGTGGCCTTGGGGCAAGCTGTAGAACTTCTCTGAATCTCAGTTTCTCATCAGTAAATTGGGAACAATCATCCCTGATTAGAGTAATTATGAGGATCAGGTGTGACAACACGTTGTTTAAACCTTGTAATGCTGGGCCGGGCATTGGGTCAACTTTCATTCCCTCCCTCCTACTTTAAAGGCCTGTCACTAGGTGGCAGTCCATCTCAGCCACACCACCTCCCCTTGGGTGGCTGAAGCCTACTAGCACAAACACCTCAATTGCAGGCTGAATTCTCAGCTCCCTGGGGGCTGCACTTGAGGGGATCAAAACACACACACATGCACACGCTACCACTACAGCAAGACAAAGTCAGAGATAGCCCCAGACACTAGTCACCACCCAGCTGGGTGGAAAGCCCGAGCACACACTTACATGTACTCACACATTCCTGGAAGCCTGGATGTTACTCTAGCATCAGCTGGGTGCTCTGCTGAGCCTCTTACCTCTGACGTGCAGTACGTTGTCCTGCTCTGTCTGGATCTGCATGGCTCAACATCCATCAGAGAGGCTCCGCTGTGACCGCAGGTGTCTTTAGTTTGGGCGGTGTTCTGTGACAG
Source organism: Kogia breviceps (assembly GCF_026419965.1). Lineage (NCBI taxonomy): Eukaryota > Metazoa > Chordata > Mammalia > Artiodactyla > Physeteridae > Kogia > Kogia breviceps. Next base: position 18,599,382 of record NC_081323.1, on the reverse strand, counting down.
GGGCAGCTAGATTGCAGGGGTGAGCCTAGGGAGTGGCTGTTGGAAGACAAAGAGTGGGAATTATTCAAATAACCAACAAAAGGCCTTGTGGCTGGAGGACGGAGTGAAGGGGAGGTAGTGAGAAATGAAATGGGTGAGAAAGGGGCCAGACCACGTAAGACCTGCTGGGCCAGGTAGGGAGAGTGGATTTTGTGTGCCATGGGAAGTTATGAATGGTTTGAGGCTGGAGGTAGGGAATCATGATTTAATTTCATTTTAAAGACTAGAGCATAGAAAATGGATGCAGGCAAGACCAAGGAAGCTAAAGAGTCTGGATGAGAGAAAATGGGCCTTCAGCTCGTGGGTGGAGCAGAGATATCCCAAGGTAGAGTGAACTGGACTTGATGGATTGCTGTGGGGTTCAGGCAGAGACAGGAATCAAGGGTAACTCCAATGGTTTTGGCCCAAGCATCTCAGAGGAGTTTAATGCCATGTTCTGAGAATGTGAAGACTATGGGAGACGCAATTTGAAGAGAGAGGTGAGATGTCTGTGTTACGTGGGGACGTTGAGCAGGTAGTTGGATGCGGGGGAGATACAGCTTTGGCACTAGGGTGCCTGGGTTTGGCGGGGGAGGGGGGACGGGGGGGTGACGCCATGGTAAGGGTCAGGTCGCCTTGGGAACTGACTCAGGACCCACCGCAGAGGAAAAGAAGCTTCTGGAGGTCGAAAGGCAGCACCCAGAGAGGGAGGAGGAAAACAAGGGGAGTCGGGCTGGGAAAACCAAAGCTCCGGACAGCATCTGCAGGAGGGGCGCAGTGAGGTAGGGCCTGAGCCCGCGTCCTGCCGCGTGGAGACGCAGCGTGCGGTGCGAAGGACACTGGTCCAGGCAAGGGACAGAGGCGAAGACCACTGGAGGGCTTGCAGTGGATGCTCAGGCCTGGGGGACCACTCCGAATAACGGGACCCCCCCCCAAGGCCACACTGGCCACTGGGCCGGGACAAACGTGGGTCCAACAATCTTAGGAGCTGCCCGCGGGCCGGCCCTGGGCGGCCAGAGGGGAAAGACGGGACAGGCCGGCTGTCCATCAGAGCCTGCCGACCAATCCGCAGGAGGCCCCGCCCCCGCCCCTCCCCAGAGAGGGAGCGCGGAGGACCCGCCTCCGCCGCCGCCGCCGCCGCCGCCGCGGGTGTGAGGCGAAGCGGCCTGGCCTGGTTCCCTCCGCCGGGCAGCCCGCCCAGGTACTGGGTTTGGCTGGCGGGCCCGGGGGGCGCTTCGCACCCTCACCTCTCCTCCCGGTCGCTGCGCGGGCGGCGCTCCGGAAGCGGGCTTGAGGGAACTGCTGCGGTCGGGCCTGTGCGGGACAGTGGGCTGGGCAGCCGGCTGTGCGTGTGCGACTGACGGCCGGGCCGGCGCGAGGCTGCCGCGCGTGACGGGGCCGGCCGTGGCCGCCAGGCTGTGTCCGGGGCCGCGTGAGATAGCTCTGCGGGACGGAGGGACTGGCAGGTCGACCGCGGGCGGCGCGCGCGCCCCCAGCCGGGGCCTGTCCGGGGGTCGCGGGGCGCAGGCGCGGCGGCGGGCGGGGGTCCTCCCCACGGGCGCGCGGGCGCCTTTGTTCCAGGCGCGCGGGCCGAGGCGGGGCCTGCAGGGCCGCCCCGCCCCCCGCTCAGCCCCCGCCCCGTCTCCGCCCGCAGGAGCCGCCGCCGGGGTCTGCTCGCCCGCCGCCTCCGCCGCCGCCGCCAGCTGGCTCCCGGCGGGCCTGCGCCGCGGCCGCTTGTGCCACCCCCAGCGCCGGAGCCATGGCGGGTGCTGCGTCCCCCTGCGCCAACGGCTGCGGGCCCGGCGCGCCCTCGGACGCCGAGGTGCTGCACCTCTGCCGCAGCCTCGAGGTGGGCACCGTCATGACTTTGTTCTACTCCAAGAAGTCGCAGCGGCCCGAGCGGAAGACCTTCCAGGTCAAGCTGGAGACGCGGCAGATCACGTGGAGCCGTGGCGCCGACAAGATAGAGGGGGCCAGTAAGTGCGCCCCCCTCCCTGGGGCCCGCCTCGCGCGCGGGGGCGGAGGGGGTCTGCGCCCGGCTCCCGCGCGCCCCGGGCCGCCGCTGGAGAGAGACTTGGGCAAACTTTCGGGCTTTCCCCCCACACCCTGTGGGCCCCGCCCCCGCCTCGGCCCGGGTGGTCACCGGGGGCGGGGGGCATCCGGGTCCTCAGTCACCTGACAGGACACCCCCTCCCCCAGCCGGGGGGGAGTGTTCCAGGCTCTTTGCCCAGAGGCCTAAAACTCCTAGCGGGTTGGAGACCAGCGAGGCCGGCGTCTGGTCCCCCACAGCCCGGGAGCGGTGTCGTCCAAGGCGACGGGAGCCGAGGCAGCTTGCCCCCCGCCAGCCCCAGACCGGGGCCAGACCAGATGCGCGCCCTTTCTCCAAAAAGAGCAGCTTCCGCGAAACTCTGGGCCTCCCGGCTGGGCTCATACTTGGAACGGAACCTTTGGGTTCCCTGAGTAGAACTTAGGCAGTTGTTACGGGAGGGCTGGTTTTGGAGCGGAACCGGGCCTACGCATCTCCGTCACGGGGAGAGGGAGGAAGGTGGTCCTGTTCGGTTTGGAAAAGCCTGAGGGGAGGCAGTGGCTTCTTTTTCCCGCCGCTTCTTTTGTCCTGAAGCTGAATTTTGGAGGTCTGTGTGCGTGGGCAGACACCCAAAGCCGGGGCATGGAGAGGGGCCAGGCTCCCCTTGTCATTGGATGCACATTCTCAAGAGCTTGGCCCCCAGACGGCCAGCCTCACTGCCTTGTGTCAGGTACTGTTCAAAAGCACGCAGCCAAATTGGGGTCTAGCCCTTTGTGTCCTGTGGCGTGTGTCCCGTAGCTGGAGGGAGCCAGGAGTGGCTACTCTTGATTTCCTCCTGCCTCTTTGCCTTCCCAGACCTGACCTTGGCTGCTTTTGCGAAGGAGGGAGGTGGGGGATTTTGAAAAACCCCCAATCCTTCAGAGTGTTATTCCACTGAGCGCGTGCTTGTTCTGTGGCCGGATGGGCCCCCAGCTTTGCTCTCCGTTCCCCCGCCTCCAAGTGTGAGGTGTAATGTGTCTGCAACCCCAAGCTGTGGGTTGCTTCCTGCAAGGACCCCAGAGACTGATGTTAGGGCCAGGTTCAGAATTAGGTCCATGTGGAGGAAGGGGGTTCAGGACGTGACACCCCCCAAGGGAAGATCCCACAGACCTCCTTGGCTGTGGTGTACCTGCCTGTAGATGGCTGAGAAGATTGAGAGGAAGGAAGGTCTTACGGTGAGGCAGCCATTCTCAACTACAAACTCAGATATGACACAGCTGCTGAACTTCTACACGGCAGCCGTCTTCCTCGGTGCCCCCATCGGCCCTGTCAGCCACTGGGAGAAAATTTTAGTGATTTGAGAGACTGGATTCCAAAGTGGAGGAAGGACAGACACTGCAGAGAGCTGGGATGGTCCTGGAAACATCACCCAGCCATCAGACTCCAGGCGCAGCCCCTTCCATGTTTCTGCGGTGCTGTGTGCTCTCCTGAATTGATAGCACGGGCTGGAGGTTCCCAGATAGACTTCTCCTGGGTAACAGGCTGCATTTCAAACCATGCACGTGACCAGCAGGCAGTAAGTGCAGCACAGTGGTTGAAGGCAAGGTTGGATTTGAAGCCCGTGTATATTAGTTGTGTATCCCCTGCAGCTAGCTACTTCTCTGAGCTTTGGCTTCCTCATCTGCGAAGTGGGAGTAATATTACATCCACTATATTTGGTTGCTCTGGGGGTTAAATGAGAAAATTAAGGTAAAACAGCACAGTGCCCGACACATTGTAAATGTTTAATAAATGTAAGCCATTATGAACGGTAACAGTAATAGAGTATGACTGCTCTCCTGGACTGGGACTGTGTGGCTGCAGAAGAGCATGAGGGTGAGGGTGTCGGAAGGGAGGAGGATGGGGCCCCAGTTCCCATTTCACTGAGATCACTACCCGGAGATGGGAAGATATGGTTTTGTTTTGCCCTGATCCACTACTCAGCTACCCACCTACCACGTAGAACAGTGGATAGAGTACGTATAAGGAGATATGCACATCTGGCTCATGGGTGGGTAACTTCCTCGTTTGTAAGTTGGGGCCTATACAGAAGGAATGGGTGTGGAGAGGCAAGAGGCTAGTCCACGATGTCGCAGGTGTTGGGGATGGAGGCAGAAATGCAGAGGACCTGATGACCCCTGCCCCCAAGGGTGGGTCAGCCAGAGAGGTACAAATTCAGTGATCTCATCAGTTAGCTGGGATTTGAGAGGCCTGGAGCGTGGGCAGAGGATGTGGAAGGGGCCCTGGCCCTTTGATTTTGGAGGCCCAGATTGAAGGATTCTGGGCGAGAAGGCTAATGGACACTCGTGTGGAGTTCAGACCTTGCAGACAGAGCCTCATGCTGAAGCTGCCCCATTGCTGCCTATTCGTGGGTGCACCTCATTGTCGGGTTCTGACCCCTGCAGCCCCCCTCTGTAGGTTCTGAGGAAGTTTAGACTCCCAGCAGGGCCCCTTGCCATCTGGCCTCTTGTGCAGGTGCCTCAGGTGTCTGGCCTTTTCCTGCTGACCCTGCCAGGGTACCATGCAGTGCCTGTAACCTGGCCAAAGAGAGAGAGACACTTCTGGGACCCTCAAGGTGTCTGTGGCCCTGAGGAGAGACTGGGGTTTAATGAAAGTGCATGGCTCTCATGTAGAGCAGGGGTCACCAACCCGCGGGTCGCGGACTGGTTCCAGTCCTTGGCCTGTCAGGTACCAGTCCTCAGCCTGTCAGGAACCGGGCCACACAGCAGGAGGTGAGCGGCGTGCGTGCAATGGAAGCTTCGTCTGCCGCCCCCATCGCTCGCATTCCTGCCTGAAACGCCCGCCAGTGGAAAAACTGTCTTCCTCGAAACCAGTCCCTGGTACCAAAAAGGTTGGGGACCTCTGACGTACAGGGCCTCGTTCTGGCCTAACTCTGTGCCCTCTCACTTTATCCCGCACCTGTGAGACGGGGCTGGCAGGTGCTCACTTCTCCGGTGGGAGTTTGGCTTAAAAGAGGGGTGGGGAAGTGCCTTGGTGCTGGTTGTCATGGTGGTGTGACAGGAACCAGGTCGTTGGGCTTTTTATGTTACAGATACTGACTTAAATGAGCACAAAGCAATTACAGACTTCCTGCTGAGTGCTACAGAGACTTTTCATCATGTTTTCTTGGCTGATCCTCTAAAGGGCCTGGAGTACCACCCCACTTTACAGATGAGGAAAAAGAAATGTAGGGAGTGAATTGTACTGCCATGTGACAGCCTCAGTTGGACGCAGCTCTCCAGTCAGCGTGTGGCCGGCCAGTCCCAAAAGGACTCAGAGCCCCGGGGTTGTGCTGTGAGTGGTCTCAGGCTCCCGTTCCCGTGGCGTGCGTTGCTCCTCTGAGGAGAAGCCTTTGTGTTCAGACTGTTCCTTACAGACAGCCTCAGCCTCTCTAGGCTCTGGCTCTACACTTTTCCCTCTGGTGCCTTCTGGGATGAGAGGGTCAGTCAAGGGTCATTGTGGGTACAGTGGCTTGGGTGGAGGCTCCATGGTGGGCTCTGAGTGCCAGCCAAGCGTATCTGTGGGGACTTTTGCAGCCCCAGCCCTTTCGTCTTTGATTCTTCCGTTGACACCCTTCTAGACTCCAGGCTTTCTCAGGTGGTGAATGAAAACAGGCCCTTGCCCTCAGGGAAACTAAAGGAGACACTGGAATGGTACCTTTGATGTCAGGGGTGAGGGGGTGGCAGAAGAGCGCAAACTGCCTGAACAAGGCAGTCAGGCTCACAGGGTAGGTGACACTGGTACCAGCTGTCGGAGGCCTGACCCCTGTGGCTGTCAGACTTCTGAGGAGACAGACCACAGGGCCAGCTCTGAAGACGGCCGGACAGGCCTGTATCATTGGGGATTTTCTTTGTGCTGGCTGGTTGCTCCCGGGGGGGAGAGGGGTGAGAGCACGTGTCCGGATCTCCAGAGCTAGCCATCCTCGCCTGTGCGTTTCCTGTCTGACTAGTTTTTCCAGGGGAAGTCAGACCTCTTAGTGTTTCCTCAGCCCCCAAGGTTTGCCCTGATGTGTGGGTTTCCAGACCAGCAGGGCCAGGCCCCCTGTCCAGCTGGGGCTTTTTCTTTCCTGTGAACCTAGGAAAGAGGCCTGCTTCACAGATGCCTGGAAGAGCTGAGCACAGCAGCTCTGGGGCCCCCAATACCTCCACCTTCTCTGTGTGTGTACACGTGCCCACACACATACGCAGATGCACAGGCTTGAGTTACCAGTTAGAGAACTTGGTCACTAGCTTGTTTTGGGTAGCCCCTTAGAATGAGGGGCATTTATTTGCTCAGTAAATATTGTGTGAACACCTCTTATTTGCCCAGTGCTAGGCACTAAGGGTTCAAAAGATGGATACGACTTGGTCGGTGCCATTGAGGGACTCCCAGACTCCTGGAAGAGACAGATTTGGGAACGTGTAATTATAACCCTGTGTGTTATGTACCATGATAGAGGTCCATGCCGAGAGCTTCCTGAGTGCAGAGTAACGAGCTCTGCTCAGCAAGCAGGGGGTCGAGAGGAGAGAGCCGTGAAGGCTTCACATGGAAGGTGGCGGGGAGCTGGGCCTTCCTGAGTGGTTGAGGAACTTGCCTGTGCCCTGGCTGAGGCCCTGGGGATCGCAGTGCAGGGGTTGGGCTGGGGGCGGCGTAGGGAGGGCCATGGCATGCTGTACCTCGTGGGTTGTGCTCTGTCCTATAGGCACAGCTGTCACCAGAGGCTGAAGCGGGACTGTCCAGTGTTTGTCTGGGAGAGGTTGAGGAGGGAGACCAGTGAGCCACTGCAGTTTGCAGGAGAGACCTGATGAGCACAGCACAGCCTCCACGCGAGGCAGGCGGGAGACGGCAGTGATGGAGGGGAGGGGAGGGGCTGGGTCTGGAGGGAGGAGACAGTGGAGCCAGAGTAGCTTAGCAGGCTCTGAACTCTGACTGCCTAGGTTAAAATCCTGTTGTGCAGCTTACTTGCTCTGTGACCTTGAGCGTGTGACTTTATCTCTCTGGACTCCTTGTTTATAAAAGAGGGATAGATTACATTTTTCTCATAAGGGAGTTGTGAGGATTCGGAGAGAATCAGTAAGAAGCTTCACATAGAGTGTAGCACCATGTAAGTGCTTCATGCATGGGAGCCCTGACGAGGAGGAAGGTGAAGATTAAGTTGCCCAGGAGGACCTGTTAGTGGAAGGGAGCATATGTACCTGTGGTATTGAGGGGGCTGGCCACCAAGCGCTTTGATTCGGAGACAAAGAGGCCACCTAGCCTCTTTCTTGAAGCTCTCAGGAGCCTCTCTATCATCGGGGCTCTTTCCTGCCGCTGACTTTTGCAGGATGCCAGGGCAGTTGGCTGTGAGCAGCTGCTTTGGTATCATATGAAGATATCAGATTGGCCTATTTCTGAGAACCTCGCCCTGAGAAATGCTACCTGAGCACCTTGGTGGGAGACCCCTGTCTTCCAGGAAGTGCTTTAATGCCAGCACGTCAGTGTGCTAGGGCCTGCCTTTGCCTCACCCGTCACCATCCCTGTCGGTCTCCATTAATTCAAGGCATCTCTTCCCACTCTGTGCCCTTTTCTCTGGGATGTGGCTTCAAGGAGGTCAGCGGTGGCTAAGTTGGAGGGAGGAAGTGAGGCCTAATGTAGCAAAGGCCTGATATTAGGGGATAGGAGACTTTTCCCACCTCTCTGCTCCCGCTCTTAGAACTGCAGAAGTCAGTGGGGACTTTGAGGGGAGTCCCAGCAGAAGTGGAGGTGGGGCAGGAAGAGGGGAATGTTCTGGAGCTCCTAGTAGAGTGCTTTGTTTAGAGAAGCATGGCGCCCAGGCTTCTCTGGGGGGAAATCTTTGAGAGCAGCTTGGTAACAGGTGATAAGACTCTAGGCGGAGCCCAGGGTGAGGAGTGGCCTCCAGCAGCTGTAGCCAGAATCAGTCAGATTTGGGTCTGAGTCTCAGCTCTTCCTGTGACCTTGGGTACAAGTGACTTTAACCCATCTCAAACTGATCTTCAGCTGTAAAAATAATTTCTCCCTCACGGACCAGTATATTAACAATGGTCAAATGAGATCCGTATGAGAGAGAGAGATTTTATGTGAGAGTGCTCAGCACAGCATGTGGCACTCGTGGGTGCTTAACAACTATTTGTTTCCTTTGCTTTCACCGTAACTAACTACAGAGCTCCAGTTCTGTCTACCACGAAGCTGGCGGCTGTGGTTGCTCTGACAGCCTGGGCTAGAAGTCTGTTTCCTACTTCTTTTCTTTGTTCTCTCCCTGAGTCTGTACGCAGAGGTGGGGGGCAGGAGAAAAATTGGGTACTTGAATAGTGCGTTAGTTCATGGAGCATTTTCTCATCCATTGTGTTGTTTGAGCTCCACCACAGCTCCAACTGAGAGGCGGGAATGCTAGGCTCTCCCTTGTAGGTGAGGAAACCAAGGCCCCAAGGCTAAGGTGCCCCAGCAGGTTCATGGTAGTGCTGGGACCAGAGCCTGGAACTTCTGATTCCCACTGCAGTGTTCAGTTTATTCCTCCACTCTGGGGAAATGACAGTAAGGTGGGTGTTTTGCAGGACCAGAGTTGTTTTACTTTATGTGGACAGAGCTCTCTGATCTCTCCTCCGCCCTCTGGGCAGATGTGCTAGTCGACGCACCCAGGCCCCCTTCCTGGCACACTGGACTCAGAGCCTCCATCGGGACCCTCTGCTGCCCTCGGCTTACCACAGCCCCCATCGAGATGCTTCTCTCCCTGCTGTGGGGGCGAAGGTAGCAGAAGAGCCTCGCCCTGACTTGCTCTTACTGGGCTGTGGTGACACCTCCCTGAGCCTCTGCCAGGGCAGTGGGAGCCTGGGGCTCTGGGCTCTAGGTGCCCTGAGAAGGGCCTCTCCAGGACCCCGACGGCAAGCTGAAGCACATGCCTTCGTCCTCATGTTCCTTCGTTCATCCCACATTTAGTGTGGTCTTAGCTCCCGTGTGTTAGGTATGCTGAACCAGACATGATGACTCCAGCCTCTGACTTGTTCACTGTGGCAGTAGATCTCTAGTGTAGTGAGCTTTCCATATCACCATAGCTACTGCTTCTTTGAAGGAAAAAAAGCCCTGAAAACAGCTTTCTTGGGCCCTGTGGCACACTGAACAAGTGAGGTGCCACTTGTGCCTCCCTGGCTTTGGACTCTGGCATTTGCTGACGTGCCAAGCACTGTGGAGTCTAGCGGTAAACATAAAAGTTAAGGCACATACAGCCAGAAAGAAAAAATAACGACGGGGTCTAGGCGCACTGAGAAGGAAACATGCCGAGCTTTCTCTGTCGGTCTGGAGAGATGAGGGTGTGCTGTGTTCATCTCCATGGCCGACGGCAGCCGAGGCTTGGCTCTCCCGTAGGCCACATGTGTGTGCCTTGGTGAGCCACCCCGCTGTTACCGGAGGGTGGCCTTGGCGACTCTGGGTCTGCCCCCAGGTGCAGAGCCTGAACACTTCAGGCAGATTAGGCCAGAGGAGGATTTGGAGAAAGGAGGCCGGGGAGGAATTAGTTCTTGTGACTTGGGCACGGGGTACAGTGAGAGTAGCCCTGCTGTTGTGGCAGGTAGGCTGCAGCCCTTGTGGGTCAAGAGGCTGCCTTGGCTGGCGTCTCAGAAACAGGGAACTTTGTGTTCACACTCCGAGGTATTATAGCTGTGCCCTTGCCTAATTGTATCTCTCCGCCTTCACCCCAACACACATACCCTTGCTTGAGCTGCCCCTGAGCCACAGCTTCCTGCCGTCACTGTCACCCCAGAGTTAGAGCCGCTCATCACAGCTGGGTGTGCTGGGGCCTCCAGAGGGAGCAGAGACTGAGGCTGCCATGAGAGAGTGCCCTCAGCCTTAGAGGAGAGGGAAGAAGTGTGAGAATGGGGAGGTTCCTGGATACGCTGGGGCTAGGGAAGAGGCGGTGGGGACGGTGCAGGTGGTCGCTTTGGTGGAGGCTGAGGTCTCAGGAGATGCGGCTCGGAGAGTCTCCGCTTGTATTCCTGCCGCAGTTCTTGATGGTCTCCCTCTCCTCCTTGTAAGACTAGTTCCTTTTGAGGAGGTGCTTGGCTTGCCTTTGAGAGGCTGCAGTGGCTGAGTGCCCAAGCACAAGTATTAGCTCTCTCCCCGACTTGTCACCTCTAGGAACCAGGCCCATCCTGGGGGAAGCAGGGAGGGCTCCTTTTTATAGCCCACATGTAGGCTTTGTGTATAGGCTCTGCTGCTTCCTTCTGGGCCCTTCCCGGTGTTGGCCGGTGGCCCTGGCTTCAGCAAGACTAAGGATGCAGAATAAATGGGGCAGGGCTTTCTCCTGCAGGAGACTGGCATCTCCCTTGCTGAGCCAGGCCTGGCACAAAGCAGTATGGAGTTAGGAAGCAAGAAAAGGAGGTGACCCAGTCCTTGATCCTGGGAAGCTTGTGATCTGGAATGTGCAGAAAACCGTGAAAGCCCAGGGCCAGCAGGAGACAGTTGTGCCTAAAGTGCTGTTGGCTGAGCGCGGGGCTCCGGAGAGAATCAGCCTGCCACTGTGGGTCGCTGCCCCTGCTGGCTAGCAGGCTGGCGTTGGCTAGAAGATCAAGGCGTGGGCACGGTAAGGAGTGGACGGTCTGACTAAAGCTCCAGGCCCTGGTGGCAGACATCTGACCAGACTGGTAAGGCGTTGGGCCACGGAGAGTTGGACCGCTTGTTTGTGTGAGACCTAATTCTAACTCATCGGGGGTGAGCCATTCACATTGGGGTTGGCTTCCTGTTTTCTTGGACACCTGGGGACATGGCTGAGCTGAAATGTCCTGAGGGAAGTGGTTGTTTAAGGGGCACCCCCCAGGTCCCAGTGTCCTTGGCCTGGCCTTGCCCTTGCAGGGGTAGGGCATTGACCATACTGGGACTCTGGCTGTGTAGCTGTGGGTGTGTGGTGGGTGAATGCGAACCCCACGGGATTGTGTGACTTCAGCCTCAGGCCCAGAGAGTGTGGGCCCGAGTTCATGGAGTGACTGACCCTAGGAAGGAGGGGAGGAGTTGGCCACAAGTCCCAAAGGCTTCTGTGCCTACTTGAGGGTAGGAGGTCAGCTGGGAAGTTGGGTAGCGACAGGGGTGGGGGGTGACGAGTCCCTCTCTGAGGCTCTGCAGACCACTTCCCCCTGTTTGTCCTCCAGTAGCTCTCCTATTCTGACCCTAACACAGTAGTTGAGTATAATGTGCCTGTGTTCGCCTGTCAGTTCCTAACTGGGACTGGCCTTTCTTGGGAGCTCTTAGTGTATATCGGTTTGTCAGGGATTACTCAGAGAGCAGTAAAATACAGAGATTGAGTCCCCGCCAGTGAGAACACCTGATGCCTAGACTGTTCCTGGAGGGTGTCCTGGTCCCTGGTCTGAGAACTGGCCCACACTGGAAGTGTAAGGCTCTGCAGGCAAGGGTGGGAGGCTAGCAGGTAGCTGTCTGTGCTACAGGAGGTGAGGCCAGGAGCTGTCTTAAGAGGGTGGAACCAGGGAATTAAAATCAGGAAGGGCAAGTCCCAAGGTAGCCACTCCTCTCAATAGGGGAGGTGATTTTGAAGAATCTGAGCCGGGCTTCCTGGACAGGCAGGGAGTGGGTGTTCCCTTTCACCTCGGAGTGACGTCAAAGAGTAGATCACATACTGGGGCCTTGGCTCCCTGGGAAGCAAAAGGAGGACAGGAGAGTGGCTTGGCTTAGGCTGGTGTCACCCAAAGGGAGTGGCCCGCTGAGGAGAGACTGGGCCAAGCAGCTCAACCCAGAGAGCAGGTGGGTGTACAGGAGAGGGCATCTGAACCCTCTGAAAGAGGCCTGTGACTTACTGACCCTTGTCATTGTTTAGAACGTCTTCAACCTCATCAGGGTTGACTCTGTTGGGGGTTTGAGGGCTGGCCCCACATGTCCCCCAAAGAGGGAAGGGCCCATGGTGACAGTAACAGAAACCAAAGAGGCGGGGAGCCAGGGCCGGGGTCGTGAGACAGCATGGGGGTCAGTGAGCTCCACAGGGGAAGGCCTCTGCCATCCCCCTCCCGCCTGTACCCCAACTTCAGCCCCTATCACTCAGCCCCCAGCCGGAGGCCCCTATCATTTTCTTTCAGGAGAGGGCCCCAGATTTTTTCTTTCTTCTCCTAACACAGTCCATTTCCTGCTAGGCATTGGGGCATTGATGCCAACAGGCATGGTTCATGCCCTCAAGGAGCTTATGCTCCAGTGGAGAAGACAGTCAGTCAAATAGCCTTAAAATACACAGCGTTCCCACTCCTCTAGGTACTAGGTAAATGTGGTTGTGAATGATACTAGAAACGCCAGTAGGACTTGTTCAAGGATTAGATTGGAGGAAGTGAGAGAAAAGATGTTAAGCATGATTCTAAAGAGTCTAGTTTATGCACCTCTTTGGAGGTGATGCTGTTAGCGGACCCAAGAGGTGTGGCAAGAGGCCTCGTTTTGGTGAGGGGTTGACTTTGAGGCAAACAGGTGGAGACGGCAAGTAGGCAGTTGGTTTGAAGGGTCTGAAGCTTATAGTCAAGGAGTAGGCTAGAGCTGTGTTTGTGAATTGCCTGCATTGACACTGACTGGGGAGCAGGTAGAGCATCGGGAGAGGAGAGGCCCTTGGCATGGGCCTTGACGAAGGCCAGCGTGGGGATAGGTGGGGATAGGCCTGGAGCCCAAGAAGAAGCAGGAAATCAGGAGAGGTTGTGAGGAGAAGTCAAGGGCAGAACTTCCAGCAGGAGGGAGGGTGTGGACAACCGTGTTGATTGCCCTGAGAGTCAGGAAAGAGGAGGCTAGAAAAGTGACTTATGCTTAGTACTCTGGTTCTCCAGGTGGCCTGAACGTACCATGAGGAGCATTCCATTGGGCCTTTTGCGATCCTGGACACTCCGATACCCAGCCCTGCTGGGCCCTCATCCTCTTCCCTGTAGCTGGGGGCCTGGCAGACACAGGCCATCTAGAAAGAACTCAGGCAGCACCAGCCTGCAGAGGGGGCAGAGGTCAGCATGCAAGGGACTGCCTGGGGGGTCATGTGGGCTCGGGCAGAGAAGCTGGGGCAAGCCCCCTGCTGCACCTGCTCCCACTGTGGTGTTGATGGCCAGCGGAGGCCCACCTTCCCTCCCCTCCCCTCTCATCCATGAAACTCTGAATGCCCTTTTCCCCAAACCCCCAGGCTGCTGCATCGATGCCTTGGCTTCTGTGATCCTCCCTGGCAGACATGGACAGGCCAGCCCTCCAGACCTGCCTTCTGTGGACAGAGTGGTCCGAGACTTCCCACATCCAGCTCGTCACTTTCTCTGGCTCTCGGTGCCACAGACACCTCCCTGTTGTTCTACTCTTTGCAGGACCTCATAGTTATCTGCTTCCCCATCTGTTTCCTCCACCAGGCAGGGGCTTTCTGGTTTTCTCAGGGGCAGGAACTCCAATGCCTTACTGATCTCTGTTTATCCAGGTCCCACCCCAGGGCCTGATGTGGAGTAGACAGACATTTGAAAGTTTGATCCCGGTGATGGAATGAAAGAACAAGCCCAGTAGATAACTGCTCATCTCTCTCCCAGCTTTGAGTTCGTTGGGTGGGGCCTCCTTGCCCTTCCTTCCTTTGGGGCCAGGGCATGCTGTTCCCACCTCTGAAATGGATGGGATTAATTTTGCATCTTAGGGAAGAGGGCTGCCTGCCTGAATGGTGTGAAGGCTTACTGGGCTTCCCTGCTTTTTCTCTGCAAACCCAAGTTCAGGGTGGGTGCTGCTGTGGGGCCGCTGCAGAGGGTCCCAGTTCTACATGAACTACCATGTGACCGTGACAAGACCCTTGGGAGCCTCTGTGTCCTCATTGCTCCACAGAGGAGGTTCACCTAGAATCTAGACTCCAGATGATTCGATCCTTGCTTGACAGCTGTGACCTGAAGCAGTTAGTATGTAGGAGTGCAGGGTTCCATGTAGGAGGATCCCACAGATCCCCATCCAGCTGTCCGAATGGCCTTTTCCTGTTTCTTTTTCTTTTTTTTCTTTTTTTTTTTTTTGGCGGTACGCGGGCCTCTCACTGTTGTGGCGTCTCCCGTTGCGGAGCGCAGGCTCAGCGACCATGGCTCACGGGCCTAGCCGCTCCGCGGCATGTGGGATCTTCCCAGACTGGGGCACGAACCCGTGTCCCCTGCATCGGCAGGCGGACTCCCAACCACTGCGCCACCAGGGAAGCCCTTCCTGTTTCTTAAGGTGAGAGAGGGGCCGGCTGCTCTTCTCCGTCAGGTGTTGGGGAACGGTGATGGACGCAACCCCACCCGGGAACAGATGCTGAGCTCTGCCCTGGGTGTGCCCTGTACTCCAGGGTTTGGCTAGGCCTTCCCTATTGCATCTGGGAAGGGGTTTAGTCCTCTCGCCCCTGCTGATCTGGTTTGAAGGTGCTGCTGCACAGGAATGGGAAGGAGATAAACCCCAGCCTCACCTTCCCTTTACTGCATGACCCTGTGACCCTGGGTCTGTGAGTCGGGATCCGTCCTTTGTAAAATGGAGGCTGAGAGCTCCCCACCCCTCCGCTCTCACCTTTCTCCCTGGGAGCTGCTCCGGACTGTTTCTGTTGGGCGGGGGTGGGGGGACCTCTCACTCCTCCTAGTCCTTGAGCAGTAAGTGGCTGGCATGGAAGCTGCTGGCCATCCCAGGCCCTGGCTCCTGCTGCATCAGATTCCTTTCCCACCTGTGCCCAGGTTCTGTCTTGTCTCCTCTTTGGCCACCTCCATCCTTCTCCTTCTAAGCTGTGAGGCTCTGTCAAAGCTGTATAATCCCGGCCAATCCAGGCACCCTGGGGTGCAGAGACCTCTGGCTCCCTGTGTAGGGCAGCAGAGGTGCAGGGCCGGGAATCAGCTGGTTGGCAGTGCGCTTCCCTTCGTGGCTTCCTTTCTCCATCTCAGCATCCTCTGGGGGAGAAAGTTCAGCTCCATTTGTGCCCTCTCCAGCCCTGATGTATAGTTTCTTTGGAGGGTGGTACAGGAGGTGGCTGACTTGCGGGATGGGGACTGGGAATGGCCCATCTGTTTGGCCCAGGCTGTATGTGGAGAAGATGTGGTTGATGAGAGATTGTTTCTGGGAAGATCTGTACAATTCTCCCGACCCCTGGGACCCACTCTTTTGAATCTCCTGGTGGCCTTGGCTTAGAGCCAAGCAGGACGTGGTGCTCAGAGAGCCCTGCCTCTTCTCTTTTGTTTTCCCAAAGCACCATTAGCTTCGCATGGTTCCCACCGGCTACAGGAACCTGTGTACAGGAACCTCCCAGTGTTTTCAGATTACTCTGCCCACCCCCAGGCCGTGCCCTCCCCCAACCCTGTGTCTGGTCCTTCTTTCTTCTCTCCACGTGGTCACCCCACTGACCACTGCATTTGCATATTTGTTGGAGCTCCTCAGCCTTTGTTGCCCCATGGCACCACCTCTTCCAGGAAGTCATCCCTGATACCCTCTGAGCATCTGTGGCCTCTTAGATAATTAGCTCTGGAGTCTAACTCTCGTGTGTTCATTCCTGCTTCTAAGCACTCTGTAAGCATTTTGAAGCCTCCCCAGGGACCTGGGTTTGGGGAATGGAGAGGAGGCAGATGTGGTTTCTTCCTTGTGGAACTCACAGGTCAGTGGCCTTGACACCAAGGAGGCAGCAGACGGTGTGACCAGAATGCGGAAGCACCAAGTATGCCACTGGACCAGGCCTGATGGAAACTTAAGTGAGAAGGTGGGCCTGGCACATTCAGAGGCTCAGAGGTAGGAGGAGCACTGGAGCGGATGTGGGGCTGGGCTCTCTGGATCTCGTGGCTCTGACTGGATTCAGGCCCTTTTGAGGAGTGCTGGGCTTTGCCCACCTTCCTCCAGGACACGCTGCAGGGCTGGGCGTCCACAGCCCACTGTCAGGGGCAGTGCAAACCCCAGGGGAAGGGACCTGTCCCAATAACATTCACTTACCTCTTTCAAGCTTTCTAGATGTTTTTTAAACAACTTTGGTATTTATCATGACTTACTGCTATTTTAAGTTGTAAAAAGTATTTACATGCATTTTTATACGGTTAGTTTCTTTTTTTTAAATTAATTAATTTTTGGCTGCTTTGGGTCTTCGTTGCTGCCTGTGAGCTTCAGTGGTTGTGGCACGCGGGCTCAGTAATTGTGGCTCGCGGGCTCTAGAGCGCAGGCTTGGTAGTTGTGGCGCACGGGTGTAGTTGCTCCGCGGCATGTGGGATCTTCCTGGACCAGGGCTCAAACCCGTGTCCCCTGCACTGGCAGGCGGATTCTTAACCACTGCACCACCAGGGAGTCCATATACAGTTAGTTTCTATTGCAGTTTCCACTAATTAATTTATGCACTTAAAGGGAAGACTCTCTTAAGAGAAGTATTTTGGCGAATGCATGTTTCATGTGCAGAAATTTGTGATATGTGCCATTTCGTTTTTTTGTGTATGGTGGTGGTGGCGGTTTTCTTGACCGTATCTTCATCATTAGGGGGATTAATTTTCAGTATGTCCTCTTGTCCCTTTCTAGCAAAATCACTTTGCTGACTCTCTGTATAGTTCTTTGTCTGCATGTGAAGGGTTTATGACAGGCCCACCCCCACTAAGGCCTTCACTTTATCCACAGGCTACCTAAGAGCTGAGAGACTTGCCTGAGGCCCAAGCTGTATCCTTGGAAACAGGATTTGAAACATGGTGTTTGTGATTTCAGATCTGTTAGCGGTCTCTTCTGGTGCCCCACCCTATGCAAGGTCGGGGTATGTGTAGTGCTGGCACGTGTTGGCTAGTACGTAGGTGAGATGCTGTGACTGCAACAGGCCCGGTGCTGAGGCTCAGGAAGCAGCCTCTGGCTTAGAGCATGTCATGTCCATGTGCACCGATGTGAACTCGGAGGCTCCATGAGTCCCACTCTTCCCCCACGGTGCCCCATCCCTGTGAGACCCTTTTTGGAGCTGGGGAAATGGCTACTTGCGTTCTTTTCCTTGGGCCAAGACAGCTGTGGGCCAGCTTTACCTCGCTTAGGTTTGGGTTTGTGCCCAGCAAAGCCCTGGCAGTGGCTGCTGTTTCCCCTGCTGCTGGCTCATGTAGGCCCCATGTCAATGGCACTAGGCACACAGGCAGGGGGCTTCAGACTTCACTGGGACTGGTGGCTTCTGGCAAGGCCCTTATGCAACCCAGTGAGGTAGGAGGAATCCCCAGTTTACTGATGGGGAAACTGAGGCCAAAAGAGTGCGGGACTGGGCTTCCCTGGTGACGCAGTAGTTAAGAATCTGCCTGCCAGTGCAGGGGACACGGGTTTGAGCCCTGGTCTGGGAAGATCTCACATGCCGTGGAGCAACTAAACCTGTGCACCATGACTACTGAGCCCACGTGCCACAGCTACTGAAGCCTGTGCACCTACAGCCTGTGTTCCATAGAGAGGCCACCACAATGAGAAGCCTGCACACCACAACGAAGAGCAGACCCCACTCGCTGCAACTAGAAGAAGGCCCGCATGCAGCAACGAAGACCCAACACAGCCAAAAATAAGTAAAATAAATAAATTTTTTAAAAAAAGAGCAGGACTGCCCAGGGCCTCACAGCTAGAATTTAAGATCATGTGGTTCTCCTCTGCTGGGCCTGGGCATGGGCAGCCTTCAGGAAGGGGATGTTCAGGGCAGGCTTCCTGAAGGAATGGGAGGAGGCAGCCTGGCCTGTGAGAAGGTCCTCAGCCCTTAGGGCTGGCATGTGAGGCCAGTCCCTGGTCCAGGTGCGGTGGCCCCTCATTAGCCCAGAACCTCTTGAGGAGGGCTAGTCTATTTCTCCATGAGAGTTTGTGGGAGATGAAATGCCAGGGACTGAGTCCCCCTCACGCCCAGGCTTGTCACTGTCTGCCATGGCCTTGCTTGGAATGGTAATACCCACGCTGTTCCTGGGGGCCTCTGCGTGGGCCTTGGGGGCCTGGTCCTTAGAGGAGTGAGCCCTCTGTGGCTCCTAATGGGCTGAGCTGGCTGGGTTGTGCCGATGGACCCCCCAGGCCCTCTAGGGTTTGGGTGAGCTTGGGGGTGGGCCTTTGTCATAAACAAAAGCCCTACTCCCTTCTGCTACACATCAGCCCAGCCTGGCTGCAGGCCCCTGGTTGTGGGATCCTGTCCTTGTCCTCAGGGAGTTCCCCCATCTCACTCCCCCATCTCCAGCCTAGCCAGGACCTTCCAGTACCGCTGGCTTTTCTTTTCCCCATGTCCGTTGAATGTTATTTTCCGTGGTTCTGTGTGGGAATGAGTGCTGGGTCCTGGGTTTCCTGCTCTTCTAAGCAGTTTTCCTCCCTCCCCAAAGCTCCCAAGTCCTGAGAGGGTCTCTTCCTGCCCTTCCTTCAGGTCTGACCCAGACCCTGCAGGGCAGAGGCCGTGCCTGTCCCAGGGGGTCTCCTCCCCTTGATGGCAGTCCCTGGGCAACCGGTCCTGGCTCTCGGGAAGAGGACCCTGCTGTATTTATTCTGGGAGGCGGGAGGGTGGGGCTGAGGTGGGAGGTCACACAGAATGCAGCTTTTAAGAACCTGGTAGCGCCTCTCACCCTGATGTCTTGTCCTTCCAGCCTGCGGTTGGCTTGATGGACTTGGAGGGCCTGAGGGCCGGGCTGACATCTCCAATGGGGAGAAGTACAAGCGGCCTTGTGTGGCCAGCAGGAGCCTGGGAGACTTGGGTGCCTGGCCCGGAGTTGTTGTGTGCCTACCTGGTCCCTATTTTGGGTGGGAGCCTCTTTTGCTTCCGGCATGGTCTCACTGGAAATGTACTCAGGAGCACGGGGCAGGCCACAGGGCACCTAGGACCCGCTGGCAGTGCGTGTTGTGTGTGTGCATATGCGGCACACGTGTGGGGTGCTGCAGGTGGCCTGGCAGCAGGCTTCAGACTGACCCTGTAGTTGCTTGCCGGCGGTAGCCACATTGTGGACTACTACCTCTGAAGACTGGTGGGCAGCTGCGCGGAAGGGCCCAGGCTGTGGACCACACGGGCCTTGCTGGCCTGTACGCATTGTGTGTGTGAGGTCGCATTGTGTGTGTGAGGTCGTGTGCCTGTGTGAGGTCGTGTGCCTGTGTGAGAGGTGTGGGAGCGGGGTGACAGCAGCTCTGCACCGGAAAAGCATGCTGGTTTCTGTTTCAGAGGGCAAGGTTTGTGGTTATTCTGCAGTTTCTGATCTGGGCATTTCCCCTGTTCAGCTCCTCTTTCCACCTTTGGGAACCCTGTCTTCTCAGGCTGGGTCTTTGTGACCCAGTCTCCCTCCCCACCGCCCCTCTGTTTTTACCTGAGCATAACTCTTCATTTAAAAAACCACTCCCATTGTGCTACCCCTCCCCCCAGTGGTGTGCCTGCTTTTTCCGTTGTTTGTTCAGTCATTCAGCAAGCACTGGGTGGCCTTGCCCGGCCTGGGAGAGATTGAAGAACAAACACACACGTAGGGCCTCAGGGTGTCAAGGGCGTGATTACTGCAGGAAGGCTCTTCCAAATTGGGTCTTTGGTGGGAGAGAGTGGAGTCTGGGAGGTAGACATCCCCTGGCTAGGGACCAAGGGGAAACGGGGGACAGGAAACACGACAGTTCTTGCCCTCCGTCCAGCTTAGGTGGGATGGAGCAGAGGAGATGGGAGGGCAGCAGTGGCAGTAAATCACTGGAGCCCCATCACAGGGGGCCTTGAAGGCCAGAGGAGGAGTGGGTTCTCCACAGTGAGCAACCTCAGGAGGGATCCGAACAACGCCTTGTACAGATCCATAGGCTCAAGAAGGATGGCTGATTGGTGAGAACTGGGGGGCAGGATAGCGGGGGCCCCCAGATGGAGGACTGGGCCTGTGGGGGTTGCTGAGGGCACGGGAGCAGGGCCCAGGGAGAACCGGCAGTGTTCTGGCAGGGGAGCTGGGCCTGGGGCTGGAGGCGATGCCACTGCTTGAGGTGGCTAGAGGGACAGGAAGAAGGCCTTGGGATTGGGCCTCTTAGAACGTTCCAGCCGGGGTGCTGTGCGCTTCGGGCCAGGAGGGCTCTGGGGGGAGGTGGGCCAAGCAGCATGCTGGCAGCGCTCCTGGCTCCAGATCTTCCGGCCAGTCTGGGTCAAGAGCATTTGAAGAGGCTCTAGAGCCAAGGGAACGCTCAGTCATTTCTGGCGGCTAAGCCAGGCTTCTCTCTTTTGACCTCCCTAAATGTCTCTTTATCTGGGTCCCAGCCAGCACCCGGGGACAGTGTGAGTGTGCAGCCAGGCCCTCTCCAGGCCTGGGGTCACAACCCGTGTGCCTGCTCCGACTGCCTGTGCAGACCACAGACCACCGAAGATGACAGAGCCGAGGGAGGGGGAGGGAGGCTTGAATGAGTGCCCACCATGTGCCACCTACAGGGCAGGGCGCTCTGGGCTGTTAGGACTTTTGAGCTTAGCAGCACCTCCAGGTGCCGCAGTCTGTTACCTGCGTTCACAGAGGGAAGCAGTGGGGCCAGAGTGGTTGTCACTCTGCCGAGGTCACGCAGCTAAGGTGAGGTGGAGCTGGGAGTCTAGTCCCAGCAGGCCCACCCCAGCGCCCACGCAGGTCTTTTCTGCTACCCTGCCTTCTAGAGAAATTCAGTCAAGCTCTTTGCTCTAGGGATAATAAAACTGAGATGGAGGGAAGTTAAATGAGTCACTCAGTGTCATCTCTGAGTTAGTGGCTGAGGCAGTTCATCGGCCACTCTGACCTGGGTGCTTCCCCAGTCTGTGCCGTGAGGCCAGAATGGGAGCCATCCGTGGGCAGCCGTTGCTCTTGCTGGGTCTTGTTCAGGGATATTTAGGGGGTGGGCCGTCAGGCTGCACCAGTTCTCTTGGCCCAATCCCTGCTTCCTCCTATGGACCCTGAAACCCAGTTGGGCCTGCCCAGCCCCAGGCCTGCCCTTGGGACTTTATGATTCAGTTTGTGTACTTTTGTGTCAGGAAATGGTCCTCACAGAACAGCCATGGGTCCCCATTTCTCTTTGTAGAGTCCAGCTCTTTGCCAGGTCAGAGTGACCTACCTGTATTGTCAGTGAGGGAAGGTACACGGGATGGAGATTCCTGTTCCCGCAGATGCCCAGCTTTCAGCAGAGCTCCGTCCTTAGCCTCAGCCCAGTTCTCTTCTGTCCCCCAGCAGTACTGAGCGGTCTTGCCTCTGCCCCCCTTCCCGGGGTGGGGGTGGGGGTCTCTCCTTGTGGTCCTCCACGAGGAGAGTGTGGGAATGAGTGGGGAGACCAGGCTGCCCTCGTTTCAGTGCTGACCCTGAGAGACCTCAGCCTGACCTTGACCTCTTCCCTGCCTTCCTAGTTGACATTCGAGAAATCAAGGAGATCCGCCCGGGGAAGACCTCACGGGACTTCGATCGCTACCAAGAGGATCCTGCTTTTCGACCGGACCAGTCACACTGCTTTGTCATCCTGTATGGAATGGAATTCCGCCTGAAGACCCTGAGCCTGCAAGGTGGGAGCTGAGGAGGTGGAGGAGTTAAGGGGAACAGCCCCTGGCCCCAGGCTCAGCTCTTTGCCCCTTGCTCATAGCTACGTCTGAGGATGAAGTGAACATGTGGATCAAGGGCCTGACTTGGCTGATGGAGGATACGTTGCAGGCGGCCACACCCTTGCAGATTGAGAGGTAAGAACCCCCCCGCCCAGATGTGGTTAGGGTTGGGGCGTCGGGCTCTAGGGAGCAGGGCAAGGACTCTGGCCTCTGTGCCCAGAGCCTGCCTGCTGGTCTCCTCCCTAAGCCTGGGCCTCACTTCGGGCTTCTCTCCCTCCAGGTGGCTGCGGAAGCAGTTCTACTCAGTGGACCGGAATCGTGAGGATCGGTGGGTCCTGCGCTGTGGCTCTAGCCCAGCAGGGTGGGTTGGGGCCGCCAGAACAATAGCCACTTCCAGGCAGCTGCCTGGAGAACCGGAGGACCTGCCTCAAGCAGGGTGGGCAGGCGGTTCTGGCACAAGGAGCTTCCTGCAGAAAGCCCTCTGATAGCCTTATGCAATCTGGCGGGAGAGGCCAGGGACGATAAGCCACATGCCCTGCCACTGTGGGCAGAGACAGGCGGTGCAGAACTGGCTCTGGGTGTCCTGTAGTGTGTGTGTGTGTGTGGGGGGGGTGCTTTGAAGCTCACGGCTTTGAGGCCATGGTGTGACTACCAGAGGGGCTACAGAGAGGTGCAGGACAAAAGCTGGGTGATGGATGATAAGGACCATTGACTGGGAGAGAGGTGGACACCACGGAGGGTATTGAAGAGAAGCGTGACGTGACCCGGGTTCAGTTGCACAGAACTGCTAGCTGTGCTTGGAGAGTCCAGGGCAGGTGGAGTGGAGAACTCAGGGAGCAACTCCAACGCTGTGGGTGAAGAAGACTGGGTCAGGGTGGGGTATTAGGAAGGGGTTGGATTTTGGCTGGGCTATATTTTGAAGATAGAGCCCAATAGTATTTCCTAACAGATTGATTTTGAGGTGAGAGAGAGAGCGAGTTGAGGTTTACGGTAAAAAGCTTTTTGGCGTGAGCATCTGGAAGGGTGGAGTTGCCATTGACTGAGATGAGGAAGGCCGTGGGAGGTGCACATCTGAGTGGGTGAAGTCCTGTGATGCCCTTAGATGTTCGGGTAGCGATGTTGAGCAAGCAGGTATGTAGAACAAGTTCAGGGGAGAAGTTGGGCTGGAGCTGGTACCTGAGGAGCACATAGGTGATTTGGAAGGCCATGAGGCTGGAGATGCCTGGGGATAACCTTGGCAAGAAAAGGGAAGGAGGCTGGTGGCTGATCCCAGGCCCATGCTGCCTCAACACTGGGGACTGGGGAGGTGAGGAGAGGAGCCAGCCAAGGGAAGTGGCTGCTCGAGAGTTAAGAGAAAACCCGGAGGGTGTAGAGCCCTGGAAGCCCAGGGAAGAGGGGGGTGGTCCGCTGTGCCAGGCCTTGGCACGTGTGGGGAAGGCTGAGAGGTGCTCCTTGGACTTGACAGCACAGAGGTCGTTGGTGACCTTGAGGCAGGCAGTGGACAGTGGGCATGGGGTTGTTCAGGAAATGAAAGGAGCCTGGGTCTCTCCTTTAAGGCACTGCTGGGAAGAGGAGCAGAGAAGGGGCAATGGCTGGAGAGGAAGCAGGGCAGACAGGTGTTTTGGGGGGAGTAGTAACAATCTGTGTGTAATGCTGATGGCAAGGAGTCCACAGAAGGAAAGCTTGATGACGCAGCAAGTTTCCTAACCTGCCCAGCGAGGACCCTGACGGCCCCACCCTGGGTGACTGAGACCAGGCAAGCGGCTTGCTGAACAGCACTGGCTGATAGATAGCAGGACCGCCCAGGGCAGGGCTGGACCCCTCAGGGAGTTTTGGTGCTGCCTGCCAGGCCCTTGGGCGAGAGAAGGAGGGATGCCCACACTCCCCTCCCTGCCACCACCTCCCAGGAAAGAAGGCCTCCCTCTCCCCATCGTTTTCATTCTGCTGCCAGGCCTAGCATTGTCCTCTGCCCCGTTCTTGGGCAGGGGTGCTTCCCTGTGAGACCCCGGGAGTGTGCCCAATTGCCAGCAGTGGTATTGAACTGAGAAGGATCTTGCCCTCCTCCCCTCGGAGGCCCCGGTCCCAGGGGCAGTGGGCGGGAGTCCTGTGAGCTGCCTGCCCCCCTCGGGGAGTTTGAGAGTGAGGTGGAAGGAGCCTGGAGGTCCCGAAGTAGTGGCTGCCTCTCTCTGTCCCTGGGAGAGCTGAGGGCCCAGACATGTGGGCTGAGCGGTGCTGGTGGGAGGGCGGCTCAAAGATGGGCTCCCCTTTCCCCGTCCTGACCCACTTTACTGAGCCTGGTGACCCCCCCTTGCCAGAATCTTAGACTTCCCTTTGCTCAGCTGAGGAGACCGAGGCCCAGAGAAAGGAAGGGACTTCCCTTGTTTACCCCATGGTTCTGAGCCAGCCTCACCATCAGGACTGCAAGTCCCAGAGTAGTGTTGTTTACCTGTTCAGCCCCAGGTGGACTCAGCCTATAGGTCAGAGGTCGTGAGAGGTGGGGTGAGGCCACTGGCGATGTCTTTGTTTCCTCAGTATATCAGCCAAGGACCTGAAAAACATGCTGTCCCAGGTCAACTATCGGGTCCCCAACATGCGCTTCCTCCGAGAGCGGCTGACGGTAAGGGCCGGTGGGCCGTCTGCAGGTGGGTGGGGAGGCCGGCTGCCCCAAGCCCTGCGGGAGACCTGACCGGAAGTCCCGCTCTGCCTCGCAGGACCTGGAGCAGCGCACCAGCGACATCACCTACGGGCAGTTTGCTCAGCTGTACCGCAGCCTCATGTACAGCGCCCAGAAGACGGTGCATGAGCCACCTGCCCCCACCGCCCCTGCCCTGCTCTCCCACCCTAGCCCCGCTTGCCTCAGCCCTGCTGCCCTGCTTGGGGGCGATTGGGTGCCATTTCTCCAGCTCTTCTCCTCGTGAGGCCTGCCCCTTTCTGTTGCCCCAGCCTTTCTTCCTGAGAACCCCTTCCCCACATGGCCTCCCAGGGGCTCTCGTGCTGACCTGGTTCTGTCTCCTGCAGATGGACCTCCCCTTCCTGGAAGCCAGTGCGCTGAGGTTTGGTTTGAAGTGGGGAGGTGGGGTTCTCCCCAGGCCCCTTCGTCCCCTGGTTGGTTCCCGATGCAGGTGGGAGTCAGCGGGAGCAGGGGAGCCCTGCTGGCCCATTCCGGGCGGCTTTGCTGGCTGGGAGCTGGGCCCTGCCTTCCCAGGGGCCCCTCATTGTCTGTGGCCCACGCTAGCCAGCCGGCCGCCAGGCATTTCCCTTCTCTCCTGCAGGGCGGGGGAGCGGCCGGAGCTCTGCCGGGTGTCCCTTCCTGAGTTCCAGCAGTTCCTCCTCGAGTACCAGGGGGTAGGACTGGGCTGGGGTTGGGCCAGGGTGCCGGCTGAGAGGGGCTGGGCTTACCACCCGATGGAGGCCCCTCACGTGCTCCACCCTCCCACCCATCAGGAGCTGTGGGCTGTTGATCGGCTCCAGGTGCAGGAGTTCATGCTCAGCTTCCTCCGAGACCCCTTGCGAGAGATCGAGGAGCCTTACTTCTTCCTGGACGAGGTGAGCCCTGCCCTTCACCCTCCATCGGGGAATCGGAGCAGACGGGCCCGCTGGAGCCCAGCTGGGTCCCTCCCGCAGTCCGTCGTGCCCCCGACCTGGATTCAGCACTCTCTCCCGTGTCACCCTGTGCCGTGGCCCAGGGCAGGGGCTCATCTTCTCTTCTCTCCACATTTGCTGGACAGTTCGTCACCTTCCTGTTCTCCAAGGAGAACAGCATATGGAACTCACAGCTGGACGCCGTATGCCCCGACACCATGAACAACCCTCTGTCCCACTACTGGATCTCCTCCTCGCACAACACGTGAGTGGCTCCCTTGGCCCACGCCCAACCCCAGGAGGTGGGTCTCGCCTGACCACCCCGCCCTGCTTCCCTGTCCAGATACCTGACCGGGGACCAGTTTTCCAGCGAGTCCTCCCTGGAAGCCTACGCCCGCTGCCTGCGGATGGGCTGCCGCTGCATCGAGTGTGCGTGGGGGCTAGGCAGGGTGGGTGGTGAGTGGGGGAGGCCTGCCCGCTTGACTCTGGTCACCTTGCTTGCTCCCCAGTGGACTGCTGGGACGGTCCAGACGGGATGCCAGTCATTTACCACGGACACACCCTGACCACCAAGATCAAGTTCTCAGACGTCCTGCACACCATCAAGGAGCATGCCTTCGTGGCCTCAGAGTGAGTGGCGTGGCTCGGCTCCAGCTATCTCCTGGGTCCCCTTGAATGTGCTGCCCCCCTCCCTGCCTTCCACCTCCTGCCACCTGCTGGAGCCCACCCTTCCCGAGCCATTCACTTCCTGCACGCTTGGCCCACCTGCTCACTCCATGGGTCCTTATCCTCAGCCTGTGGAACACAGTCAAGCTCTTCTCATCCTCAAAAATTAATTCCTTAACTCTGGGCTCGCAAGGCCATTGTCCTGCCAGCTTCTTTCCCGTCACAACCCAGAGGATTGTCTGTGCTCCTTGTGTCTCACTCTGCAGTTCCTATTGTTCCCCACAACACGTGGTCACTAGTCTCTCCCACCTCACTGGGGGGGTCACAAGGGTCCCCCAGTAGCTGAATTTGGAGGCTGCTTGTCACCTCTCCTGACCTTGGGTGTAGGATGTCTCTCCTTGCCGCTGGGGCAGCCTCCATGACGAGATCAACTCTGGGGACACCTGTCTGCAACAGTCCCAGCCCTTGGTTTCTGCTGCACCCAAAAGTGCCTTTCTAGACCCCTCTCCTACCCCCCACAGTGGCCAGGGCCTGCCTCTTTGGGGTGGTTCCCCTCTAGAAAGGACCTTGGGCCCTAGGCTCCTAACACCTCACTCTGTGAGGGTCTGAGCCGTGACCCCTCGGAATTGCAGGATCTGTGTTATGCGCTGGTCCCCTACCCTGCAGGTACCCGGTCATCTTGTCCATCGAGGACCATTGCAGCATCGCCCAGCAGAGGAACATGGCCCAGTACTTTAAGAAGGTGCTCGGGGACACACTCCTCACCAAGCCCGTGGACATTGCTGCTGACGGGCTCCCCTCACCCAGCCAGCTCAAGAGGAAGATCCTCATCAAGGTAGGGCTTTGGGGGCCCCACTCCTCCGCTCCAGCTGTGGGTCCAGGCATGGGTTGAGGAGGTGGGGCTCTGGGCCTGGGGCTGGGAAGCCACGTCGTGGCCTGTCCCCCACAGCACAAGAAGCTGGCTGAGGGCAGTGCCTATGAAGAGGTGCCTACATCCGTGATGTACTCTGAGAACGACATCAGCAACTCCATCAAGAATGGCATCCTCTACCTGGAGGACCCCGTGAATCACGTGAGAGCTGGGCCTGGCTGGGCCTGAGGGATAGGGTGGTGAGGGGGCTCTGTTCACAGGCCTCGCTCCCGCCTCTTCCAGGAGTGGTATCCCCACTACTTTGTTCTGACCAGTAGCAAGATCTACTACTCTGAGGAGACCAGCAGTGACCAGGGCAACGAGGATGAGGAGGAGCCCAAGGAGGTGAGGGGCTGGCCCAGGGCCGGGGGCGGGGCTGGGGTCAGAGTCACCGAGTGTCTCTGCCGTCACCCTCTGCCTTGCAGGCCAGTGGCAGCACAGAGCTGCACTCCAACGAGAAGTGGTTTCACGGGAAGCTCGGGGCGGGACGGGACGGGCGGCACATCGCCGAGCGCCTGCTCACGGAGTACTGCATCGAGACCGGGGCCCCCGACGGCTCCTTCCTCGTGCGCGAGAGCGAGACCTTCGTGGGCGACTACACCCTCTCCTTCTGGTAACCCTCCCAGCGCGTGCACACGTGGATCCGACGCCGGCAGGGGCGGCCAGGTTCCACAGTGCATGACGCACACACACACGTGCAGTTAGCGCGGGGCTCCTAGAGGGCCGCCCCCACCTGAGCCGTCCTCAGGGCGTCTCCTGCCTGAGGCCTGGTGCCTCGCCGCGGGTGGAGCGTAGCCGGTGGAGCGTAGCGTGTGGCCCGGCCTGCTGCTCACTGCCTCCCCGTGTCCCCTCAGGCGGAACGGCAAAGTCCAGCACTGCCGGATCCACTCCCGGCAGGACGCAGGGACCCCCAAGTTCTTCCTGACAGACAACCTCGTCTTCGACTCACTCTATGACCTCATCACACACTACCAGCAGGTGCCCCTGCGCTGCAACGAATTTGAGATGCGCCTCTCAGAGCCCGTCCCACAGACCAACGCCCATGAGAGCAAAGAGTGAGGGAGGGGACGGGGACGGGGCGGGAACCCGGGGGTGGTGGCTGGGGCTGACTCGGGCCCGTCCACAGGTGGTACCACGCGAGCCTGACCAGAGCGCAGGCCGAGCACATGCTGATGCGCGTCCCCCGAGACGGGGCCTTCCTGGTGCGGAAACGGAATGAGCCCAACTCCTACGCCATCTCCTTCCGGTGAGGGGTGCCCCTGTGGGGCTGGGGCGGTACAGGCACGCCTGGTCCGAGCTGCCCTGACCCTGTGTGGCTGTTCGGTCCCTGTCAGGGCTGAGGGCAAGATCAAGCACTGCCGCGTCCAGCAGGAGGGCCAGACCGTGATGCTGGGCAACTCAGAGTTTGACAGCCTCGTGGACCTCGTCAGCTACTACGAGAAGCACCCCCTGTACCGCAAGATGAAGCTACGCTATCCCATCAACGAAGAGGCGCTGGAGAAGATCGGCACAGCGGTGAGAGCCTGGGAGGCAGGGCGGGGCAGGCCGCACCTGACGGTCCCGGGGTACTGTGGATGTGGGGAGCAGAGAGGCCCAGGGGGCTGCGGTGCTGCTGGGAGGGCCAACTAGCCCATCTGGAGCCAGGAAGTCATCCTGGAGGGAGTGGCCTCTGAGTGGCATCTACAGGGATAGGCACAAGCTGGCCGGGTGAAGGGGGGGGGCAGGCGTCCGGCAGAGAGAGCCCTGTGGGCCAGGATGTGGGGTGCGGAGGTCCTAGGGCTCACACAGGGCGAGGGTCTGCCCGGGTCTGGGCACAGACCAGACTTTGTTCCCAGGGCAGGGGGGCATAGGCTACAGAGGCGCGGTTGTGGAGCGAGACCAGCCAGGGAGGAAGGCAGGGCTGTGGGGTGGGAGCCCCAAGGGCTCTGGGCCAGGGGTGTGGCCCTGGGGAAGAGGAAGGGGTCCAGCGCAGCAGGTCCACTTGAGACTCTTGTCCTTGGACCTGGGTGGCCTAGGCGAGGGCTGCTGCCTGCTGGGGCTGGGGTGTGTGAGAAGCGTGCTGGGGGCCTGGGGCAGGCGCAGAGGGGCTTCAGGAACTGAGACTTTGGAGCCGTGGGCGCGAGGGCAGAGAGAGGAGGGGTGAGGCCAGGCCCCTGAGGTTGGGGGACCCCGGCGGACCAGGTGCGCGAAGGCGGCAGACTTGGCCCGGTGAGGAGGGGAGGGGACACGGAAGGAAGCCAGCAGCCACTTTGCCCTCTGGGCGTTAACAAAGCTCCTTCTGTCCCGTTTCCAGGAGCCCGACTACGGGGCCCTGTATGAGGGCCGCAACCCCGGCTTCTACGTGGAGGCGAACCCCATGCCGACTTTCAAGGTGCAGCCTCGGGCTCTGGGCGCAGGCAGCTGGGGAGCGTCTCCGGCTGCCTGGGGCTTGCATTCTCTGCTCAGGGCCGCCTGCGGTCTTAAGGGAGAAGTGGTGTTTGTGGTTTTCCGAGGCCTGAGAAGGGGTGAGGGGTGTGCGGTTGGCGTACGACCGCATCTCTCCCGGGGCCGACCCCTCCCCAGCCCCATCCCTGGGGTCAGCATTGAACCTTCCCAACTACTCCCCTGGTGACCCTCGTTTTCTCCCTGGGGGCAGCGGGGTGGGGCTGGGGCACGCTGGCCCTAAGACGGTGTTCTCTGCCCCTCCCTCCCTCTCTCACCTTGTGGAGCTCTGTCAGGGCTTTTTTCTAAGGGCTAAGGAGCTGTGCCCTTTTCATCACCCCCTTTTCTCAGCAGCCAGGGATCCTGGGAGAAGATTCCTTCTCCTGCTTTGCAGATGAGGAATGATGGGGTCCCAGGCACACCGCAAAGCCTCCAGTCCCAGAGGAGGCACTCAGCACCCGCAGACACTCCCTTCCTAGTCTCCTGGCCCGGCTCCTGGGGCCCCGGGCAGGGGCTTGCAAGGTTCTCCCCGGACCCTGAGGAGCTTCCCTGGCAGAGGCCCTGCTCTCCCGTCCCGTCTGCCCTGGAGCCTCCCACAGGCCCGGGCTGAGGATGGTAGTGAGGCTGGGTCACTGCTGGTGCCGCCTGAGCCCCAGCTGGGCAGTCCCAGCCCACGTGCGTGCACACGTGAGGCCGCAGGTCAGGAGGAGGAGCAGGAGGGCCTGTCTGCTTTGACCGCTGCTTCCCTTTTCCCCGCAGTGCGCCGTCAAAGCTCTCTTCGACTACAAGGCCCAGAGAGAGGACGAGCTGACTTTCACCAAGAGCGCCATCATCCAGAACGTGGAGAAGCAGGAAGGAGGCTGGTGAGCCAGCTGAGAGCCCGTGTTGCGGGGCCAGGCGTCCTGGGCGCCGGTGGCGTGGACAGTGAGAGGGGCTTGGGCAGCATGGACCAGCACAGGCCCCAAGGTGCACCTGCAGGGCTGCCCTCCTCTTGGGGCGGGGGGTGGCTGCTAGGGGTCAGCATGCTGCGGCTTCCCCAGGTGGCGTGGTGACTATGGTGGGAAGAAGCAGCTGTGGTTCCCGTCGAACTACGTGGAAGAGATGGTCAGCCCTGCGGCCCTGGAGCCTGAGAGGGAGGTGAGACCAGAGCCCCGTTGCTGGGACGGGCCTCCCGTCCCCAGACTCCCTTCCTGTGCACACCCCACCACGGGCAGGGTCAGCGTGCCTGTGCGATCACAGCCCCTTACGTGCGGTCCCGTCTGCCTTGCTGGGGCCACGTTCGTGCATTCACACGCCCACTTGTCAGATGTATTTCCCGCGTGTGCACGTGTGGGCGCAGTGGGCTTGCTGACCGTCCGTGGGCTTTGCCTCCCACAGCACTTGGACGAGAACAGCCCCCTGGGGGACTTGCTGCGGGGGGTCTTGGATGTGCCGGCTTGTCAGATAGGTGAGCCCCCAGCCCCTTCTCTGCCCCTTAGGGTCACACAGTCCTTGGTGGCCCTCTTCAGGCCCCAAGGCTGAAAGCCGATGGCCAGACCCCTAAGGGCTGCCCTCCACCTGAGCTCTCCCCATTCCTGGATACCCTCTTTACGCCCAGGCTCCCTTCTTCACCCCTGGCCTTGAGCCCTGCGTGCTCGCCCCGTGCAGGTGCTGTGGACGGTACCGCTGGCGAGCTGACGCCCACGGTCCTGATGGGCTGGTCCCTGGGTTGACAGAGGCTTGGGGACGGGGTGGGGAGGGGTGCGCGGCCCAGAGTGGCAGCGACTTATTGCTGGGCTGCAGCGTCCTCAGCTGTGAGGCGGGACTGGCAGAGCAGTGCCGCCTCCTCGTGGGGTGGGGACTCAGGCACGTCTGTCTCCAGCTCTGCGCTCCTCTCCCTCCCTCCCTCCCTCCCAGCCATCCGTCCTGAGGGCAAGAACAACCGGCTCTTCGTCTTCTCCATCAGCATGGCGTCGGTGGCACACTGGTCCTTAGATGTGGCTGCCGACTCACAGGAGGAGCTGCAGGACTGGGTGAAAAAGATCCGGGAAGTGGCCCAGACCGCGGATGCCAGGGTGAGAGCCTGCCGGTGGCCCTTAGAGCAGCGGGGCAGCCCTGGGTGGGCAGCCCCCGCCGCTAGGCAGGGATCGGAGGAAACACACATGGTCAGCGGTATGGCGTGTTGAGGGTGTGTTGAGTTTGAGGTACCTGTGGGATGTCCAGGTGGCCCTGCTCAGTGGGCCTTTGGATACCAAGGGCAGAGGTGAGAGCACAGGTCGTGGGCTGGAAGCAGGAGTGGGTGCCCAGGGGCTTAGGG
Source organism: Kogia breviceps (assembly GCF_026419965.1). Classification (NCBI taxonomy): domain Eukaryota; kingdom Metazoa; phylum Chordata; class Mammalia; order Artiodactyla; family Physeteridae; genus Kogia; species Kogia breviceps. The sequence continues at coordinate 18,568,052 of NC_081323.1, read as the reverse complement.
ATGAGGTGGTATAGGTTGGGAACCGGGCGTGACCTTCAAAGATGGAGGTTTCAAGAAAGAGGCGGGGGGTTCTGATGCGTGGCGGGCTGCAGAGCAGACAGGCAGGGTCAGAACCTGAAGGTGCCCGTTGGAGTTGGCATCAGCCGTGTCAGGTCGTGGCTGGGTGGGATGGCAGTGGGCATCATGGAGAGTGGAAGGCAAGGGCGCAGCCTCTGCAGGGTAGGATGGTGGAAGAATGCGGAGCCCAAGCTGGGTCGAAGGACCAGCCTCTGGAGGAGGGAGGCTCTTCCACTGAGCCTGGGACAGAGGAGGAAGTGCTTACCAGGGTGTGGGAACTCCTGCTCGATGCCACCCCCTGGTCGTTTGGGGGTGGGGTGGAAGGCCTGCAGTACACACCTGTGGCTGCTTTGGAGAAAGGACACCCACAAGCCAAGCCGAGAGGGTTGGGTGCTGAGGATTTTGTCAGAGCAGGGCCTGGAAGGACAAGGCAGGAAGGACCAGGTGGTCGAAGGGATGGATCCTGAGGTCTGGGCTGAGAGGGGAAGGAAGAGTCTGAGAATAGGAGCCCCTTCTGGAAGGAAGTGGGCCTCCAGGGGTCAGAGGACGGGATGGGGGCACTTGTGAGTGGCTTCCGTAGCTGAAGTCTGGCCACAGAGAGTAGTAGGTGGTTGTGTTGAGTGAGGGGAACTAAGGGGTGAGGCTTCTGGGCCAGGGCGGGTGGAAGGACGACAGTCCTTAGGACACAGAAGATAAGCCCGAGTCCCCAGCGAGGTCACAAGGAAACGGGGAGGCAGCCTATGTGCCTGAGGGAGGCTTGGGTACTGAATGGTCACAGCATCACTGCGGGTGCATCCAGCTCAGGGCCCTGGGGTGTCAGTGGGGCCCAGGTGGTGGTGAGGATTCCACCCTCTTAAGTCTTGGAGGGCATGTGTCCTCAGAGGCAGGGAGGAGAGAGGACGTTTCTGGGGTGAGACTGGGGACGGACTGGGGGGTCTGGAAGGTGTGGGTGGGCATGCCCCACGTGGCTGGGGTTTTCCCTCTCCTGGTGGGGGGGTGGGGGGGGTCCCGCCTGGGCTCAGGGCCTGTGTGTCACCAGCTCACTGAGGGGAAGATGATGGAGCGGAGGAAGAAGATCGCCCTGGAGCTCTCCGAGCTTGTCGTCTACTGCCGGCCTGTTCCCTTCGACGAAGAGAGTAAGGGTCTGGCCCAGGGGCAGTGCGGGGGTCTGGCCCCCAGCAGTGCCCAGGTGGGCGGGCTCTGTGAGCGCTCTCCCTGTTTGACCCAGAGATCGGCACAGAACGCGCCTGCTACCGGGACATGTCATCCTTCCCGGAAACCAAGGCTGAGAAGTACGTGAACAAGGCCAAAGGCAAGAAGTTCCTCCAGTACAACCGGCTGCAGCTCTCCCGCATCTACCCCAAGGGCCAGCGGCTGGACTCCTCCAATTACGACCCCTTGCCCATGTGGATCTGTGGCAGTCAGCTGGTGGCCCTCAACTTCCAGACCCCAGGTGAGGAGGTGGTCCATGGGCGGGGTCCTGCCGGGCAGCTGGGCTGGAGTCCACTGTAACCCGACTCTTCCAGACAAGCCTATGCAGATGAACCAGGCCCTCTTCCTGGCCGGCGGGCACTGTGGCTACGTGCTGCAGCCGAGCATCATGCGCGACGAGGCCTTCGACCCCTTTGACAAGAGCAGCCTCCGAGGGCTGGAGCCGTGTGCCATCTGCATCGAGGTGGGAAGGGGATGCTCTGCTGGGCTCATTCCAGAATCAAGGCCGGGGTGCTGGTTAACGCCATGGGGCAGGGGGCACTGGACTGTCCTGGAGCTCGAGGAAGATGTAACTGTCTTCTGAGGTGGGCGTGTAGCTACCGGCCTCCCCAGTGGGGCTGGGCTCTGACCAGCACAGGCCAGAGGCAGCTGGCTAAGTGTGGACAGTTCTTGGCACTAAGGAGTCAGGCTATCCAGTAAGGCCAAGCCATGGAGAGCCACTGCCTGGCAGGAGTGGGCAGAAGACAGGCAGGAAGCTAGTGCCAGTGGTGAGCTAGCGGCCCACCAGCGGGAATCAGCTAGATGGCACTTACTTCCTGGAACGGGGCTTGAGTGAGACGGAGGCCCCATGCTGCCCCTCGAGGCCCCAGGCCTCTCTCTGCGGTCACACCCTTGAGGCCCCCGGTGAGCAGCCGTGATGAGGGCAGCTTGGTGCTGTGGGGTTCAGGTGTGGGGCCTGAGTGATCTTGGAGGAGGAGTGAGGACAGCATGGGGGGTGAGCCACGTTTCTCCCGGAGAGGAGCTCTCTCTTTTATTGTTCTAGGGGGAAGTAATTTTTAAATTTTCATGTTAAAATAGACATGGATTGCGTGTGGAGTTGATTGCAAAAACTCAAGTGAAAATTTTGTTTAAGGCTAGGACTTCTAAAAATGAACTTTTGCTGTGGCAGCTGCTCTTAGAGCCTGATGACTTGAGGGACTTAGTGGGCAGTGTCCCTGGGGCCCAGCAGAGGGCGCACTGCCTCCGCTGGGTAGTGGGGACTTGGCATGAGTTGGAAGGACCATCCTGGGCCCATCTTTGCCGGCCTTACAGGTGCTGGGGGCCCGGCATCTGCCGAAGAATGGCCGAGGTATCGTGTGTCCTTTCGTGGAGCTTGAGGTGGCCGGTGCTGAGTATGACAGCACCAAGCAGAAGACGGAGTTTGTGGGTGAGTCTCCTCTCCCCGCTCACCGTCCTCATCCTCCAGGGCACTGAAGGTCCCTCCGCACCTGTGATCCGTCCTCTCCTGGCAGTGGCCTGAGGCCTTTTGCCCTTGCTTTCGCAGTGGACAATGGACTGAACCCCATGTGGCCAGCCAAGCCCTTCCACTTCCAGATCAGTAACCCCGAATTCGCCTTCCTGCGCTTTGTGGTGTATGAGGAAGACATGTTTAGTGACCAGAACTTCCTGGCTCAGGCTACCTTCCCTGTGAAGGGCCTAAAGACAGGTGAGGACTTTTCCTAGAGACTCTGCGCCCCCCCCCCCGCCTAGATCTGGCTTGTGGATGAGGGGGGGGCTTTGCTCACCTTCCCCTTGGGCTCAGGGCCAGGCTTTCTCCTCCTAGGATACAGAGCGGTGCCTTTGAAGAACAACTATAGTGAGGACCTGGAGTTGGCCTCCCTGCTCGTCAAGGTCGACGTTTTCCCTGCCAAGGTACCTGTGGCCAGGTGGGGCGGGGCGAGTGCCGGTCCCAGCCTCACCGGGGGCCAGGCGGCCGCTGATCCCCCCTGTGCATCTGCCCCTGTTGAAGCAGGAGAACGGCGACCTCAGTCCCTTTGGGGGTGCGTCCCTGCGGGAGCGGGGCTGCGACGCCTCGGGCCAGCTGTTTCATGGCCGGGCCCGGGAAGGCTCCTTCGAAGCTCGCTACCAGCAGCCATTTGAGGACTTCCGCATCTCCCAGGAGCATCTCGCCGACCATTTTGACAGTCGGGAACGAAGGTGAGGGGGTGGAGGCGAGGTGGCCAGTGTGCAGCCTGGAGGAGGGGGCCTGAGAGACGGGAAGGAGTGGCCGGTCTGCCTTTGGTTCCTCTCCCTCCTGTTGGCCTGTGGGCTGTCCCCCTGGGCTGCAAGGCCCGCTGCTGGTAAGGACACTCTCCCCTTCTGTCCAGGGCCCCGCGAAGGACTCGGGTCAATGGAGACAACCGCCTCTAGCTGTGCCCCAGCCTCGTTGAGAGCAGCGGGTGCTGTGCACCTCACGGAGGGCCGTGGACTGGGTTCCTGGGAAGCTGCCTGCGTGGCAGCCTTCCTGGCCTTGCCGCCTGGAGCCTGGATTCCAGCAGTGGACGCTAGACGGAAAGCATGCCGTTAACGAAATGTATCACTCACTATTCGGGGCCTCCATGCCCCAGCTCTGGGTGAAGGCAAAAACTGTACTGTGTCTCGCATTTAAGCACACACATCTGGCCCTGCCTTCTGGAGATGGAGCCTTCCATCTGTGGGACCAGGACCACGGCCGCAGCCTCTCAGAGAGGCTGCCTCAGCCTGCGGCACGAGAGTCTCTGAGGGGGCCACTGACATTCCTGAGAGGAGGGAAGGAGGAGTATCTTTGCTGGGCTAGGGCGACGAAGTTTACATAGTCCTGTAGCTTTAAAACCACAGCCGGGCAGGGAGGGAGGGTAGGTGTTCCCGCAGTTCGGCCCTGGAGCCTGGGCGGAGGAGCACAGGGCCTGCCTGGAGAGGAGGATGCAGCACAAGGGCACGTTGCCCATCCCACGACCAGGAGCACCACCCAGCCTGACAGACGCGGGGCCACGTGGGAACATAGCGGCATTGGGCAGCCGGGTTGCGGAGGGTTGCCCCGAGAGGGCCAGCGGAGGAGACTGAGCCCCGGGTGCCACCTGGAGCGGGGACAGTGACGATGTGCCCAAGGCCACAGCAGCACCCCCAGAGCCATGGGAGGACGAGGGCCCTGGGGCCGGATGCGCTGGGCTGTGGCGCCACCTGCCTGCGGCCTGGAAGCAAGCCTGAAGCACCTACTCACCATGGTGGACCTGTTTGTGGGCGCTGGATGTGCTGGGCGGCGACTCCTCCCACGTGGTCAGCGAGGATGTGCCTGCGTTCACACCACGGCCCCCGAGATCCACAGCAAGGCGACAGCTTGGTCAGGACGATCGGTGTCAGTGGGGCCAGAATGGAAAAGCCGGTCACCAAGGCAGAGGTCAAGCTGGGCACTGTCCCCGTACGTTCAGGAAACTCCTGCACACAAGTAACGTGTCGTCCCTCTGCAAGGCACCCTCCGCAGCCCCAGCAGGCTGGCTGTGAACCCCACATCAAACCGAAGACCACTTTCCCTGTTGTATTGAAAGACCTTGGATCTGAATCTGCCGGATGACAGTGCAAGGGGACGCTGTCTGAGATGATCTCAAGTATTTGTGAAATCATCAATCAAATCCTGTTAGTAGTCATACAGGATGTTGGAGTATGGAATTTTAAAGTTTATTTTTTGCACACTATTTCTCGCGATCTTCATTACTTCACATAGGATGTATGATTTTCTACGTCTTCCACTTTGACCTGAAAGCTGCTTGGTGAGGGGGATTGGGGAAGCAGAATGAATGAACTTATCTGTGCACTGTGGCAGAACTGTTATTTTTATGGATTTTACAGCTCAACAGTGTTACCTTTTCAAGATTTATATATACTCTTCAGAAGAACCACTGAGCCGTTAAAGCCTTGTTGTTATTCGATCCTAATAGTGATTCAGTTTTCTATAGCTTACTTTTAGGATAGACGGTAAATTATTTAACATTATATTAAACTTTCCATATCATGGACTGTAAACCGAAGATTATACAATATTTCTGAGAAAACGTATTGACTTATTTAAACTAATTCTCAAGTTGTATTTGAAAGTATGACCTCACAGTCAGCTGTCCTTAGCAAACATGTCTATATATGGTTGCCAACGTTTGGTTTATAATTTAAATGTTAATAAAAATTTTAAATTTTATTGGAAAAGCTTTCCTTCTGAAAAGGACTATAAAAAAATAGAATTAATTTTTCTTCTCGATGGTATTGCTCCCCACCCTTGGAGGGAAACGTCTGAGAGGAGAGCGGTGGTGGGCTGCCAGCCCCGCTGGCAGGGCTTGATTTGGGATGTTAAGCACCGTCAGGAATGGGCGAGGCGGGGTGGGGGGGAGTGGGGAGGAGAAGACAGAGCAAAGCCTGTTCTGGTGATGGAGGTCTCTTTAAAGGCAAGGAGAACACAGGGTGCTTTCCCTCAGGGAGGAAAGAGGGATTAAGGAGCTGCCGGCCTCGTGGGGGACAGGCAGCGGGTGCTGAAGGTCACTCACTGCTGCACTCAACGGCAGTTTGTGTCCAGCTGGTGAGAAGACCCAGGGAAGGCGACGGAACGCTGGGGAGGACAGAGGCCGGGGTCCAAGCCCATGGGCGGGAAGGTGCTTCAGCATAGCCAGCATTCAGCTCACACAAACCCGCTGCCCGCACCTGGGCGCAGGGCTGGCCGTTTGCTAGCTCTGTTGCCCTATTAAGATCTAACTACCAGGTAAATTATCCTCATGTCCTTTACCCTTTAACTTGTGTGTTCTTCTGGAGGCTCGGCAAAGCCTGCTGCTCTCTGGAGACTTGTCACCTAGGGACGCTCGCTCGCTCACCTGGTGGTTATTCTGCAGTAGAAGCAGGTGAGGAGTTTCTGTTCACCTCCCAGATCCAGCAGATCTTCCCTCTGGGCTACGGGGAGGTGTGAGGCCACTTCCTCCTCCAGTTCTTCCACCGAGGGTGTGGCAGCATCGAGTGCAGCTTGCCTGTGAGCAAGCCCAGGTTTCCACGGGCAGCCAGCTTTCACGGTGAACAGGAAGTAACCAGAGTCCCCTTCCCAGTTGCGCAGAAACCTCGCCTTAAAAAAAAAAAAAAAAAAAAAAAAAAGCATTCAAATGTACATTTCTGGGTGCCACTCTGGTTGCCTCTGTAGCTTGCAGACAAAATCTCTGTGCCTAGAACACGGTTTAATGAGCCCTGCCCTTCCCTTCCTGTGGCTATTTTTGTAATGGTCTGTGCTGGTGCGGATTGAAAATGATGCTGTACAGAGAAAAGAGCTGCCTGCCTGATGGATGGGTGGGGACAAGCATAGTAAGCCAGCCCAGGAAGGCTGAGAAGATCTGTCACTGAAGAGACGCAGGTAAGTGTAATCGGTTGGTTGGTAGAATGGTCATTGGCACACCACCCTGGTGTGATAATGTGGGTAGGTACCCAAGCATGGTCGCTGGCCTCAAGATTTTTTTGAAGACAAGCAAGCCCAAGGTGGATTTAGTTGTCAGTTCAGAGCATCCCTTTTCTGTATGACAAATCAGACCAAGACATACATTCCCCAAGTTCTCAGATTTGGGGCCAGTCCTGGTCCATTGTAGACCCCCTCTGAGTACCATCCACCTGGAGAGCTGGGATCACAGTTTGAAAATGTTTCCTGTCGTCTCTGAACTAGAGCAGCCGGAGCGCCCCTGCTCGGGTTCTTGCTGGCCCCTTGGCTTTCTTCCTGGAACTTCGTGGTCTGACTCAGAGGAGGGTGGTCTTTTCCCTCGGATGAGAAGCTGGTAGGTGGGAATTAACCTAGGCTTTCCTGACCCGTGTTTTCCCAGAGTCTTATGGGCAGGAGAAGAAAGCTTTTCTAACCAGTGACGGAAGAGGTTCTGTGCTGGCCGTTGGGTAAGGAGCCATCTGCGCCATCATGTGACTTCCCTGGCTGTGGGTGTAGACCACGTTCATTTTCCCAGGACAGCCCTGCTTTACTGGCTCCGCCGTCTCAGGCGGCCTCACTGACCTGAGACTCGCCTCCTCCGGGCTCTCCTACGATAGCCAGGTGACTGCCTTTGCCTTTCACCGCAAGCGTCTTGATTCTTCTTCCTAGTGGAAAGCAGGGCAGCAAATTGGAGCAAATGCACAGATCAGCATCACCTCGAATTCCTCCAGACCTGACAATGGTTGAATGACCCAGGAGGCCCAGCGTTGGGGGGGCGGGGTGGTGGTGCTGGGGGGAGACCCTCACTTGGGATGGGACGTCCTGGCCCACGGTGGGGAGTGGCCTGCCTCACCACACGCGCACACAGCACCACCTACAAGGACAGAGGCTTTCTGTAGCCTGACCAGAGGGCTCAGGTCAGGAAGCCCCGCTCCACGGGCTGCCCTGCAGGGAGGAGAGAGGAGCGGTTTCTGGCCTCGTCACAGCCCTTGACAAGGGTCTGTGGTCTTGAGCGCTGAGGGCAGGGCCTCCCCCGGCCCCCCACCTGAACGTCATCACCCACGGCTGCGCCTAGGGCTAGATACTCACCGGCCTTCCAGCTTGAGCTCGTCATCTCTCACCACCTCAGTTCTGTTGGGCGAGAAAACAACGCTCAGTAGTACCAGGTCACCCCACCAAACGAGCTCATGGAACAGAACGCGGTCGTCCTCCTGGCCATTTCAGTTGAACTGATCAAGTCCTGTCTCAGCCTGAGAGTCCTCAGTGGGTCTTCCAGGGTCAGTCTGGGGTTCTGTTCCCCGCTGGAGGCCACTGCAGCGGGCCCAAGGACACCCACGGTGACCCCTGGCTGCCACTGCTGCCCACTCCGTCGTCCATGGTTAGGTCCTCTGCGAGCTGCTGCCTGTGTCTGCAGCCACCACGGGGTCAGCTGACTGGCTTCAGGGTTCCACACGCAGTTGGTCTAGCTCCCGAGGACTTGCTTTTCAGCACAAAGCTGCTTCCCCAAGACTTAAGCTGGCCTCCAGAGGGCCAGGTCAGGAACAGGGCCTGGTGTGTCCCCGCCCCAGGGGCTTTGTCAGGGGCCCCTTTTGCCATTGGCACAGGCCCTGAGCGTCACCCCAACAAGATTCAATTGCTTTGAACACTAGAAGTTGGCCTTTAATCCTATTCCTTCAAGGCCCCAGGGTCCTTAGACATTCACCACCCTCTCCTAAGCCAATGACAAGCTTATCAGTACCCTCCTCCCAGACGGCTGATGGCTCCAGGTCTGACTCAGTTTCCCTTTGTCTAGCATAATTCTGCCACGCTGCATGCACTTCCTGCCCCGAGGAGGCACTCCAGTGACCCTGCACGTGCTAGACGGGCGACCTGCAACTTTCCTGGAGCGCCTGAGGGAAACTGCCCCACTCACCCTTCCATGTTGTGGGTCTTGCCCCCAGGGTAAATCAGGAGATAGAAGTGTTCTCAGCTTTCTTTGATTCCCCCACAAAATAGTCAGCAGATGAGAAATGCGTTTACGTTTTTATTTAGGAGCAATCGAAAGATTTTCAGTACCATTTCGGCCCGTTTCAAATTGTACAAGCAGTTTGTCCCTGTTCCCCTCCCTTATCCAAATCCACAGATACAAAATCTAGGAAATGTGCAATTTGCATCTTAGAAATAGCAGCATCCCCACAGGGGACCTTGTGAGGCCTGGAGACTCAGCCCGGAGAGGGCAGCCCACTCCTCCCGCCCCGGCGCAGCCCCGGTCCAAAGGCAAGTTCCATCTTCCTGTTAAAAACATTTCCCCAGGGTGAAGAACCCCCTTCCACCCAGGCCCGGTGACAGTCAAAGTGTGCCTGTGCCTCTCTCTCGGTTTGGTCTCTCACATGCAGCCACTGCAGGAGGAGGGGCCCTCTGGACACACAGAAGCTGGGCAATGGCCTCTTAGCACCAAGACGATGGCTTCTTCGGCGTCTCCGGGAGACGGGAAGCGCACCACAAGCCAGCTGCCCCTGCCATCTCCAGCCTCCCTTCCACAGATACCCTCGCCCTCAGGGAACAAAGGGTCTGAGCTGAAGACCAGACCGGAAGTGGGTGGCAGAAAACCAGGAACCTGCAGGCCTCTGGCAACCTCTTCCCGACTTGCACAAAGGCCGTGCCGCTCGGTACCCTTTCAGTCAACCACGTCGCGGGGGCGGGGTGGGGGAGGACGAGGTCTCTTCAACAGCAACGATGGCACAGTCCAGCCCTCCCGACGCACTGAACAAGGCGGTGCTGGGCAGCAGGGCGGGAACCCGCTGCCCGGGGGCGAGCACCCCTCCCTGTCCGCGTCACCCAGTGGCCTGCCGACCAGGCTGCATCCGCTGAGGGTGGCGCTGGCTCTCCAGGCCACGTCTGCAGCAAACCGCGGGACAGGGCAGCGGGCCGGGCCGGAGCCAGGGATGAACGACAGTCTCTCTCTGAACACAAATTACAGGATTAGCTGGCACCCCTCTCCAGGTGCCTGCTCTGCGGCTGACTCCTGAGAAAGACCACGGGCCTGCAGCTTTCTGTGCTCCACGACTCCAGACGGCCTCCACCCGAGACATTCCACCTCCAACTCCGGTCACATCGGAGGCCTTCAAACCACTCATCAAGGGGAGGAACCGACGTCATAAAGCATTAGCCGAGAAAAGCTACCCATCAACACACACGCGGCGGAGCCCGGCTCCTGAATTCAGGAAAGGGCGCTCACGGCAGGTAAGCACGCAAACTCCTCTGAGGTCCCAGCTTGCCACCTGCCCCGAGTGGACAGCAGGAGAGACTCCCACAGCCGGAGGGAAGACAGCCTGCTCCACCCCGTGGGGCTCTGGCTCGAGCAGCCTGAGGGCTGTGAAAGCCTGGGGCCTAGGACAGCAAAGCAGGAACTACACGTTCTCTGCGAATCCTCAGGGTCCCGCAAACCACAAGACAGGATTTTAACAACGCGAGGCAGCAGGTGCTGGCCCCGCCCCCGCCCACAGGGTCAGCGGCGCCTGCTCGCGCCCCCACTCTGGGTCCCCACCCCTGCTCAGGTAGCATGTTTGGTTCCCACGGGGTCCAGGCTGTGGGTCTCCAGTCTGGCTGCAGGAATGGGGCCCCAAGCAAAGGAGAGGCCGGACTGATAGGCAAGTCACCGGTCTGCTCCTCCCCCGGCTCGGACTCTGGGTCAACCTGGGGGAGCTGCCGCCAGCCCTCGCCCCCCTCCCCAGCACGACGGCACTGGGGACACACAGATTGCAGCAGAAACGAATTCCGGCCGAGGTCTGTGGGTTCCATCTAGACCTAGAGCTGGGCCGGTCAGCAAGCCCAGCGGCTCTGTGACCCCCACCTCCACCCTCCACTCACTTGGCCCAAGTCAGCATCCAACCCCTGGTTGAGAGGTTGCCTGCAGCCGCCTCAGCCCCGGCGTTGCTCGGCTCGGCTACTGTGAATGGGCCACAGGAGACAAACCAGACCGAAGCCTTGCTACAGGAGGGGCCCGTTCAGGAGAGGGCCTGGGCTCCACACTCCCCACTTTTTCAGATGTTGGAGCTTCTATGAGGGCAGGTGCTCCCCCAGTCACACGGAGATGGCCCCCCAGTCCCGGGCAGGAAGGCTGGGAGTGCCTGTGCTCCCGAGAAAGGGAGTGAAGGAAGCCGGTTCAGGAGCACTGGAGAGGGGCCTCCAGTGGGAGTGGGGAGGATGGAGCCCCATTACTCTCCTGACCTGGGCAGGCTGCCGGCTTCCGCCTGGAAGGGCTGGCCACGCGGACCTTTACGTGTCTAGAGGACTTTTCTTCTCCAGCACATAACTGAGCCTTGCCAATCAATGGGATACAGAACAATCTAGACATTATACAAAAGGTGAGTCAAACCCCAATAACCTGCCCCAGGTAAAATCTGAGCAAGGAAAAAGGGGGAAGAAACTTTAGGAAAAGCCCAAACTCCAGGTTTGGTTTGTATAAGATTTTCTTCTTGGCTGGTCCTCCTCTCCTGCAAAGTGCCTTTATCCACTTGGGCTGCGATGTTTGAATAGACAAAGCCGCTCCGACCTGAGGATTCTGGTCTGAGAAGAGGACAGGAAGACAAGAGGCAACCGGGCCCAAGGCAGGGCGGCACAAGCAGGGAGCTGTGGGTGGAGGGGCCCCAAAAGGGCGACGCTGAGCCTCTGTGGAAGGCAGCCTGGCACATGGGGGAGAGGGGCTGTCACAGGACCTGCCATGGGACCACGGACTGAGCAGGACAAAGCCCATGAAACCCACATCTCGGCCTGGAGAACATGCTGAGACTTCCCGGTGGGACAGCCTCCCAGGGCCGTGAGCGCACTCAGGAGCCTGCAGGTACCACCGACCCTCACCCACCTCCCACCTTTGCTTCCCAACAGCAGGGCGGGCACTTGGCTGCGAGGGCCATACAGGGCCACCCACCCCAGGTGCCACAAGTCCTCCAGCCAGGCTTTCCACTTCAGGAGCCCGCAACTCAGGAAAACGAGAGCCCGCCTTCCAAATCACAAAGCTCCTCAATAGTCAAGAATTAATATACGTAATCAAAGTATGCAAAGTATCTGTATCATAAATCCAGGTTTCCTTTATCAGAATGGTGATCTGGGCTCACTTATTAAAACTGGATCTACAACCCAATGTAAAAAATATAATAAACCAAACATGTACAAGACACAGGCAACAAGAAACACTGACATATTTCACCATCTCTGATGAGTCCAAGTGCATACAGAGAAGAGAAGAAAGATTAGTCACCTTACAAAACAAGCTTTTTCTTTGGGAGAGACTAACTCCACCCTACTTCCCTCAACTCTAGAGCCCACAGACTGCCCCCTCCTGAAGGCAGCAGTACAATCTAACCCTGGGTGGGGCGCAAACCGTGGCAGCCTCCCTGGCCACGGGGCTGGCTGAGGCCGTCCTGCGGCCCCACAGCACCCTGGCGCATGCCGGCTCCAGGCTGCTGCGGCTGCGTCTCTGTAGCCGGTTGGCTGTGTTCCTGGTTTTGCCCCCAGGGCCCTGGGTACCTGCTGCGACGTCCCTTTAGGCACCTGCTCGATGAACCAACCATTTCTGTCTCCATCACCTCATTCCTCAGTCACTCGGGTCCCAGAGTAAAGGAAGGAGGAGGGTCTGTCCAGCCTGGGCAGTCTCGCCATTTGGGGGGTGGTCCTGGCTAGCAGGCAGGCTGACGCCTGTGAGCAAAACCTGCCCGCGGGCAGCACCATGACGCTTCCAGCTTTTAAGGATGAGCTGGTGCTGAGGTCGGGGCCCTACTTCCTGCGAGAACTGTCCACCATGTAATTTATGTTTTCTGTTTCGCTATTTGGGTTGTAAATGACGTGAATACAAATAAAATAACCAAGAAACTCTGTAAAGACACGGCCCTCGGCTGGGGCACGCAGGGCTCTGGGAGTGACGCCGGCAGGGTGGCGTCGCGGACACTCGGAGGTGGCTTTGCGCGGGGCTGCCCTGGCCTCCTCCGCAACCCCCCCCCCGACACGGGCTGCTCTCCCCAACACCCACGTGCCGCGTCAGGCGGACGCGTCACAAGTAAAGCATCAAACGAGTATCTGTGCTGTATATGGATACATATAAATTAATCTGCATGTACATAACCACTACAGGAAAAGTTCTAGGTGTCTGTTCTCTGAAGGAGGGCAATCACTTGCCATTCTGGGCAATTCCGCAAAGAGGGCTTGGGGCTAAAAATGGAAAGGATACAAAAACAGGCTGCCAAACTTGCCAAGTCCTCACAAGTCACCTGTTTGAAACCAAGAAGAGGTGGTCCCTAACGGGACAGGGCAAGCGAAAGGAGACACTTTAGAAGAACAATGGTTCAAGGGCTTTTGGTTTCCAAAGAAAAGCCTCTCCTGGAGGCAGGAGGTGCGACCCCCATCTCTGTGCTCGGAGCCAAACCCGGGAGGTGCCCTGACCAGCCCAGTTACCGGGGGTGTGGGGGAGAAGGACCGTGCCAAACACCACCCCACCCCCCAGTATTTCTTGCCCAAAGCCCCTGCCCTCTCTCTGGGGTCTCCGAGGCCTTGGTGCTCTGGGAAGCAGGTGGTTTCTGGAAGGTGATACACCTTTGCCAGCCCCCTCTTTACCTGCTGCTCTCAGGGCAGCCGGTCTCGGGGAGACAGGGATTTACCGTTTAGCACAGCTGTGTAGGCAAGCTTCTCAATGTTTCAAAGGCACCTTTTCCTGTGACGTTTCTCAATTTAAAAAATGGATATGAGGGTTAGGCTTAAGTAGACAGAGATCTTGTTTCCAAGTTTTGGGATATAAATATAGAACTTTAAAAACATCCTCACAAGGACCTGTCCAGCGATGTCCAGCATGCCAACCAGGCCCCAGGCACGGGGGCCAGGAGACTCTGGGTCTTCTGCTGGGAACCCCACACGCAGGTCTTTGTGCTGAGGACCACCCCGGCTCCGATAATTCCGAGAAGTCCCCGAATCCCGCCAGCTCTCAGTCTAACCAGGCGAGCGTGGGCCTGCCTTCCCACACCAGAGGCGGCTCTGGGCTGAGGGTGGACAGAGGGCAGAGAGAGCCCCAGCAGCTGTGCACCTTCACTCCCATCCCCCATCCCTGGTTCGCTTGTCAATTTTCCTCTAAACGTATCTAGACTGAAAAAAACAACAACAAAAAAGGCGGCACATAGGTAAGTACATTAGGCTTAATAACAAATGTTTCTTTAGTTGATCTGATCACTGAAGAGTTATGGTCCATGATTTAAACTCCCATGAAAAAGCAGAATTACTGTAACAACTTACGAGAGTGGTAAGCATCAAACACTAATCACAGAACCGGTCCGTTTTCTGAAATGCAGGTAACAGCGGGTTCTGCACTGATCATCCCGTAAGGCAAGGCAAACCTGCTATGCAATGTTGCTGGTCACCGCTTAAGGAACAGAGGTCTCTTCAAAGGTGCCGCCTTCCCGGAGGAGCGCAAAGGGGGCCCCAGCGGTTGCAGGTGTGGTTCTGAGCGTGTGATAACCCCGGCCTGATGGTGGAAGGTGCGGGAACACGCAGCCCAGCTATCTCCAGAGAACAGACACGGGGCATTTCCAGAGATGATGTAAAAGACCATGTACTGCTTTGCTAACCAAAGTTTCTATGTAATTAAAGTGTTTATAATCTGATGTTTTATTAAATGTGTATAGGCAGATTTATATGTTAAAAATTTGATTCTGTGTCTATGAATATGAAATCTGAACTATTTATCCACTGGAAGGCAAAGGAAAGGTCCTACATTGTGGGCGGAAGAACTGCCAGACGCTCCTCCCTGCTCGCTGGGGTGGTGGGCCAGGTGCGGGCAGCGGCAGGCTTGGCCGTGTGGATACCTGTGTGAGCCTGGCGGGCCGGGTACGGCAGCGGCCCGCGGCAGCAGAGAGAGGTCAGGCCTTTCCACGTGGAGGGCGGCCGCCCCGGCCAGGCCTTCACAGCCGTCGGTTCCGGTTCAGTCAGTTTCTGAGGAGAAAACACAGGCCCGTCACCTCTGTGTGCATCGCCAGGATGGCCTGTCCTCCGACATCTGGGTACTTAATCCCACTGGCCCGGCCTTCCCACCAGCCCCTCCCTGCCTTCCAGCCTGAGGGAAAGTGGGGAAGGGCGCATGGGCTGAGGACAGGGTGCTGGCTAAACCCAGCGGGGCACTAGGGCCACCCAGGGACCACCCGAACCGGAGTGTGGAGCCGGGGCGGGAGCCCGACTTCTCTGGGCCGGGAGCCCTCGCCGTGTGCTGCCCTCCCCCAATCCCCGGCTCTCCAGGGAACGCTGCTGTCGCATAGCAGCAGCTGGTCTACTTCAATGTGTGCCCCACCGATGCCCTCCCTTCATTTGTCGGGGGGGCCGTTGGGAGAGGCCCTCACCCTCGATGCTTACAGGTAGGTCCCCAGCGTCAAGGCTGGCTCGGGAAGCTGCAAGAAACCAGCTACAGACAGACAGACAGGCCCTCCCTGTCCCCTCGGGTACCTCTCTCAGCCAGAAGAGGGTGATGCCACGATGGCACAGCCGCCCTGGCCACTCCTGCTCTGTCCCACCTAGGACACCAGCTCCTTGCTTAGTGTTGGAGCTACCGGCTGAGGGGAGCCAGTGGATTTAAACCCATTCATCCCAACTCCAGGTTAGCATTTTTAATTGTGGTCAAATATACGTCACATAAAACCTACCATTTTAACCATTTTTAGTAAGTATACAATTAAGTGGCATTAAGTACATTCACAATGTTGTGTAACCACCACCCTATTTCCAGCTACAGAATGTAATTCAAAAAAAAAAAAAAGAATATAATTCAGTAGAATTTCAATTTAAAAAAAAAACCTAAAGAAATTGGTTTTTCCTAGTGCCCAGCAATCTGCCATTTTGCTGGCAGAGCCGAAGCCAGGGGTGGGCAGGCCCGGTGCTGGAGAAGGTGCGTGCGGCAGCCCGCCCCGCGAGCCCACACCTGCTCCCTGGTGCCCGTGATGCTCCCTGCGGGGACCTCACTGACTCACAGGGGCTTGGAGGAAACAAGGTCGAGTCCAGAAACGCCGGCCCTGGAACCACCTTCTAAAGGTCCCAAATCAGGGAATCTGGGAATCCAGATACTTCCTTGGTTTCCACAGCCTCCCGTGAAGAGCTCAGCTACCTCGCTCCTGGCCAACCTGTGACAAGGCCACCCAAGAGGAGGGCGGGAGGAAAGGGAGAGGCCGGGAACTCAGAGATCAAGACCCGAGAAAATCAACACCCAATACTATGATTTGTCTGAGGCTTCCAACTGTCTTCAGTAAAATAATTTTCTAAAGCTTTCTTTCAAGTACTAATGTCCTGATCCAGAGAAACTGAGGAACAAAATTCAAGCTTTCAATTCCATGTTATGTCTAAGAGGGAAGAAGATTTTCCACTACCTCTACATCAGGAAGAATAACTGAAATACAATTACAGAATTTTTCACCCTTTAAAAAGAAAAGCACTTCATGTATCTAAGGTCAATTAAAGGCCCCCTCTGCTTTTGTTCACCAATTTGGGTTGGATTTCCTCATAAGTCCTATTCTCTCTCTCTTACCCAGTGGTCGTGGTTCTAATTGGCTCAGATGACATTCTGACCTACTCTCCTTTGGCTAAGAAATGACTAGAAAAGGGTGGGCCCTTGGAGGTTCACTACACTCCTTCCCCCGTGCAGGTTTAACAAACACGAAACGAAAAACCAACTGTCAAGCCTTTATCATGTGATGATGCTCCAATGTATTCTGCTGCCAGGTGCCCCCTGAAGCAGCCAGGCAACATGGTCCTGCTGCCAGACAGCCTTAGAAACAGCAGATGCCCCAGCACTGGATTCGGTGCCTGCCACAGGTGCCCCCCAGACCCACAGAGGACAGCACAGCCCCACAGGCTCCTTACCCAGCTGAGGTCCAGCATGGGGACTCGGCGTGTCAACGGGCTCTGAGCTGGCCTCAGGGGCACTGGGCTCCCATGACTCACTGTTTTCGGACACCTCTGAATAGGTGTCGCCCATCCCTTTGTGAACTGCTGCAGGGTCGCTGGGGCCCTGGCCCTCACCATCCGTGTCGGCCACGGCCCGGGTCTCCTCGCCCATCCTCTCGGCAAACCACTGCTTGACCTGCTGGGCGCTCATCTGGGTCTTGTCGCAGAGGCTCTGCAGGTCCTGCTCGTACAGCATCTTGTGGGTCATGTAATAGTCTTGCAGCAGCTCCCGGTTGCCGGGGCTGATGACCAGCAGCCCGGGGGGAAAGTTGCCCCGTCTGTAGTCTTCGTACCACTTGAGCTGGCCGTTCTTCAGGGCGTACCTGCTGTCCCCGAACCAGCGCACCACCTCAGGCCGCGGCAGGCCGGTCTGGGCCATGATGGAGTCGTAGTCCTGGTTGCTGGGCCACTGCGTCTGCAGGAAGAGCTGCCGCAGCAGGTGCCGCTGCTGGGCCGTCTTCCTGTAGCTCACCTTGCCCGGCAGCTGCTCCACTGGCTTGCTGGGCATGTCGTCCTCGGGCTCACAGGCGCTCAGTCCCGGGAGCTCGCCCTTGCCGTTGGCCTCCGTGACTCGCAGGTTCTTGAGGTTGATTTTGATGGGGCTGACTTTGCGTTCTGCCAGCACGTGGCTGCCGGGAGCTTCCGGGGAGCCGTCTTCCCCTGGGACCCTCGGGTCCCTGGCAGAGCCCTCCTCCCCCTCGTCCTCGGCGGCCTCCTCCTCCCCCTGAGAGGTGCCCTCCTCAGCCTTCTTGGCCTCCTCGGCGCTCACTTTTTTCCGTCTCTCTGAAAACCAGCCATCAATCTCCCTGCGGGTCATCTTGGTCTCGGTCCTCAGGCGGTCCAGTTCCTCGTCCAGAGGAAGGGGGTTTTGTGCAAAACTGTTCTCCAGGGCTCTGAGCTGCTCGGGGGCCCGCTCCTTGTATTTGGTTGGTGTGAAGTCAGGGGTCTGGTGCCAGGACTGTCGCTTGGCAGAAGTGGGGGTAGCTGGGGTGGCCGCTGTCAGGAGGCAGGTCACCTCCGGGGCCTTGGATGCCAGAGAGAAGGGCATCTCGGGCACAGAGTCGACGAGGAGGGCACCATGCTCCCCAGCCAGCCCAGCCCTGGAGCCCTTCAGGTTCCGGCAGTGGTACCTGCGGTCGCTGAACCACTTTCGCACCTCACGAGTGCTGAGGCCGGTCACTTTGGTCAGATGCTCAACTTCGCTCTGTCCCGGGAACTGGTTCCGACAGAAGCTCCCTTTCAGAGCTGACAGCTGTTCGTGAGATTTCTTATTTTTGTAGATGCTGGCATCCAGGAAGGCTTGGGAGGTGATGCTGGGGCATGCCGTGAGGAGGGACTGGGCGGCATTCACCACCTTCACGGCGGACGTTGTATTTGAACACACGGTGTTAATGGGTGCAACAGCGGGCAGCTTGGGGACAGATGTGGCTGCCAGGGGGAGAGATGAGCTGGGCGCCTGCAACCCATTGGCCATCAGCGGCTGAGTGACCAGAAGTCCCCCGGCTGTGCCCTCTGGCTGGCCCACCACGTGGCCCGGCAGAGTGGGCTGGATGAGATGTTGGACACTGCCTCCACCGGCAACCAGCGGGGTGTTGAGGACAGTGATTGTGGGCTGAGGGACGGATTGAATGACCGTGTTGAACATCTTTTTCCGGGCGTCCTCAATCTCCTCCGGGGACCAGCTGATACCTTGCTTCAGCCTCTGGGCGGTGAACCAGATCTTGAGCTGTTCTTCCGGGTACTTGGTGACCACAGTCAGATAGCAGAGCTCGGCTTTGGTTGGGTAGGGGAACTTGTGGAAGGAGTTCTTCAGAAAGCTGTTGGAGTCCATGGCCGCGTTGTACGTGGGAATGCTGCTCAGGGGGATCATCACTTTGGGGAGGGACTTGGCCGTGGGCAGGGGCTGGTGGGCGTGGTGCTGGGCGTGCGGGGGCGGCTGCTGGAGGGAGAGGAACTGGGCAATGCCCGCGGGCAGCACCGGCACCGTCCCCAGCAGGGGCCCGTTGGCCGAGTGGGGGGGTTTTGTGGAGTTGGTAGAGGCCTGGCTGACTGGGGCTGCCCCATTGACAAAGGCGTGGTCCCCCTCTTTCACCTCCGTGTCCCCAGCCGAAGGGTTCGGTAAGGCCTCCCCAGTAGGCTGACTGGGGACGTTCTCCTTGAGCGTGTGAATTTTTTTGGCTTCGGCTTTGCCTTTCATTATCTTCATGATTGGAGTTTTGGTGATGATGATTTCCGCCTGTCCATCCGTCCCTTCCATGTTTGGCTCCCCCGACGGGTCAGGAGGGCTGGTGCTCTCGGGGACACTCTGTTCCACGATGACATGATTGTCTGGCTTGGCCACATTCCACACAAAGCTGGCTTCCCCCGAGTGACACTTGGCATTGTGCAGAGAAAGCCCCTCAGGAGTTTTCGCCAGAAAACTGCATTCAGTGCATACAAAGCTTGGGTCTTTGCTAAAGTCTGTGTGCTCTGAGCTCAGGTGTCCCACAAACCGGGTTATGTCCTGGGATCTGAAGTCACAGCATTTACAGGCATATGTGTAGCCGTCCAAGGTGCTCCGGTGCCCGTTGGCCAGTGCGGTGCTGTCTGGACTGCTGGCGCCCTGGGTGGCCTCGCCGCTGGCGGTGGCAGCTTCTGGGGGCAGCTCCTGCGGGGGCCCCTCGGGCACGGGCTCCTCGGGCAGGGCCTCGGCGCCGGTGTCCTGCAGCACCACAGTCTTCACGGGGATCATGCACGGGGTGGTGGACTTCCTCTTGCTGGCCATGGCGACAGCCGCGCTGGGTGATCAGTGGGCGACAGTTTGTCCTGTCGGGGGCCTCACAGCACAGGTTCCAGCTGCTCCATGAGGCCCAAAGAAACAGCTTCCGAGGGCGGCTTTTTCAGTTGTTTGCAGAAAGTAGGTTTTCCCTATTAAACCTGAGGAGGAAAAGAGAAACGGTGAGCATTCCTCTCTTGGGCTGCGTGTGTATTTCCCAGATTCCCAGGCACACTCCACTGCTTGCCTTCGATCACCTGGGCCTTTTCCCAAGGAATCCAACATCCAACCTCGGATGTGACTTTTGAGTCAGAAGCCCCCCAAACACTCACAAAATAGTTCCCTGAGGAATGACGCGGGGACGTCCCAACACCACTGGACAAACTTCAGCCATGTGTTTCTGTGTTGTGTTTCCCTCTGTTTCTTTGCATAAAATAACTCAGATTCAAAAAATGACAACAACAAAAAAAACCCTCTTCTGGACCTCCAAATGAATTCTGACCGTGTCATAGTGAGAACAAAAGATCCTAGTGTAATTCTTGTTTAAATGTTTGGGCCCACAAGGGTTTTCTTTTCATAGCCTTCCCACGTGTGAGAGCAGGACACCCGCTCCAGGCCCAGAGGCCAAGCCCACTGCAGTGCATGCACTGGGGAGGGGCACTGATGCCACAGGAGCGGGGCTCTGCGGGCGTCCCTGCCTGCTACCCTGTCATCCCAGCCCCCTGTTGCTCAGGTGAAGCCCAAGGTCGGAGGGTCAGGGGATCCACAGACATGGTTTGTGGCCCATGAACTGTACATCTCTCTCTGGGGCAGCAACCCCACAAGTAGCCTCACCTTGGGTGTGCACGCTACCCGTGACCTTGTATTGGGCTTACGTTTTATTTTTTTCACTGCCTTTATTAGTCCTTAAAAAAAAACCCAAAACAAAAATCCTTAAATCTTTGTTCCATTTCAAATTTATTTCAAAAGCTGGGATGATTGATTTATTTACATGTAAAATACTACTACTACTAATTCTTTCATGAGATGCCAGGAGAAAAGTATTTCTGTGATCTCTACTATTAACATACCACCACAATCATCATTACCTTTCTTTTAGCAAATTGCAATGCTGATGACTAAAATAATAGTAATTCTAATACCAGAATCATGTTATCATCAGTGTTTGGATTTGATATAAAAATGTAAAGAAAATTAAATACCTCTACTCAAATTCATAGTAAATAAACACAGCAAACTATTTTTTCTGATTTTAAGACTAGCCCTGGTGATCACGATGATAAAAAATAATTACTCTTAAAAAAATAGTTGGTGTGAGATAAGGATAAACAGATAACCAGTGTACCCACTTGTCACCATTTCCCCCACTGATGTGAAATGTCATGCATGTTTTTTTAACTTAATTTTTAACAGTAAAAAAAGATATCAATAGAAAATGAAATTTAAGAAAGCCACCTATAATCTTCCATCTAGTCCAGATATTTTATACACATTTTTAATCATTAATGGGCACACACTTGTGTTTTGGTTTTTTTCACTAAACATTTCATCATCAACAGTGTCATTAAATCAGTTTCGTAATTATAATATGCAATAGCTGCCTAATAATGTACCACTACGGACTTAACCTCCTCTGCTATGAACTGGCTTTCAGCGTGCCACTCTCATAGGTGACAGTGAAATGACCTCTGGGCATATAGGATGTATTTCTTCTATCATATTATTTCCTGAGGCTGGGTGCACAGAAATGGGTAATTTACCAGCTCAACAAGTATCAACATTTCTAAGCTCTTCTATCTATATATTACCGGCAAACATTTTAAATCAAGTGCTTTACCACCTGATTAGATTCCAAATCAGGAAAACTAAGAATAATACAGTTATGTTTCCAGTAAGCCAATCAGATTTTCAAATAAGACACTGAAGACATCAAATAGAATATCTGAATGTGCAAGTGACATAAGAAAAAAACAGATAAATCAGACTTCATCAAAATTAAAAAACTTCTGTGCTTTAAAGGTCATCATCAAGAAAGTGAAAAAGACAAGCCACAGAATGGGAGAAAATATTTGCAAATCACATATCTGGTAAGGCGCTCATAACTGAATAATAAAAAGACAAAAACCCAATTTAAAAATAGGTAAAGGATTTGAATAGACATTTCTCCAAAGAAGACATTCAAGTGGCCAATAAGCATATTAAAACAGTGCTCAACATCATTAGTCATTAGGGAAATACAAATTAAAACCACAATGAGATACCAATTCACACTCACCAGGATGGCTATAATCACAATGACAGATAATACTACAGGTGAGGAAGTGGGGGGAACCAGAGCCCTCCTACGTTGCTGGTGGGAAGGTGAAATGGTGCAGCCATTGCTGCACTTCAGAAAACAGTTTGGCAGTTCATCAGAAAGTTATATATACAGTTACCATAAGACACAGTAATTCCACTCCTAGATATATACCAAATAGAAATGAAAATATGTCCACACAAATATTCAGAGCATCCTCATAATAACAGCCCAATAGTAGAGGCAACCTCAACAGCCATCAATGGGTGAATGAATAAACACAATACGGTATGTCCCTATGACAGGCTACTGTTCAGCCATAAAAAGGCATAAAGTACTGACACATGCTACAGCATGGACAGAAACATCATGAAGACAGACACAAAATGCCACATATCATGTGACTGCATTTGTATGAAACACCCAGAATAGGTACATCCACAGCGACAGAAAATAGATTAGTGTTTGCCAAGGGCTGAGGGGAGGGGAGAATGGGGACTGACCACTAAAGGGGATGAGGTTTCTTTTGGGGGTGATGCAAATGTTCTAAAATCAGGTAGTGGTGATGGTTGCACAAAACTGTGAATATACTGAAAACCGCTGAAAGGACTTCAAAAACCCAAGAAAGGTGGAGGACAGGAAGTTACAGCACTCGGTTCTGTAGAAGAGGGTCATCATTCTCACTTCTAAGGTTACAGGTGATGCCATTGATTTATGACTTCCTGATTTGCCTTCCTCTTCCTGACTTTTGCCCTGGGGAAAGGTGAAAGGCAGTGGCTGTGAACGTCAGGTTTGAGGCGAGAGAGGGAAGAGAACCACAGACCTGGCAGCTAAGGAAGCAAGCGTGCTCACCAGGAGGCCAGGGAGCAGCAGAGCTGAGGGGCAGGGAAGCGCAGGCCCAAGGTACACAGCACCTGACACTCAGGCCTAACTGACATTTGCTATGGGGACTGAGCTCCACCGAGGAAGAGTTACATTATGTCCCTTGTATTTTATTTACTAGGGCTGAGAAGGGGACAACATGAAGATGCGTTTGATTGGGGAAATGGTCCCAATGTCATTCACAACTGAGTCTCAGGGTAGAGCCCCGAACTGTGTTTCAAATCAGTGATGGAGGGGAGCACCACTGCCCACGGCTCTCTGAGGGAGTCAGTCATGCACGATGAAGATGACTGAACAACAGCAGTGGGGGAGGGCGGAGGGGGGCAGCCACTGCCAAAGGTCACTGAGTGTTTAATACCAATACCGTAGGGAGTGCTTTTAGCCACATCCTCTCCTTTTACTCTCACAGCAAACCCCAGAGGAGGAACTACTGTCACTCCCGTTGTACAGACGAGACAGACAAGGCTCAGAGAAGTGCAGTAACCACCTGAAGGGCGCATAGTTAGGAGGCAGCAGAGGCTGGCAAGCTGGTTACGGAGCCTGCCCTCAACCGCTCCACGCAGAGCTCTCCAAGCAACCACAACACTGCCGGAGGAAGGCCTGCATGACTTTCCTGGGCTGTATTTCCCCCTGGTGTTTATTAGGAAAGATTTCAAACATTCAGTAAAGTTGAAAGAATTGTTCAGTGAATACCCACGTACTCACCACCTGGCTACTGCCACGGGGCTACTTCCAGCAACATGACCCATGTAGGTAAGTTGGGGTTGGTCTATTTGTCATACATTTTTTAACGGGTATCCAATAAAAGCGGTGCTTAAAGGGGAAAGCTCTAATTATCTAGAAACCACTCCTCCAGAAGGCACTCATGGACCACGCCTGACAAGCAAGGCAGCAATTACTGTTAGGAAACACACTGCCAAGTCGAGCCCAGAGTGAGGTGAGCTGTATAAATGTGAGGCTCTGTGCTGCCAAAGAGACTCACAGCAAAGGACCAGATGACAATTGCAGGTTCTTCATTCTTTGTACAATCCTTTCTACAACCTGTCTCGAAAGTTCTACCTTATAAATGGACTGTTTTTCTAATGAGGAAATAAGGCTGAAGGTACATAGCTTTCCCCCCAGAATCTGTCTTTGGAACCTGGGAATTGCTCAATTCCCTAAATTAACAAAGCTGCAGTTAATTGTCACTGTACTTCAGCACTGCAAAATATCACATATATGGGGGCTGGAAATGAGTTTGTAGATCAAATTCTTAAAGTGTTTAGCTTTAAATTATAGATAAGTCAGGAACTTTCTGTTGTTTTAATTCTCAGGAAGGAACTGAAAGGACAATAAGAGTTCAACAAAAGATTTCAAATGTTTAGAAGGCGACTGTCAGTAGACGCTTTCCAAGTGTTATGGTGGCCGGGCCTCAGCCCTCCTGGACATGCAACCCACAATTTATTGATAGAAACAGGAATAATGGGAGAAGCTGACAGAGTTACAGAAACATAATCAGAGATTTCAATATACTATTCGTGGTTTTGAAAGCTCAAGTAGACAACAAGAAAGGATGTGAAGAATGAGACTTCTGTAACGAGGATGATTTGACAGATTTGGGTAGTCTTGAATATTCCACAGTAATCAACTTCATATTCTTTTAAG
Organism: Kogia breviceps; assembly: GCF_026419965.1. Classification (NCBI taxonomy): domain Eukaryota; kingdom Metazoa; phylum Chordata; class Mammalia; order Artiodactyla; family Physeteridae; genus Kogia; species Kogia breviceps. The sequence goes on along the minus strand of NC_081323.1, from coordinate 18,543,806 downwards.
AACATTCATGAGACACATTTAAAAGTGGGTCATGTGGTATAACGGATCACAAGGAAACCTCAACTCATTCCAAAGTAAAAATTTGCAGGTAGCATTCCCTTTTCTTTGTAATTGTTAGAAATACAGGTTTACGTTGAAATTTATCCTTTTTCCTTTCTATTTCAAATGATGCTCTGTGTAGAGTTTCTCTCAGAAATAATGAAGAAAAGTGAAAATTCTTCCCATTCTCCCCGGAGATAGCCACTGTTAACAATCTAGGGCCCATTATTTCAGATATGTTTTCTAGACATAAGTTACTATAACCAATTTTTTTTTAAACCAAAAAAGGAGTTGTTATTTTCACATTCTGTTCTGATCCTTTTTTTCTTCCCACAACAATGTAGTACCAACATCTCTCCATGTCAGAACCTACAGTTTATCTCACTCTTTTAAACAATGTTCCAATTTATGCATGCATCATAATTTACTTAACAAACCTAGCTCTTAACAGACATTTGCATTTCACCAATTTTTTAAACTCTTACAAATATGGCTCAATGGTGCTCCCTGCGAATACTTTTGCACATATGAAAATATCTGAAATTCTGTATTTCATATACGTACAATTACTGTGGCATTTAAAATACTGTCAGTAAACTACAAAACTGCCCTCTAAATAGGTGGTACTGATTTTCACCCCCATCACCAGAGAATGAAGTGATGTGTCACTGCATGTCATCACTACTTCTAGTCTTTGCTAATACATACATGAAAAACTGGTCACTACTGTTTTAACTTGCATTTCTTTACAGGCATGGCTGAGAATCTTTTCAGGTGTTACTGACATTTTGTGATAAATTATTTTTTGTCCATTTTTCTATGGACTTTAAGAGTTCTCTATAGGGCTTCCCTGGTGGCGCAGTGGTTGAGGGTCCGCCTGCCGATGCAGAGGACATGGGTTCATGCCCCAGTCCAGGAGGATCCCACATGCCGCGGAGCGGCTGGGCCCGTGAGCCATGGCTGCTGAGCCTGTGCTCCGCGACAGGAGAGGCCACAGTGGTGAGAGGCCCGCGTACCGCAAAAAAAAAAAAAAAAAAGAGTTCTCTATATATTAAGGAAATTGGCTCTTCATCATCTATCAGAGGAAGCTGTGGTTTATACCAACAGTGCAAGGATGTTTTAAAACTAGGAAATCTCTAAAAATCATTAAGATCATTAATAAAGGAGAGGAACCAAAACAGCACTTAACAGGATTACACTCTCGTTTTTTCTTGTGGTAAAAAACACGTAACTTAAAATTTACCACCTTAACTACTTTTAAGTGTACAGTAGTGTTAACTACACCCACACTGTAGTATGTCAGATTTCCAGACCTCTTTTCGTCTTGCAGAACTGCAACACTATACTCACTGAACAAAAATGGGTCCCCTTTCCCCTTCCCCAGCCCCTGAAAACCACCATTCTACTTTCTGCCTCTACAAGTTTGACAACTTTAGACACCTCGTGTAAGTGGATCCATGCAGAACTTGTGTTTCTGTGACTGGCTTATTTCACTTATGTCCTCAAGGTTCACCCATGTGGTATCATGTGACAGGATTCCCTTCCTTTGAAGGGCTGAATAATATTCCATTGTGTGTATACATATACATACATATATATACATTGTACATGTGTATATATATGTGTATACATATATATATGTGTGTGCGTGTGTGTGTGTGTGTGTGTGTGTGTGTGTGTGTGTGTATTCTCCACATTTTCTTTATCCATTCATCTGGTGATGGACATTTAAGTTGCTTCCAAATCTTGGCTATTGTAAATAATGCTATGAACATGGCTGTACAAATATCAAGTTCCTGCTTTCAATTCTTCTGGATACAAACCCTGAAATAGGTTTGCTGGACACATGGATTTACTAAGGAACCTTCATAATGTTTTCCATAGTATCTACACCATTTTACATTCCCAAAAGTGACAAGAGTTTCAACTTTTCCACACCCTCACCAACGCTTATTATTTTTTTGTGTGTGGTTTTTTTGGGGTTTTTTTGCAGGAGGGGGCGTGGGGTAGATAGTGGCCATCCTAACAGGCATGAGGTGATATCTGATTTCGTTTGATCTGCATTTCACTAATGATTAGTGATGCTGAGCATCTCTTCATATGCTCGTTAGCCTTTTGTATAGCTTCTTTGGAGAAATGTCTATCCAAGTCCTTTGCCCATTTTTAATCAGGTTGTTTTCTGTTTTAGTGTTGTAAGAGTTCTTTATGTATTCCAGATATTAACCCATTATCAGATATATGGTTTGCAAATATTTTCTTCCATTCTATAGGTTGCCTTTTCTTTCTGTTCACTGTTTCCTTTGATGCACAGAAGTTTTTAAGGTTAATATAGTCCCATTTGTCTATTTTTGCTTTTGTTGCATGTGCTTTTTGTGTCACAGCCAAGAAATCACTGCCAAACCAATATCATGAAGTTTTTCCCCTATGTTTCCTTCCAGGAGTTTTACAGTTTCAGGTCTTATGTTTAGGTCTTTATTTTTGACTTAATTTTTATATATGATGTAAAGTAATGGTCCAACTTTATTCTTTTTCATGTAGATGTCCAGTTTTCCCACATCACCATTTGTTGAACATTTGTTGAAGAGACTATCCTTTCTCCACTGTGTAGCCTTGGCATACTTGCTGAAGATCATTTGGTCATATGTGAGAGGTTTTTTTTTCTGGGCTCTGTATTCTGTTCCATTGGTCTGTGCCTGTCTTTATGCCAGTACCATACTGTTTTTATCACTGTAGTTTTGTAATATATTTTGAAATCAGGATCTGTGAGGCCTCCAGCTTTCTTTTTCTTTCACAAGATTGTTTTGGCTATTCAGGGTCCTTTGAGATTCCATATGAATTTTAGAATTTTTTTTTCCATTTCTGCAAACAAATGTCAATGGGATACCGACAGGGATAGCACTGAAACCTGCAGATTACTTTGGGTAGTATGGATATTTTACCAATATTAAGTTTTTCAGTCTATGAACATGAGATGTCTATTTACTTGCATCCTCTTTAATTTCTTTTGGAATTGTTCTGTAGTTTTTAATGTACAAGTCTTTTGACTCCTTGATTAAACTTAAGTATTTTATTCTTTCTGACACTATTGTAAATGAGATTATTTTCCTAATTTCCTTTTTGGATTTTTCCCTGTTAGTATATAGAAGCTGATTTTGTTGTGTGTTGATTTTGTGTCCTGTAACTTTGTTGAATTCCTTTGTTCTAACAGTAATTTTGGTGGAATCTTTAGGGTTTTCTATCTGTATGATCATGTCACCTGTGTACAGAGACAATTTTACTTTTTCCTTTCCAAGTCAGATGTCTCTGCTAAGACTTCCAGTAGTTTAAAAGAGGTGGTAAGAGTGGGCATCCTTGCCTTGTTCCTAATCCTAGATGAAAAGCTTTCAGTTCTTCACCATTAAGAATAATGTTAGCTGTGGGCTTTTCATATATGGCCTTTATTATGCTGAGGTAATTACCTTCCATTCCTAGTTTGTTGAATGTTTTTATCATAAAGGATGTTAAATTTTATCAAGTGCTTTTTCTTCATCAATTGAGATGATCACATGTTTTTTGTCCTTAGTTCTGTTAATGTTGTATATTACATTGATTGATTTTCACATATCCTTGCATTCCAGGAATAAACCCACTTGGTCATAGTATATAATCCTTTTAATATGCTGTTGAATTCAATTTGATAGTATTTTGTTGAGCATTTTTATAACAACATGCATCAGGAATATTGGTCTGCAGTCTCCTTTTCTTGTAGTGTCTTTGTCTGGTTTTGGTTTCAGATAACGCTGACCTCATGAGTTTGGAAGTGTTCCCTCCTCTTCAATTTTTGGAAGAGTTTGAGAAGGTTTGGTGTTAAAATTCATTCATTCATTTTTTTTTAAAATAAATTTATTTCATTTATTTTTTAATAAATTTATTTTTTTGGCTGCTTTGGGTCTTTGTTGCTATGCACGGGCTTTCTCTAGTTGCGACAAGTGGGGACTCTTCTTTGTTGTGATACGTGGGCTTCTCATTGCAGTGTCTTCTCTTGTTGTGGAGCATGGGCTCTAAGCATGAAGGCTTCAGTAGTTGTGGCATGCAGGATTCAGTAGTTGTGGCTTGCAGGCTCTAGAGCATAGGCTCAGTAGTTGTGGTGCACGGGCTTAGTTGCTCTGCAGCATGTGGGATCTTCCCGGGCCAGGGCTTGAACCTGTGTCCCCCTGCACTGGCAGGTGGATTCTTAACCACTGCACCACCCGGGAGGCCCTGTATTGCAGAATTTATCCATTTCTTCTAGGTGATCCAATTTGTTGGCATATAATAGTCTTTTATGATCTTTTTTATTTTTGTGGCATCAGTTGTTCTGTCTCCTCTTTCATTTCTGATTTTTGTTATTGGGTCTTCTCTCTTTTTTTCTTAGTCTGGCTAAGCATCTGTGAATTTTGTCTGTCTTTAAAAAAAAAAAACTCAACTCTGTTTTGAATATTTCTACTGTTTTTTATTCTCTATTTTCCCTCTAATCTTTATTATTTCCTTCCTTCTGCCAGCTTTGGGTTTAGTTTGTTCTTCTTTTTCTAGTTCTTTGAGGTATAAAGTTAGTTGATTTGAGATCTTTCTTCTTTTTTTAATGAAAGTATTTACCGCTATAAATGTCCCTCTTTGTACTGCTTTGGCCACATACCTAAGTTTTGGAATGTTGTGTTTTTGTTTTCATTTGTTTCAAGGTATTCTCTAACTTCCCTTGTGATTTCTTCCTTGACCCACTGGTTGTTCAAGATGTGTTGTTTAATTTCCTCATATTTGTGAATTTTTCAGTTTTCCTTCTGCTATTGGTTCCTAGTTTCATTTCACTGTGGTTGAAAAAGATACTTGATACAATTTCAATCTTCTTAAATTTCTTAATACTTGTTTTGTGTCCTATCATGTGATCTATCCTAGAAAATGTTCTCTGTGCACTTGAGAGGGTGTATATTCTGCTGTTGCTGGGTGGAGTGTTCTATATATGTCCATTAGGTGCAATTGTTCTTTAGTGTTATTCAAGTCTAAACGACCATTCTTGAAAAGATTTAAGCAAATGAAGGAAATAAAGGAAAAAAGAAGGAAATGTCCTTGGATGAAGGATTTCTCCCAGAAACCACAGCAAACATTATACCTAATAGTGAAACATTCAAGTCAGGAACAAGATAAGGATTCCCACTATTATCATTTGACACAGTAATAGGATGCTAGATGGTAAAAACAGTTGAGACAAAGCAGTGTTACTTGCATATGAGGGGACTGTCTAGTAAGAAAATCCCCTGAAAATTTATTATAACTAATAAGAGAACTGACAGGATGATGAGATATATCTGCAACACACACGTATCATTAAGTTTCCCATATGCCAAAAGTAATCAATTAGAGAAGGAAATGGAGGTGGGGAGAGAATGAGCCCATTCACATTGACAAGCAAATGTGGAAAAGACCTCAGAATAAACCTTATATCCCCTCACACCTGTCAAAATGGCTATCATCCAAAAGTCTACAAATAACAAATGCTGGTGAGAATGTGGAGAAAAGGGACCCTTGTACACTGTTGGTGTAAATGTAAATTGGTGCAGTCACTATGGAAAACAGTATGGAGGTTCCTCAAAAAACTAAAAATAGAACTACCATATGATCCAGCAATCTCACTCCTGGGCATATTATCTGGAAAAGATGAAAATTCAAATTTGAAAAGATACATCACCCCAATGTTCACACCAGCACTATTTATAATAACCAAGATATGGAAGCTACCTGAGTGTCCATGAACAGATGAATGAATAAAGAAGATGCAGTGTGTGTATGTGTGTGTGTATGTGCATATATATATGTGATAGAATATTATTCAGCCATAAAAAAGAATGAAATTCTGCCATTTGCAACAACGTGGATAGACCTAGACAATAGTATGCTTAGTGAAATAAGTCAGACAGAGAACGACAAACACTCTATGTTGTCACTTATATGTGGAATCTAAAAGGTAAAACAATCAACTGTATATAACAAAACAGAAACAGACTTACAGATATAGAGAACAAACTAGTGGTTACCAGTAGGAAGAGGGAAAGGGGTAGGTAAGATAGGGGTATAGGATTAACAGATACAAACTACTATGTATAAAATAAACAACAAGGATATATTGTAGAGCACAGGGAAATACAGCCATTATTTTGCAATAACTTTAAAAGGAGTATAATCTATAAAAATACTGAATCACTACGTTGTATACCTGAAACTAATATAGTATTATAAATCAACTATACTCAATTTTTAAAAAATTTTAAGTAAACCTGATAAGATATGTGCAAAATCTATATGACAATAACTATAAAACTTTAATAAGAACAAAAAAGACTTAAATAAATAGAGAGTCAAAGCATATTCCTAGAGGTAAAGATTTGGATTTATACAGATGTCAGTTCTCTCTAGATTAATCTCTAAATTCAGAAGAATTATAATCACAATCAAAATTCCATCAGGTAAAGCAAGTATTATAAAATGTTAATGGTAAAATCTAGGTGGTGAGTATATGGATGTTCATTATAAAATTCTTTCAGTTTTTCTGTATGTTTGAAACTTTTTATTTAAAATATGTTGGGGGCTTCCCTGGTGGTGCAGTGGTTGGGAGTCCGCCTGCCGATGCAGGGGACGCGTGTTCGTACCCCGGTCCGGAAGGATCCCACATGCCCGGAGCGGCTGGGCCCGTGAGCCACGGCCGCTGAGCCTGTGCGTCCGGAGCCTGTGCTCCGCAATGGGAGAGGTCGCAGCAGTGAGAGGCCCGCGTACCGCAAAAAAAAAAAAAAAAAAAAAAATATGTTGGAAGAAATGCATCATGATTTTTGATGGAATTTGACAAGCTGAATCTGAAATTCCTCTGGAAGGAAAAAAGTACAAAATAGCTTTAAAAGTTTTGAGACAGAACTATTTAGAGGAACTTAACAGTTACATCAAAACATATTTTAAGGCTAGAATGATTAAAATAATGTATGATCAGCATAAGAATTGATAAATGGATGAGTGGATCATTTAAATACATGGGATTTTCAGGCTATGAAAGCAGTGCTATTTTTAAATCAGTTGGGAAAGAGAGGCAAATGAGTAACTATTAGGACAACTGAGTTCAACACATTATAAAGAACAATATTTTTCAAGCGAATTTAACAGAGAAATTAACAAGCAAAATTACAAACATACTAGAAAAAAAGAGAAGTTTTTAGTTGTGCTGAACATTTTAAAGTTCTTCCTACGCAAGACTCAAAACCTAGAAACCACAAAAGAAAAGCTTGATTGATTTGACTACATAAATATTAAAAACTTTTTTTTGAATAGTAAAGGAAGCCATTAATAAGGGTTAAACAAAGTGACATACTGGGATAAATTTTATAAAGCACATTATAAATAATTAATATTTACAATGTATAAGACAAAAATATAGAAAAAAACGGCAAAGAAAATGAACAAGCAAAATACACAAGCTATAAACTAGGAAAGATGCTCAACCTCACTAGTAATCAGGGAAATTGAAATTAAATAAAAAATGAGATTTTTTTTCCCATTCTTCACAGATTGGCAAAAACTGGAAAGACAGACCATACAGTATTCATGCACCACTGGTGAGAGCATAAATTGGTGAAATTTTTATTAAGGTCAATCTAGTAACAGCCATCAAAATTTTAAAAGGCATATCCTTTTATCGAGCCATTTCACTTCTAAGAACCCACATAGTCTGATGAAGTAATAAAATACAGGCACATGATCACAACGATATCAATAAGGTCATTCACTGCATCATTTCTTAGCATTAAAAATGTCCATTAGTAAAGCAGTGATAAAACAAAAAACAGAACATATGTACTAGGAAATGAAATGCAGCCACTGAAAAGGATTAAGACCTATGTGTACCGATGTAAACATATCTCCAAGACATATTTAAACAATAAAATATGTAAATATACTGCATAATAAAATACATGACTTCGTTGTATAATGAACAATCTATCTAGACTTGTATTTGTTTGAATATGAACAGAATTTAGAAGAACAAAGGCTAAATACTGTTCCCTTAAACAATAATGACTTTATCAGGAAGGAGAAGAGCATTTACTTTTTTTTTTTTTAACTTTAAGCCTTCTATATTGTTTGAATTTGTTACAATCACGTGTTGCTTTTAATTTTTAAGATAGCAGTAAGGATTAAAATAAACAGAATGAATAGTGCCAGGGAGCAGTACACCCTGCAAATAGGGTAGTCAGCATACAAAATGGTTGTGAATTGCTCATTTACAGCTGGGAGGTTTCAGTGTGACGTGAACCATTCTGTGCACAGGAGGTACAAGAGGGGGAACGGGGGCGGCATCCTGATACCCCAAGGGCTTGTCAAAATGGAGCCCTATTTTGTGCCACTATCTTATCATTTACTTAGCAAACTTGCCTTGCTGAAGTCATTCAACTGGAACAATAAATGATAACTGCCATGGATTGCCCTGTACCAGAGAGGTGGAGGGACTCGGACCACTCACTGTTTTCAAGTATCATTTTCAAGTCATCAGTGGATTTGACCATTTTGTTGAACCCTTGCCATCCTGAAATCCGTACGGGCACAATTTGATTAGGCAGAATCCTTGGAAGTGCAGTTTTTACCCTTGAAAATAGCCCGAGTTACAAACATCCTAAAAATTACATATCGGTGTGAAGCCACACATAATAGCTGAAAAGTTTAGTGAACCCTACACACTGGAAGTGTCAAAAAGTTGTATGGGGGCCAGATGTGCAAGAAAAGTGAAACAAAACACCCAGAAGGTTCTCGTGTGAATTCAGTCCGGGCTGTAAGTGACAGAACATATAAATACCTTTTAGAGTTGCTGTTTGGCATGAATCAAGTGATCCCAGTAGCAGCAGTGGCTGGTACTGTGAACCACTGCCATAAACTCTGAATTAAATCAATGGGCTCCATCTCCAGAGACTTCTGAAGTATAAGATAATACCACGCAAAAGTGGATCAATTTGCACTAATGGAGCCACCGCTATATGCTAGAAAATCTGAGAAATTTCCATGCCAACCAGGAAACTGGATTTACTTCAATTCTCTCTCTCAAAGTGCTTCATAGCCTGCAAAGCGCTTTCGTCTCTCTCAATTCATCCCAGTAGCCTCCGGAGTTGGTTATTATTGCCCCTGTGCCCATAGCACCGAGAAGCTATTGAGCAAGAAAGGGGAGGTGACAGGACCGAAGTCACATGCAGATTTGTGTGTGAGCCTGATGTTCTAACTCCTATGTTCTTTTCTAGGCCACATTCACTCTGAATACCAACTGAATAATAAACCCACTACCTTTAATTATTTTTTACATTAGTGACATTATTAATTGCATAATTTGGGGCCTTCTGACAGAGGCCTCAAAGATTTTTACAAGCTGAGTTTGTCGAGTGTTGTTACTTTTAATGATTAAAATGACTTGACAGGGCCATCATGATCCTTAATATGTATAACATTTTTAGACTGACAGAAGAAGGGAGGGACTACGTACTCTCGAGTATGACTAGAGAACTCTGTTACAGTGGGGCTAAGAGGTTAGACCGAGGTTAGTCAGCAGGAACCTACAACAAAAAGAACACAAGGAGACCATCCATCCTCAGGAATGTATATGGGCAGGACCTTGGCAGCCCAGCAGATCTGCTGGCTGGAATTGTCAGATTTCTGCTGAAACAAAGAAAGGAGTTACAAAGAACTGAAGTCTGTCTCTGAGCCCAAGGCCTCCAGTGTCAAAGCCACGTCAAGCCCAGAGCTGGCCTCATTTTGCTCTCTGGATACTTATGGGTCACAATACTTCCTGCATTTAGTAATCACCATCCAGCAGAGGGCTCAGGGCCAGAGCGCTCTACTTATTTGTCCCCCTCAAACAATTCTTGTTTCTGTCAAGTCACCAACAGAAATAGCCTGCTCCCGTCAGATGTTATCACCTCTATAGTGAACAGTAATTCACTCTTTCTCAAGCTCAGAGAGGCGATGATGATAAAAAATACAGTGGCCTCAGAATTAAAGGGACTTTAGAGACCACGCATTTCAATCGCTCTTCTTTGCATGAATCATCTTGAAAGTATCACTACTGCCGTTAGAATGGCTAACCACGCAGTCCTTCAAGGTGGTTAGGCTGGCCTATGCTTGACTATCTCCAGAGACGGGAGGTCAGCACCTCCAGGCTTGAAAAGATGTTGGAAATGGCTCCTTGTAGTCAGCACCCCCAAAATTACCTTCCTGTGTGGTTTACTCACTAAACTTAATTTTTCACTCAAAAATAGTTGAGGACTTACTATGTGCTAGGCACTGGGTATGCAAGGATTTTTTAAAAGATGCCACCCCTGTACTGATGAAACTTATCATTTATTGTAGTTATTAGGCTATTCATCTGTAATCTGGGGCTTACTTTCCTTCTGCACACAGTGGATTTCCCTGCCCACCTGCAGTTGGGTGTAAACAGTGAAATGTAAGCAAATGTGTCATCTCTAGCGGAAAGCATTAAGAGAAAGTACATGCTTTGCTTCACTGTTTACTCTCTGGCCCGGCAACTGGCAACGTTTCAGATCATGGTTACTGTTAGCCTGAGTTAGGGAGAACAAAAGCTGACCTGCAATGTACACATAATGTGAGCAAGAAACAACCTTTGTTGTTTTAAGCCACTGCAGTTTTTGGAGTGCTTGTTACTACAGCATAATCCAACTCATCCTGACGGATACACAGTATAAGGGAAGCCAGACAAATAAATCAACAAAAATCAAATGACAAGCCGAGTGTTGCAGTGGAGGCATCGCAAGATTCAGTGAGGGCGTAGGAAAAGATTTACTACCACCTAAGTTTTCCAGAGGAGTTAGGTAAGGCTTCACAGGAGGGGCAGCCTTTGAAATAGACATTGGAGGATGAGTAGATACTGCCAAGCAGACATGTTGAGAAAAAGGTGTTCTAGACAGAGGAACTCTTTATGCAAAGCCACGGAGCAAAGAGGGGACATGGTTGGAGAGCTACCAAGGAGTTTGGTTTTGCTGGCATATGAGTCTGAATGTGGTGGATTTCCCATGAAGCTAAAGAAGCTGAAGCTTCAGGGACCCTCACTTGATGGGCACTTTCCAAGGAATGTATCTATATTTTTATAAATTTATGCTTATATTCTAGACACTTCCCACCCCCCTCAGGAGACCCTCCCTCCTAATGTTCAGGTTCCACCAAAGTTGGGTATGCTTCTGATGGGGCAGAGGGGAGTCGGAGATGACAACAGGTCTACAGAGAAGATCTGGAGACCTATTAATCTTCCACATGACACCTTTTTCAACATTTGAAAAACTGAATCATGTTCCCTAAGAGTCTTTTACCCCCGCAAGCCAGTCATTCTCATTCCTGCACTTGGGGTCATGGGTTGGAATGTCTGGCGTCATCTCAATTGCTCTTCTCTGAATGTGCTCCTATTTGTCTAGAGCCCTCTTAAGAGTGGCACCTGAATCCAAATCGAATTCTCCAGATGGAGTCTGAATACATTTATCACTTTTCTTAATGGAGTTTCACGCATCATACTTAATCCTTCCATAAAAGTTGTTACCCAATGATGACAGATTATTTACACTGTGAAATTCCCCAGAAAAATATAAGCATTGCTCTTGGATTTAATTCCCCCCCAATACCAGTACCAAAATACAACACTTGATTGTTTCCCTTTAGGTTTGGCAGACTGTGAAGAACAAGTTTGATGGAGAAAAGAAAGAAAGTTAATTCATTTAACAAATGTTTACTAAGCACCTACCCCATGCCAGGCACTGTCCTAGATGCTAGAATATGGGTAAGGCAAAAAAGAGGCATAAAATTCTCTGCCGTCCTGGAGTTTACATTCTAGTTTAGGGGACAGACAGTAAACCAAATAGATAAGTGAAATTGTGTGTTAAAGAGGAGTTAAGTACAATGGAGAAAAATAAAGCAGGGAAGGGGGACAAGGAATGTGGTAGGTGGGGAGGGGATGAGGTGGCAAAGTTAAATATGGTGGCTGGAATGGCTTTGCTGAGAACATGACATTGGAGCAGGGACTCAGAGGTGAGAAGTGACCCATCTGGAGTTGAAGAGTGTTCCAGGTACAGGCACAAACTGGTGCAAGGACCTTGAGGTGGGAATGTGTCTGGTTTGTTCAAAGAACAGCAAGGAGGCCAGTACAGCTGAGTGGGAGTAGTCAAGAGAGAGCAGGAGAAGACAGGGTCAAAGAGGCGAGGAGGCAGACTGTGCAGGGCCGTTGTGACGACTTGGGTTTCTCTGAGATGGGCAGTGCCCTGGGGGGCTTGGAGCAGAGGGCTGATGTGATCTGACTTGTGTCCCACAGGACGCATCTGCTGGCCATGTTGAGAACAGACCGCAGGAAAAGCAAGAGGAGAAGCAGAAACCTGTCGGGAGGGTGTGGCAGCAATCCAGGCAGGAGATGACAACAGCCTGGACCAGGACAGGAGAGACGGAGGTAAAGAGAGATGTCTGGATGCTGGACACATTCTGAAAGTAGAGCTGACAAGATTTCCTAAGGATGGAGCATGTGAACATCGCATCCACAGGAATCAAGGATGACTCTGAGGTTTCTGACCTAAGCAACTGGAGGGTGGTGCTGCCATCAACCAAGACAGGTTTGAACCTGGGAAGCTTACTATCAAAAGCCAAAGCAAATGCGTACTGAGACTGGAAGGTCCCTTTCTAGGTGGAAAACTGGACTGGGCTGGTTTGGACATAAGAATTTCAGAGAACTAATGGGTTAGGCTGCTAATGAGCTGGGAGGCTGTGCAAGGCCAGCGTCTCAGTGAATACTCTGGTGTCTGCCGAAACCTGCTCGAACCTACAGAGAAACCATGGGAAGCAGGGTGGGGGCTGGAGGGTGAGGAGGTGGGGACAGGGGGAAGTTGGGGACAAACTGAGGCTACTTTGAAAGCCAACTAGTCAGAACCGGCACCTTTCAAAGTTAATCATGTTACAGGGAAATGTACTTGAATCCCCAATGCTGTTCCAAGTACAAAAGTAAATTACTTTATTAAATTTAAAACTAAAAATTCAAGAGAGCAAAATAGGAAATGGTTTGTTCTGGATATGGTTTTACTTCTGAATTGTATTGGTTTTGTTTTAACTGAACTTTTCCAGCGTGGGTCAGAGACTTTACAGGCTAGATAGGTTGCAGGCCAGTGGGCACGCCTGAGCCTCTCAGGAACATTCATCTAAAGCGAACTCTCTGGCTCTTCCCCCTGGGGGCTCTGTTCTCCTCTCCCCTCCCAGGCTCAGCCTGCGCCGTGGACTTTCTTCAATGGCCCCACTACAAAGCCCAGCAAGAGCTCACACACAAGAAAAGATGCTCCATTGCACTCAAAGTACGAGAAATACTAATTAAAACCACTCTGATTCTCCTTTCACTTTGGAAAAGCTCGAAATGTGACAATGTACTGAGTTGGCAGGGGAGTGAGGAAATTAGGCTCTCTCACAGGGCTTGTGGGAGTGAGAAGTGGTAAAACCTCTACAGAGAATATGTAACAATAGCTAACAAAATTACAAATGCTCACTCACTTTGATTCAGCAAGTCTGCTTCTAGGAACATAGCTTACAGATGTGCTCATCCATAAGCGCAGTGTTGTAGATATAAGGTGGTCCACTGTCAACCCCATAGTAACAAAGAGCTGGAAATAACTGTCCCACAAATAGGGGAAGGGAAATAACATGCACCTGTGAAAAAGAGTGGGGCACACTTTTTACACTGCTATGGATTAAGCTTCAAGATGTCTTTTTTTTTTAAAATTTTTATTGGGGTATAGTTGATTTACAATGTTCTGTTAGTTTCAGGTGTACAGCAAAGTGAATCAGTTATATATATATATATATATATATATATATATATATATATCTCCACTCTTTTTTTTTTTTTTTTTTTAAGATTCTCTTCCCATTTAGGCCATTACAGAGTATTGAGTAGAGTTCCCTGTGCTTTACAGCAGGTTCTTATTGCTCGTATTAGTTATCTATTTTATACATAGTAGTGTGAAGATGTCCTGACATATGTAGTCTTTTAAAAAGCACAGTGTGGAAGAAAAAACATACGTGTGCTTATGTATACACGCACTTCAAATCTCTCCAGACCAGGACGTGAGAAACTAGTAACAGTGGCTGCCTCTGGGGAGGGGGACGGGCTGACAGGGAAGCTTTTCCCTGTGAACCGTTTTAAATGCCAAACAATGCGAAGGTGCTAGACATTCAAAACAAAAGATTAAAATGTGAATAAATATATACATGGAAAAATGCTAGCCCCTTTCCTGAAGTATGTGAGTTGTTACAAACAGCAACAAGTGAAGCAGTGAGTGGCTGCTGGGGTTGGGCAGAGGGCCTTGAAGAATATGTGATTGGAGCCCAACACCATGTAGAGCTCCTCCATAGTTCAAACTTCTAATCAGTACAGATGGGCTTGTGTTTAACTTCTGCAGTGGTGCGCAAGGGCACATCACCTATAGCTAAATAGAGTACCTGCAGCTAAATATACTCCGCCTGCCTCCAGCCTAAAGCCATGGTTGTAAAGTGACTTCTAAGCATCCAAGATGGAGGAATGGGACAGTACATGCAGAGCAACTTCTTTCCCAATCAAAAAATCCTACAGCAACCTGTTATCCAGTCTCCATTTGGGTACCTCCATGGTCTGAGAGCTCATTATCACTTACAACAATTTCTTAAAAGCTCTTTTCTTAGTTGGACCTGATTCCCAGGTTTTAGATTTGTCTTTTGAACAGACACAAAACAAGTCAACACTCTTCACTATGTGAGCAGTCAACTCTCTCTATACATCAGCCTTTTTCACGCAGTTGAAGGTCGTCATTTCATCCTTTAGTATTCACCTCTACAGTGTAAGCACCCCGAATTCAACCCACTCTCTAGTGACCTGCTTTTTGAACACTCTCTATTTTGTCTATGTCTCTCTCAAAATGTGGCAATTAGAACCAAACAAGCATTCAAGATTTAGCCCAGACAGAAGAGAAGTAAACCAGGCAGTGCTTTAATCATTCTACTACCACTGCTAATACTACCAGAAATCTACCCAGGGAGAAGTTCTATTTTCTTTTTCTCCCCACACAAATGAGGGATCTGAGGCCCAGAGAGGTGAGGTGACCCAGTGGGACAAGGGAACACCGGTGGAATTTGATGGGACTGGGATTCTTTCATCACGAGGCCACTGGAGTACACATTTTACAATTCTGATAGAGCAGTTAGTTCTCTGCTTTCTTCCCCTTTGAATTCTACCTTCTCGTCTTTTTTCTTTCCTTCCAGTTTTACTGAGATATAATTGACATACAGCACTTCATAAGTTTAAAATGTACAGCCTAATGATTTGACTTCCCTACAGCATGAAATGGTGACCACAATAAGTTTAGTGAACATTCATCATCTCAGACAGATACAACATTAAAGAAAAAGAAATTTTAAAAAAATTTTTTCCCTTGTGATGAGAACTCTTAGCATTTACTCTCTTAACAGACTTCCTATATAACATACAGCAGTGTTCATTGTATTTATCATGTTGTAAGTGACATCCCTAGTACTTATTTATCTCCTAACTGGAAGCCTGTCCCTTTTGACTGCCTTCATCCTATTGCCCCTCCCCTCACATACCCACCTTCTCGTCTTGAGGGAATGTTTCGGTTTCTTGTCTTCATTATAGCCATGCCACATGGATCACAGCTCTGTGACCAATGAGGCTCCTGTGGACTCCAGAGGGCCTGGGTGGGGATGGCATCTGGGGACCCTCCATGCCGCTAACACCTCTCTCCCCAGGGATAACAGCCCTTGAGAGATCTTCTCTGAAAACCCTCTTTAAACATCTAAGTCAGCCCAACCTCCAACCTGAATAGTCTTCTAGCACAGCACCCTCTTTCATAACACTTATCAAAACCTGTCATTGGCTCCTTATTCACATCTCTTCCTGCTTACTGTCTCTCACAGTTGGCTGTAAGCTCGATAAAGTCGGGGCCTAAACCCCCAGTGTCCTCAGCATCCAGCTCAGTGCCTGGCACACAGTAATGATTTTCAGTGAGTGAATGGATGAATAAATGGGAGCTGAGAATGGGGTTAACAACTCTAATACCAGACAGAGCTGGGTTTGTGTCCCAGAGCCCTGCCACTGTGAATTGTGTACTCCTGGGCAAGTGACTCAATTCCTCACCGCTAAGATGGAGACAATGATGCCTACCTCACAGAGCTGACATGATATTCAGTGAATTGATGAGTGCACATAAGCATTCAGTGAGCCGCCTCGTTCACAGTAAGCACTCAGTAAATCACAGTTACTGCAGCAATCGCGGCTGCCCTAATTCTACCAACTTCCACTCAGAGGCTGGCCACTGGAGGATGACAATTAACTGGAATAGCAAAAGGTACATCCACTCTTTTATACTGTTTGCTTTTTTTAAAAGTTGTGTTAAAAAAACACATAACACAAAATACACCAGCTTAATACTTTTAAGTGTACACTAGGATTAACTAGACCCACACTGTTGAACAACACATCTCCAGTACTCTTTTCATCTTGCAAAACTGAAACTCTATATCCAGGGAACAACAATGGGTCCCCTTTCCCCTTCCCCAAGCCCCTGGCAGCCATCATTCTATTTTCTAAGAGTCTGCCTACTTGAGATGTGGAGCTGTGCAGTATTTGTGTTTCTGTGCCTGGCTTATTTCACTTAGCATTACGGCCTCAAGGTTCACCCAGGCTGTACTATGCGACAGGATGCCCTTCCCTTTTTAAGGTCGACTATTTCATTGTATGTGTAGACCATGTTTTTATCCATTTATCTGTTGACAGACATTTGGTTTGCTTCTACCTTCGGCTAGTGTGAAAATGTTGCTTCATATAAACAAGTGTGTGCAGATCTCTGAGATGCTGCTTTTGATACTTTTGGATAGAGATCGCTTTTTTTTTTTTTTTTAAACTCTCCACAAACCAGTCATGCCAGTGGAGTGGCAACAGTCACAGAGGTCATACCTGCCCTCACCTTTCTGCTCCTGTCACCAAGTTATCTCTGTCCCAAGCTCCCTCCCTCCCTAGTCCTTTCTGATGTCCTCTAGGTTCCTCTATTTTTAAGTGAATTCCATAGGTCAAAATTTGAATTTATATCTTTGCCAAGAAGAGAGGGAAGCTATTAAGCCTCTCCTTCTCCCCTCTGTTGCAAAATCTCCAGGTCCCTCGTCTGGAGTAGGGCCCTGCCCTGGGCCTAAGCAGGACGGAGCTGCAAGAGGCCAGGGCCCAGGCCCCTGGAACAGTGCAGGGCTGTGGCATAACCTCAGTTGGTCCAGTACAGTTTTAATGATGTTCAGTTTATGAGTAATTTTTCTCCCCTGCGCCATGCGGGATCTTAGTTCCCCAACCAGGGATCGAACCTGGACACCGGCAGTGAAAGTGCCGAGCCCTAACCGCTGAACTGCCAGGGAATTCCCGATGAGAAATGTTTTGAATGCTGCTAGTATCTCATCAGAAAGTTATTCGTTTCCCTTGACAGGTAAGATTAAATAACATTCACTGGGTTTAACAGCCTTGTGACAAGAGCCAGGTTATTTGTATGCAAATCCACTTCCAATCTTATGATGTCCAACCAAAGGGTCCAACTGGATGTGATCAACAAAGTTCCATATTTTTCTCATAACTCTTCAGGATCACTTTCACGTTATTGTCCTGAGGAGCAACAGAACAGAGGTGTTGAGAGCCAGATGGAAGACACATTAGGAGCCTTCTGGGGGCACGTGGCTCTGTTTTGAGGAACCGTAGGGTGCCAAGGTCACCCAGGGGTAAGGAGGAGCAGGAGGTCTCAGCACTCATGCCTTCTCTAGTCTATAAAGCAGTAATAAGAGGGGCCATGATTGTGCAAAATATAAAATTCCCAAAACTATTTACTCACAAACATCGTCAAACCAGGAATAAAGTACACACATCTCCCCATTCCCATCTCAGCCCTCTCCCTACGAAACGTGAGTGGGAGCGCGCACACACACACTCACCACTGGTACACTCAGGAGAGTGTTTGAGGAGGTGTAACTTCTGCTGCAAACTAGTAAACATATTTATTTTCTCGCCATGAGATTTCAGGAACCTAAATCAAAAGTTTCTAAGAACTTCTCTTGATGGTGTATATGAGAACTGCTGTGATGTGCCTGCCATCATCTATTTGCTTATCTGTTTTTAAACGAAAGGCTGCTTTAATATTACACGGTGGTGGTATTTCTATGATAATCCTGGACAACAAAAGTTCATCTGACTTTACTTAAAATATGACTTAACTCTCATAAGAACAGAGGTCATCCCCTTAACTGGCCCTCGCCCACGCCTCCCGCCACAGCCAGCTCGCACTGTCACACTTCCTCAATTTCCTCACTCAGTCAGCCCTTGGCACACTGCAGGCTCCATTCCCTCCTATTCTGCCCAAACTACTTGCACTAAGGTCACCAGTCAAGTGGCTCTTTCTGACTCCCGGGTGGTGAGTCTCGAAGTCATTCAGGACCTAAAGGAGGTTAACACCCACACCTCGACAAACTCTCCACAAGGGAGCAAACTCACCCCTGCCTAGGGCTCTGCAATCTCCCGCACCCAAGAGACTTCCAAATTGCCCTTGCCAGCCATAAAGTACTTGTCAGGCTCCAAATCTATCACTTCCAACTGCCATTGGTTCTTGTAGGTTTTTTAAAACTAGACACAGTTTCTACCTCCCCTTACCTTGGCATTCACCCCTCAAAACAGAAAAAAACAAGCAAAACAAAAAAATTCAGTCACCATGTTCTACCGCCTAGATCTTCATCTCACGTCTCATCATCCATCCATATTTCCAAGCACGAGATCTGATCTCCAAATCACTCCTGTATCCTTTATGCAGCCCACTCCCATCTTCCCCTTATCCGGCTGCCATCAAATCTTATACATGGAAGAATGTTTCAAATCCAGCCTGCCTCCATTCCTCCAAGGCACAGCCCAGTGGTTACGTGCGTTTATGTCCTGGTTTATGTCTTGATTCTGCCTCCTATGAGCTTGGGTACCCTGGACAAGGTGCTCGTGCCTCCTCTGTCTCCATCCCTCCTCTGCAAGTGGAAATAACAGTCTCAATCTTTCAGAGTTGTTACAAAAATGAAGATCTGGGTATAACGGGTACAACACCACGCGTGACACCTAGCAAGTGCACCATAAACGATGGCTACTGGCATCATCCTCGTGTCTTCTACCCTAATTCAGTCCCTCGTCTGCTCTGACCTGGAGTCCTAGAACAACCCTTCAGGTTCCCAGCCCTTAGTTCTTTCCCCCTTCAGTCCACTTCTAACATTGCCACCAGGCTCAACATCTGAAAACACAAATCTGTTCATGTCACTCCTTGGTTTCAAGAATTTCTGTAGGCTTCTTACTTCCAATCAGAAGAGTCTACACATATGTTGTTCGATACTTTAGCCACCAGCCACATGTGGCTATTCAGCACTTCAATTGTGGTGTGTCCAAATTAAGATGTATTATAAGGGTAAAATACACACTGGATTTGAAGATTTAGTATGAAAAGGAATGTAAAATAACTCACTAATAATTTTCTTTAGTAGAACAGAGTTCTTCATTTAAAGCAGACAGAACAAATGCCAATTTAGTACCTTTTAAATTACCTTTTTATATCAACATGCTTACATTTATTGGTAGTTTCTTATTTTTCTTAGTCCCTTACTCATGTCTCCTTTTTCTCTTTTTCCATCTGAAATGTCTATGGTCTCAGAAGTAATTACATCTTTTTTAGAAGGAGAGGGATTTTAAAAAAATATTGTGGTAAAATAATGTAAAAAAAAGTACGTATTTACATATAATACAAAATTTACGTTACACATAACATAAAATCTTAACCATGCTTAAGTATACAATTCAGGGGCATTAAGTACGTTCACACTGTTGCGTAAACATCATCAACACCATCCAGCTTCAGAATTCTTTTAATCTTGCAAAACAGAAACTCTGTCCCCACTAAACAGTAACTCCTAATTCCCTCTCCCTTTAGTCCCTGGAAACCACCCTTCTGCTTCCTATCTCTATGAATTCGACTACTCTGGGTACCTCATATAAGTGGAATCACATGGTATTTGTCCTTTTGTGACTGGCTTATTACACTTAGCAGGACGCCTTCAAGGTTCATCCATGTTGTAGCACGTGTCAGAATTTCCTTCCTTTGTAAGACTGAATAATATTCCCTTGTATGTATATAACACATTTCATTTCTCCATTCATCCTTCAGTGAACACTTGAGTTGCTTCCATCTTTGGGCTATTGTAAATAATGCTGCTATGAACATGGGTGTACAAATATCTCTTTGGGTCCTTGCTTTCAGTATTTTTGGGGTATATACCCAGAAGTAGACTTACTAGATCAAATGGTAATTGCATGTTCAACTATTTGAGTAACTTTCATATTGTTTTCCATAGTAGCTGCCCCATTTTATATATCTACCACAGTGACGAGAGTTCTAATTACTCTACATCCATGCCAATATTTGTTATTTTCTGGGTTTTTTGATAGTGGCCACCCTAAGAGGTGTGAGATGGTATCTTACTGTGGTTTTGATTTGCATTTCCCTAATGATTAGTGATGTTGAACACCTTTTCAGGTGCTTGTTAGTCATTTGTATAACTTCTTTGGAGAAGTGTCTATTCAAGTCCTCCGCCCATTTTAAAATCGGGTTGTGCTTTTGTTGTCGTTGAGTTGCAGGAGTTCTTTATATATTCTGGATATTAACCCCTTATTAAATATATGATTTGCAAATATTTTCTTCCATTCCACAGGCTGGGCTCCCACTCTGTTGAACGTGTCCTTTGAAGCACAGAAGTTTTTAATTGTGATGTAGTACAATTTATCTATTTTTTTCTTTTGTTGCCTATGCTTTTGGTATTATGTCCAAGAAAGCTCTGCTAAATCCAATGTCAAAGCTTTTCCCCTATGTTTTCTTCTAAGAGTCTCATAGTTTTAGGTCTTCAAATTAGGCTTTTGATCCATTTTTAATTAATTTTTGTATATGGTATAAAGGTAAGGGTCCAACATCACTCTTTTACATGTGAATATCCGGTTGTTCCAGCATCATTTGTTGAAAAGACTGTCCTTTTCCCATTTAATGGTTTTGGCACTCTTGTCAAAAATCATTTGACTTCATGTGAGGGTTTATTTCTGGGCTTTCTATTCTCTTCCAATGGTCTGTATGTCTTCGTTAATAATTTTTAATACTAGGTACATGTTGAAACAATATTTTTGATATATTGGGTTAAATACAGTCTTAAAATTAATGTTATCTGTTTCTTTTCACTTTTTCAATGTGGTTCCTAAAACATTTTAAATCACACATGTGGCTCGCATTGTATTTCTATTAGACAGTGCTGCTCTAGATGCTCTGAACTCAGGCCACCAGGCAACAGCTGACGCCAGGGGATTCAATGACAGTCTGCAAGCTCCCTTCCTTTTGTGTTTATCATTACAGTGCTTAGGGAGCAGGAGAGAAGTGTGGTTGAGAAGTGAGGTTTTTAAATCAGGGAAGCTCAGGCTTCAGTCTTCAAGACCTGCTCTGTCCAATACAACAGCCACTAGCCACATATGCCCACTGAGTACTTGAAATGTGGCTGGTGCAAATAGAGATGCACTGGAAGTGTAAAATTCAGACTAGATTTCAAAGACTCGGTACCAAAATAAGTGATGTAAAATTTCTCATTAATGACCTTTATATTCATTACATGTTGAAATTTTAATACTTTGATAGTTAGGTTAAATAAAATATATTGTTAAAATAAACTCCAGTTGTTTGTTCATTAATTTTTAATAGTTTTTTAAGAGCAATTTTAGGTTCACAGAAAAACCTTGTGGCAGGTATAGAGACATCCGTACACCCCCATTTCCCACACATGCGCAGCCCCACCCACCGTCAACACCCCCACCAGGTGGTACCTTTGTTACAACTGATGAATGTACGAGGACACATTATTATCAGCCAAAGTCCACAGCTTACATCACAGTTCACTCTTGATGTTGTACGTTCTATGGGTCTGAACAAATTTATAACGACATGTATCTACCATTACAGGACCCTATAGAAGAGTTTTACTGCCCTAAAAATCCTCTGTGCTCTACCTATTTATCCCTCCTTCCCCCCAACCCCTGGCAACCACTGATCTTTTTATTACTATCTCCACAGTTTTGCTTTTTCCAGAATGTCATATATTTGGAATCATATACCATGTAGCCTTTTCGGATGGGCTTCTTTCCCCTAATAATATGGATTTAAGGTTCCTCCATGTCTTTTCATGGCTTGATGGCTCATGTCTTCTTTATTTTTTAAAATGTTGCTCCTAGAATTTTAAAATGACTTAGGCAGCTCACATTACATTACATTTCTGTTGGATACTTGTTGGCTTGGCACAGGCAGTTTTTCAGAGGCTGGCATCTCCCTGCCTCTCCAGCCACTCAGGTTCATGGCTGGCTGTCCCGAGTTCCCTGCCCCATGACATGCCAGCCTCCCCGCCTTCACATGTACTAGAATCTCCTCACTAGACTTTACCTTCCTTTTCCCTGAAGACTAATTCATATTCAGACCCAGTTCAAATATGACATGTTCAGTGAAGTCTTTCTAAACTTCCACTGCACCTAAGTCACCTTTTACAGCGCTTTGCACTTTATACTGTAAATTTTTTTTTTTTGGCTGTGCCGCATGGCTTGTGGGATCTTAGTTCCTCAATCAGGGATTGAACCCGGGCCCTCAGCAGTGAAAGCACAGAGTCCTAACCACTGGACCACCAGGGAATTCCCATACTGTAAATTTTTATGTGCCTGACTTTCCCTTTAGATTTGAACTCCTTGAAGTTAGGGACCATGTTTTGTTCATCTTTGGGTCCTCGAACCCTAACGCAGAGCCTGACACTCAGTAGGCATTCACAGATGTTGAATGACTAAATGAAGAAAACACTACAAAATTCAGATTATCCTCCAGTAAGAGACAAGATATCCACTTAAACATCAGACAGCTCAGAAAAGTATCTTAAATGAAACAAACCAGGCTGCAAAAGTATATCAACCAATAGTTAAAACTATTCACAAGTTAACATTTGTTTTTTAAGTCAAATCAACACCGTAATAACATTTATAAAGTGTGTCACAATTGAGAGATGGTAAACCAGTCCCTAATGGTGAGTAGAGGATAGAATGGAAAATGGGGGGGACTAGCTATGGAAACTGAATGGTTAAAACCACATTCCATATCCATTAGCTGACAGCCCAGACCCCACCAGAATAGAGGCCCTGAAACTGAGCCTTTGATGTAGTTTCCAAAGAAAGCCACCAAGATGATTAAAGGGTTGGAAAATGAGATTTATGGGGAATGGCCACAGGAACAAGAGACAGTTTTGCCCAGACAAGAGAAAAGGCCAAAGGGTGACTTAATAACCATCTTCAATCATTGTTACTACACAGATGATGGTGACCAGATGGTCTCCATTTCCACCAAAGAAAGAATACTGAAAATGGACTTAAGGTGAAGCATAAGAAAAGCTGTCTAGTTCTAAAGAAAGAACCTAACGGCTAAGAACTAACTAGCTTACAGCAAAGCAGACCCAGGGAGTGCTATAGTCTTTATTATGCTAAGAAAGCAGCAAGTGGGTAGAGTCTGTTCAGGCCTTCAACAATCCTTTGTTGAGGGCAAATCCTCAACTGGCTAATCATCAAAAGAATCACGTAATGCACAACCATAGGAATAGAAAATAAATAAAAATACGAAAATTGAAACACAGCACCCTCTGGTGTACATAACTGTCCTCCAATCAAGGAAGATTCTTGACATATGTATTTCTCAAAATATAGGGTACAAACCATGATAGAGTGCAGAAAAACTGATACCAGACTGGTCCTAATGTTCATTTAATCCCTACATCCCTCTGCATCAAGCACCTCCTCTGCACTTCCCCTTTGGTACCAGGAAGGCTCCTACACAGGCAGCCTCACTTCTGTGAACACTGAACATGGCTGCATCCCAATCACATTAGAATGCTGAACTCAGACTCTGATCCATCAACTGGCACATGAACATCTCACGCTGTACGCCGTTCAGGAGTACCTTATATACAGAGTTAGGGCACACCAGAATGGGGTGATCCTCTGACGTGCCCCTCTGCTCTGCCATGGTGTACACGGCCCTTCCTTTCCAATCCCTCTTTGTCTCCTGCATGCCAACAGGCCACTTTTTACATCTTCCTAGGCTGTATGCTCCAGAAGTTTCCAAGCTCAAAAGGTCTGAGAATCAGTCAGGGATGTTTTGAGGTCCTCCCCGTGTCTTTAGTCATCTTGGTGCTGGGCGGAACCTCATTACATGACACGTACACTTCATTCATGTGACTCTCTACTGCTCAAGCAGCTGGTGTGTCCTTGATCACTACTGCTAAAGCAGCTGGTGTGTCCTCGATGAAAAAATCACAGGCCCTGTGTCTGAGAGCCACAGTCCAGTGGGGGACATTGATAAATACAGGTGTAAATCGTTGAAGCTCAAAGTTGTAAGTGCTAACAGAGCAAAGAAAAAAGGCAATGGAAACACCAGAGAAGCACTTTCTGGGAGTTCCTCAGGACATGGGAGCAGAACTGACATCCTGTGGGAGCAGGTCTCAAAGGGTGAGAGGCATTGTCCAGGCAGAGGAGGCAGAGGCAGGTTTCCCTCTAGGTGTAAAGATCTAATGGTCCCCAGGCATGTCACCACTGGGAGAACGGAGCCATGTAACACACTACTCCTCCTGTCCCAGGGCCTCCTTGAGGAGGCAGGAGAAATGCACCCGAACAACCTGACCTCTGTACGCTATACAAAGAGCATGCCTAAGTGGCAACAAACAAGTAAACAGAAATGACGCAGACCAGGCACTGGTCTGATGAAGGTGTGAACGGGCTGGAGTGGAGAGTTCTGCGAGGCAAGGCGTCTGGCTGGAAGGCTCCAACAGGAATTCCCCTGACACCCTCCTTGGCTCCCCTCCGTCCCATCAAGTCCTAGCCTTGCTTGGCGGCCCTCTCCCTTCAGCACTGGTGACAATGCACTGTGACTGTGCGTACAAGCTTCCTCCCTCATGAGGCCGTGGGCTGAGGCAAGAGCAGTCATCTTTTTATCACTATGCCTCGATCACTCCGCACATATGGAGCTCAAACAAACTGGATGAGTACACCAAGTCATCAGTTCATGAGTGTGATAGGATTTAAAAGGGCAGAGCCTGGACCTATTACCCCAACACCTTCCCCTATGCAGTTCACCTTGTTTTGTTCTTCCTCGTAAGCTATCCATCCTCACCTGGTTCAGGCTTTCCTATTCTTTCATTCTATCCTCACAAATCAACCCTGACCCTCCAACTGAGGAAAAGGAGCACATATCTGTGTCCCCAGTTAAGAGTGACCTATGTCGGGACCTCCCTGGTGGCGTAGTGGATAAGACTCCATGCTCCCAATGCAGGGGGCCCGGGTTCAATCCCTGGTCAGGGAACTAGATCCCACATGCTTGCCACAACTAAGAGTTCACATGCCACAACTAAGGAGCCCTGGAGCCACAACTAAGACCCAGTGCAACCAAATAAATAAATATTTTAAAAAGAGAGTGACCTATGTCACATGGAAAAGCCACTAAGCCAAAGAGGTGACAGGGAAGTGGCTTCCCACACACCCAGAAGAATGTAAGATTACCTCCTCACAAGGGAAAAAGAGAAACCCAACCCGATTACAGTGTAAAAATAGGTCACTGCCTGAATATAGCCCTTTGGGTTACTGGCAGCCAAGCCCCTTTTGCCTCTGACTCCAGTGTCACAAGAAAGCGGCAGCACCATCTTAGAATAAGGGCTCCATGGCCAGCTGCCAGCCCCGGCCTGGACTTCCCTCTGGCATTCTAGAACTACTGGGCGCTCAGCAAGCCTCTGTCACAGCTGACTTGGAATAGCCAGAGTTGGTAAGTTTTGTTTTGAACAAACTAGGAGGCAATTCAAGGTTGTGCTTATGACAAGTCTCTTTCCCCTGTATCCAGCCATACTTACTTCAGTAGGAAAGAAAGGAAGACTTTCAGTAGCTTGCTTGTACCTAGGCAGGGCCAACAGCAGCCTCTCTTCCATGACAGAGTTACAATTATGATCACTGTAATGCTTTATTTGCAGCAAATTCTCTAGGTGTGCATGACTGGAAGGGGTGTCAAAATTTTGGTTCTATGGCAAAAAACTGCTGTGGATTGCTTTTTAAAAAAAAAAAGGCTGAGAATTACTGATCAAGAATCAGTGGTAGAACAGAGAAGGTGGGAGTTCCCTGGTAGCCTAGTGGTTAGGATTCCAGGTTTTCATTGCCGTGGCCCAGGTTCAATCCCTGGTCGGGGAACGAGATCCCACAAGAAAAAAAGAACACTGACTGACTGCCACTGGGTTAATCACTGTGGTGACATGCGAGGGGTTACCTGATTGGGTTTAAACACTCAAGGGCCACCCCCGGAGCTGAGGCGGGACCAATCCCTCTCTACCAGAAGACAAAAACGTTGTTTGCTATGGGAGGAAGTGGAGAGGTAGAAGACATGGGGGAGGAATGGGGACAATTATAAAGTCCTTCACACATCACCTGGTATTGAAGTTTGACTCAGATACCCAGTATCGAGGGCAAACGTGGAAGTGCATTTTGTGTTTGTTTTTTGGCGCACGGCAGGTGGGATCTTAGTTCCCTGACCAGGGATCGAACCCGCATCCCTTGAGCTGGAAATGCAGAGTCTTAACCACTGGACCGCAAGGGAAGTCCTAAAAGTGCATTTTGAGTGATACTTTATCATTTAACAAAGATGAACGTTTATTCCTATACAGAGACAAATTCCCTTGGAGGGTAAACTCAAGAAACATATGTCTCGGAACTCTACGTAGGGGAAAATAGGTAAAGGTGAGGAGAGCAGGCTAAGTTTGGAAAGATGCAGTGAAACCCATTCGAACAGGCCATTCTTACATTGATCCTCCAGAAGGCAGCAGACATAACAGTAAATCAAAACCAACTGAAATTATTTCAGCAGAGGGCTGAGATGAAATGGTCCAGATGCTTCTCTTCAAATGATCTAACTTACTGCAAATAGAGATCAACTTGTCTTAGACGCCTTCTTATATATCAAATTTCTAAAAATTAGCTACAACACTTTAAAAACCTGACCCCTAGAGTTTTTCAAGTTATTGTCATTATCAGATTATCCTGAGAGTGTGTTTGTATGTACATGTGTGTACCTGTCACTTATTTTAAATAAAATATTTGAGGGCTACTGGGTGCTCTGCTCTGTGCTAACAGGGTGGAAATGGGAGGATTCAAGGCCACATCTCTGCCCTCAAGGAGTACAACCACCAGCTGAGTAAAATTACTATTTGTCAGGCACTGTGCTAACTGCTTTACATTTATTTCCTCATTTAATTTTATCCACAATGATCCTATGGGCTAAGTATCATCAATGGATTTTCCAAATTAGGAAACCAAAGTTAAATGGTTAAGCAACTTGACTCAGCTCACACAAGCAGCATGCAACAGCTGGGATTCACACCTAGGTCTTCCTCATTGCAAAACTACGCTCTTAACCCACAGCACAAACATCCCGTAAGAGTGGACAGTACAAGACAGTACGTTAGAGTGAAGAGCTCAGTACTGGGACGCAGAGCTGAGTGCCTCTGGATTCTGGGGAAGCCAAAGAAGGCACATGGTGTGAGGATGAGGATGAGCCATCACACGCTGCTGTCACTCATGTGAGCTGATGCCCAATTGCCAATACACCATCTGTCCCCTGGCCTCGCACCCATGGCCACCTCCTGTAATATTTCTTCACTCTTAGCCATTGATAAAAATGGAAGGCCAGCAACATTTGTGCAGGCCTTAGGATGTTTCATAGCTATCTCCAAGGATGGAATCAGTTCTTCCTTGATGTGCAAAGATTTCCTCTGTTCTACAGATAAGACCACATATTGAGGAATTAAGTTAGAAACTCTTTAGGCAAATATTAGGTGTTATTTCCACTGCTGATGATTTGTATAACCTTAGCCCTAGCTCTAACCTCTCGGCACTGTGGCAAAAGGTAAATGTAACATAATGTCTGAACAAAATGTGATAATACTTCCTCTGTGCTGGTCTCCGTGTACCAGAAAGTGGTGGGAGTGAATGGAGGCAGTGTCCCTCTCATGCCTCAGCAGCCCCTTTACCAGGCAGCCAGCAGACTTCTGGTTACCTCAGGGCAGGGCAGACCTCCCAACCTCCAGGCTATGGTTCCAGGGCCCCGATGTTCCAAGTGAGGGAGAAATATCTCCTTCTAAAACAGCAGGGAGTCAGAAGCATATGGGATTTCTGCTTCCATGGGATGAGGGGAAAGTATCAATACTCTGGTACTTCTTCAATGAAGAGGATGTGCTGGTACTACGGCTCCTACTCATTGTCATCATGTAAGGAGCAACAGTGAGATGGGATCTGGAACTAGGATTGCGGCTATCAAGGCAATGGGAAACAATTCTGTCTTCAGGGTCACATCTGGGACCCTGGAATCATTTTCAGTTTCAACCTACATTGGACTGATCACTGTGTACCAGGTTCTGAGCGAACATCTCCTCATAGCTGCAAACAATCCTAGGAAATGGACATTATTTCTACCTTACTTGTGTGGATGCCAGGGCTCAGGGAAATAGTTATGTCCATGGTCACAGAGCTGGAGTGTTAGAGTTGGGGACCAGACTGAATCTCCTGATGCCAAGTCCAGTGTTCATTCCATGTTTTACAAGGTTTGCGGCCTTGGGATATTATTATTATATAAAATGAGGTTTGGATGGTCATCCTCATTATAGCCAAGCTCTCACTTTGCTTTCAAAGGAGAAAGAATAAATCATGTTGAAGTGGGCTATTAGAAGGCCAAGGGCAGTAAGTATTGCAGTGAATGGACACAAGCCGTGTGGAAACCCTGGGGTGAGAATCAGCTCTGACTGAAGTTGGGATGGAAAGACCTCAGAGAGGTGAGGCCACCCACTGGGCAGGAGGCGCTCTGGGGGTTAACAAAAGCCCCTAAAAGCGCAGACATGGAAAGGAAAGCACAAAGAAAGGGACTCGTGTGAGAAACCCCTTACAGCAGGGCTTCTCAACCTTGGTACTAACATTTTAGATCAGATCATTCTTTGTTCCGGGGGCTGCACTGTAGGATATTTAGCAACATCCCTGACCTTTACCCACTAGGCGCCTGTGGCACCTCCCATCTTGACCCTTGCTGTGACAATCCAAAAAAGTCTCCTGACATTGCCAAACATCCCCTGTTGAGAACCACTGCCTTAGACAGTGATGTGTCAGCAACTGGGGGCTGGCTGGCAGGGGGTCTGGGGAGGAGCAGAGAAAGAAGGGGAGGCCACGAACCAGGCAGGGAAGGGAACAGATGTGTGCCCTGAGTGTCCTCTCGTTAAGCCCTTCAGGTACGGACTCTGGCAACATTAGGACAAATGGGGCCAAACATGATCCCAGGATGAGGTCCCTTTGAAGGGTGCCCAGCAGGACCCTGGCTGGGAGGAGAACATTTGCAGGAGAGAAAGGGTTCTAGACTAGGCAACTTGCAAAGGGCACCCTTACTCCCATACTCTCTTTTCTCCTTTCAGTGAACTGAAGTAAGAGAGGATGACACGGGGAAAGCTACAGGAGCCTGGAACTCCCAAACCTATTTGGAAGCTTTAAGGGGACCTCGACTAGGAGGATGAGTGAGCTGCGATTTGCCTGTGACGGCAACACCATCCTTCCCCCTAGAAGCCATCCCCCACTCCCGCACCTCTCAGCCTTGGACCACAGTCGCCCAGGAAAAGCGGAAAGGAATTGGGATACTTATCCTGGGAGAAAGGAAGCAAAAAGGAGAAAGGGGGTGAAGATGAAAGAATTTTGAGGTTCAAGAGAGATATACTGACAGAGTTCACAAAGGGGACCAGGTTTCTCAGCGAGGTAACAACAAAGTAGAACTGGGTCTGAGGGGTTGAGGAAAGGGAAGAGGCAGAGAAATTAATATTTACAAAATGTCCACCGAATGCCACGTCTGGGCAAGGCCCACTGCATGAGTTACACGTTCGGGTTTCACAGCATCATTCAATACCTATGAGCGGTGTGGGCATTACAATCTTTTTAGAGCAGAGGAAAGTAAGATATAGGGAGGAGAGGAATTTCTCTTTGTTCCCGGCCAGAGGGGCCTCCCAAAATGACCAGGGGCCCCAGGCATGGCAGGTAGGTCCCCCTCCCCCCTTTGCTGCGCCTCCCCTCAGCTCCAGGGCCCACAGCCTCTTGTTCCCCTTGCCTGCCTGCCTGCTCCACTGGACTGAGACTGTCATGGGCTGTGTTTGGGGTTCTGTATGTCCAGCATCTCCTTATGTGCCGGGCATGGGTCTGCATCCGCGGAGGAAGCAAGCAAGAGTTAATGCAGAGGCAAACAAAGAGCCGCGAGGCCCAGCTGTGTGAGCTGAGGGCAGGAGCAATGAGCACACCCGTTACATAAGCGCTTCTCCTGCTCTGCTCAGGCCCGGGAGGATAGCGGGGCTCTTGCCTCCCCTGTGCTATATATAATCTCTGTTTTGGCAGAGGAGCTTGCTACAGTTCCACAGCTCACTCACAGGAGATACTCATGTTTTCTTAAGAATCCAGCAAATTTTCTTTGACTAGTGATGCCACAAAATAATAAGACAGACTTGGTGTAAGATTTAGACACTTTTCCCACATTCCCAGCATTTTTCTCCCTCAAAAACAGTATTTCTGGTTCCACTTCAAGAAGCAAAGGAAGGGTGAAAATGAGATGGCAAAGAGACAGCTTGCAACATCCCATAATTACAGCCTTTGATGCTGGAACCTCAAGGCTGCAATCCCAGATGGGACAGTGTTTCCCTTTTTGAGGCTCCAACCCCAGATGGGACAGTTACCCTTTGGTAACTAAACAGGGGCTGATCCATTAACCAAGAATATGTCCCCCCCAACACCTTTTTTTCTGGCCGCATGGCTTGTGGGATCTTAGCTTCCCAACCAGGGACTGAACCCGGGCCCCTGGCAGTGGAAGCATGGGCTCCTAACCACTGGACCGCCAGGGAAGGGCCCCAAGAATACGTTTTTGATACAGAGTAGGCCAGGTTTGTTTCTGATTCTTTCTCACCTTCCTCGTAAGCCCTTATGCTGGAATCCATGACCTCATGACTATAGAATGAATATTTCATAGAATCATTCATTTCTCCTGGGACTTAATTGAAGATAAGTTTTACTTAGTAAACCTCTTCTTTAGCTGTAGTAGATTTACCTGAAAAATGTTTTCTGAGACCTTTAAAAACATATATTTACTAAAAATCACCACATTAACTTCGTGTTAGTCCTAAAAAGTTTCTCTAATTACTGAAAGCCATA
This sequence comes from Kogia breviceps, assembly GCF_026419965.1. NCBI lineage: Eukaryota > Metazoa > Chordata > Mammalia > Artiodactyla > Physeteridae > Kogia > Kogia breviceps. The sequence continues at coordinate 18,512,347 of NC_081323.1, read as the reverse complement.
GTTCGTTATTCTAATACAAACTGTTATAACACATACTCACTTGAACATTAAAACACGACATTTCCTTTAAGTATATTCAGTCCTTTAACTTTTTACCAATTTGGTTGGGACTTCCTCCAGACCAATTCTTCCAAAATGGTGAATTTTTAAGAAATAAAATCATGAACATGATGTTTTCATAAGATGACAGGTTAAGAAGAAAAATAGGCTTTTAAAATATTAATTTTATTAACATTAATACTAACATCTAAGTATTAGCAGAGCTATTATTTATAAGCACAGCTCCTATAGTGAGTATGTAGACATTGTGAGACTTGCTGACAGTGGGCAGCTCAGTTCTAGCAGGTTCTATTCAAACGTGGCCTGTCACTCTAGTGGGAGTCAGATAAACCTGAGTCCCAACCCTGACTCAGCAACTTCCAGCAGGTCACTTGGGTCTTGGGTGATGTATTTAACCTCCCAAACCTCAGTTTTCTTTTATACAATGGGAATGGTATCAGTGTATATAGGGTAAGGTTCACTTCAAAAAGTAAACAAGACAGTCTATGGGAAAGCATCCTGGACAGGCATGTTGACAGTCAGGCAGAAGTCTCAGGCTTCCTGCCTCCTCACTCCCTGCACTGTCCCATCACCAAGGTGGCCCCGCTGCACGGTTTCTGAGTACTGACCTTCTCCTCTCACCTGCAAACAGCTGCGGTGACTTCAGTGACCTACACTGCCTGCACACACACATGCCCCCTTCCCCCTATTAGCCTTTAGACACACAGATCACTGTCTTCAGTGCTTCCCTGCAGCATAAAGTCCTCCCACTTGAGCCTGGTGTCATGGTCCTTTCTGAGCTCATGGTCCCTTGCAAACCCAAGCCTTCCCACTCCAACTCTGCCCATCGCCCTGCTTCAAAGCTCTTACACAGCCTCCACGGCCTACAGTATAAACTCCAAACCGCTTCATGTGGCATCTGAGACATGTTATCTGGTCCCTGTCCATCTCCAGTTTCACTGGCCACCACTCCTTTGCCTCCTCATACTTTATATCCAAGCAATTCTACTTACACTACCAGAACCCTATGTTGTCTCATCACTCTTCAACTTTACACACACTCCCCTTTTTGCCCAGAATACCCTCCTCCTCTCATCTATTTGGCAAAGTCCTAGACAGTTTTCAAATGGCCCCACTTCTGTGACAGTCTGTCAAGTACTGACTGTGTCTCGTACCTTTGTCTGTTACTGCACCTGCCATGTTGTAATTATTTTTCATGGTTTCTTTTTTTTTTTTTTTTTTTTTTTACGGTACGTGGGCCCCTCACCGCTGTGGCCCCTCCCGTCGCGGAGCACAGGCTCCGGACGCACAGGCTCAGCAGCCGTGGCTCATGGGCCCAGCCGCTCCGCGGCATGTGGGATCCTCCCGGACCGAGGCACGAACCCGCTTCCCTTGCATCGGCAGGCGGACTCCCAACCACTGCACCACCAGGGAAGCCCCCATGGCAACCACTATAAATATCTTCTTCCGGGGGTGAACCCAGGACTTGGTCTTAAACAGAGCAGTCACTCAGGAAATATTTACAGTGTTGAGCCGAAAAAGCTTCCAAGCTGGTGGGAAGAGCCACTGAAATGCAGGGGCTGCAACCTACCAGAGCAGCCTGCCGCTGTGACAGGAGGCAGAGGGAGAATTTAACAAAATTCCCATTGAAAATGGTAAAATGGTGGTAACTGCCAGAGCTCAGAAGAAGAAACCCTTTTTATGTGGTTACAACTCTAACAAGTCAATTACATTTACCTAAAGCCAGTGGAACTCCAAACTGTATTTTTCTCCCCATAGCTTCATTCTTTTATAAAGTTCCCTTGCTCTGTACAATGATCGTGGGCAATCGCATTTGCAGTTTTCGGCGATGCCAGTTCATGGCTATGTTTTTCTGTTCACTGAACTGGCTCATTTCTTCAGAACAAACTGTTCTTCACTGAAGCAGGAATTGGCTGGGTTCTAACAAAAAGATTTTTCCCCCCTGACAGTGTTTTTGCAAAAGACCCAAGTCAATTTATAGCCAAGTAACAAAAGGTCAGAAAGGTTAGTCAAGCAATGGGCGTAATTCCTGTGTGTCACAGCCAATAAAGGAAATGGGTGGGAATAAATAGTACGCAATTTTAACCTGAAATTATTTGTGCAAAACTATTATTGTAAACTATACAAAGGGACCCATGGCTTCCAATACAAAGGATTTCCCACTCCGATTTTTCTTAAGACACATTTACTGTGGAAGAACTGAGATGACCTCAAATTCCTCATTTGCAAGTGGAAAAATGTCAAAAACTTTTTCACACTAATTTATGAAAAAACTTGGTCACTGTTTTGCAGCCCTGAAATAGAAATATTCACATAAAAAATTAAATATCTCCCAGTTAAATCACAATTAAATACAATCTGCAGGCTGAATTTAATACAAAATCTTTGCCAAAAGAGAAAATTAACCAAAAGAGAGGCTGAGAAAAGGGCTCTACAAAGGCCATAGTTTATCTGTTTTAATCATGCTAGAAGTGTGACAAACTACTGCATTATTCAACGAGCATAAGAACAACAAGAAATGCCTGCCTTTAAAGCAGACACGAAGAGCTGACATCACAGCCAAGCAAACGGAAGACAGATGAGTAACAGCCTGCACTGGGCGGCCAACCAGGCCCAGGCTTGTGGGTCTGCGGAGTAAGGAAGCCTTTCAAATTTCAAGGCCAATGGAATGCCCCCCTCCACCCCGCCATCATGATGTCTATAGTAGTCACCATTTAAAACAACCTAATCATCCAAAAGATGAATGGTTAAATAGAACAATGTCACAGTCCTGGACAAGATGCTGTAAACCATTTCTCCCCCAGCCTCCTTGCTAAGTACAACTATAAACCCTGGAAATAATACAAGAGGCAACCAAAGGAGAAGTCTGAAAGGGGGGAAAAGGAAGGTGAACAGGTTAGGGATCCCAGGGCTAAACGAACAACACAGCAGCAGGGCATCTTATGGCTCCCCTATCCAACTGAAGAAGGTGGCCCAAGCCAAACATTTCCCAAGCCCCAGTCTAGCAACATAAGGCAACTCAGGAAGGCTTACCCTTCCCTATGACAGAATGGGAGTTCTGTGGACCAGGCCAGCTGGTAGCACCAACAAGGAGGAGAGTTCAGGAGCCCACTGATATTAAAACAATCTGGGAAAACACTCTCCCTCCCTACAGGGCCCCCAGGAAGTACTATTTATTCCAGCAGGATGGAGACTCCTTTCTTCCACCTGAAGGCACCAGGCAGCATGGCCTGGGGAAACTTCTTCCTTCCATCAGATAGCACCAGCAGAGCCCAGTGGGAGCCCCAGCTGCACCAGATAAACCAAGCAGACCAAAACAGTAACAGCAAAGGCTCTGAAAAGTAAATCATCATTGGAATCACAGCCCACAAAAGTAGATTCCAACCTGTGTGCTAAACCTAAAGAGAGTGACTTCCTGGCAAAACAAAAGGTTTAGATAGGACCCAGAGTTTCCTAACATAATAGACAAAATGTCCAGAATAGAACGGAAAATTCCCTTCCTACCAAGAACCAGGAAAATCACAACTTGAATGAGAAAAGATGATCAACTGACACCAATACTACAATGGATCTGATGTTGGAATCAGCTTACAAAGGATTTTAAAGCAGCCCTCACAAAAATGCTGCAACAAGCAATTACAAATTCTCTAGAAATAAATGAAAAAACAGAAAATCTCATCAAAGAAACAGAAGCTATGAAAAGGACCAAATACAAATTATAGAACTGAAAGACATAATAATAGAAATAAAAACTTGCTAGATAGGCTTAATAATAGAGATGACAGAGGATAAAAATCAATGAACTTGAAGACAGATCAGTAGAGCTTATCCAATGTGAACAAAAGAGAGAAGACAGACTGAAAACAAATGAACAGAGCTTCAAGAACTTGTGAGACAGTAACAAAAGATCCAATGTTCATATCATCAGAGTCCCAGAAGGAGAATAAAAAGAGAAGGGCTGAAAGAGTATTCAAATAGATAATGGCTGAGAATTTCCCAAACCTGGTGAAAGACATACACCTACAGCTTCAAGAAAGCTGGGCAAACCTCAAATAGATAAGCTCAAAGAAATCCACAAGACACATGATGGTTAAATTTCTGATAATTAAAGACAAAGAAAAACCCTTGAAAACTGAGAAAAACAACCCATTGTCTATAAGGGAACACCAATTCAAATGACAACAGATTTCTCATTTGAAACCACAGAGGCCAGAAGGAAGTAGCACAATATTTTCAACGCTGAAAGAAAAGAACTGTCAACCATGAATTCTATATCTGGGGAAACTATACCTCAAGATTGGAGGGGAAAAGACATTCTCAGACTAAGGAAAACTGAAAGAATGTGTAGCTAGAAAACCTACCCTTAAAGAATGGCTAAAGGAAGTTCTTCAAAGAGAAAGGAAATGATAAAAGAAGAAATATTGGCATATCAGTTAGGAATAAGGAACGGAAAAAGAAAATGAGTATATACAATAGGCTATCCTTCTCCTCAGGAGTTTTATATCATATTTAATGACTGAAACAAAAATTATAATACCACTTGATGCTCAAGATAATTATATTTAGAAATGGGGATTAAAGGGACCTAGACGGAAGTAAGGTTTCCACATTTTACTCAAAGTGGTGAAACACTGATACCAGTAGACTGTTATAAGTCAAATATGTATCTTGTAATACTCAGAGCAACCACTAAGAAAATGATACAAAGAGATACACTCAAAAACATTACAAGTAAGATAAAATCCTTTAAAATGTTCAAGTCACACAGAGAAAGGCAAGAAAAGAGAAACCGGAAGCAAAACAAATAATAAAATAGCAGATTAAAACCCTAATATATAAATAATTACCTTAAATGTAAATGGTCTAAATACACCAATTAAAAAGTAGAAATTGTCAGAATGGATAACTATATGCTGTTCACATAAAACTAACTTCAAATTTAATGAGATAAGCAGGCTGAAAACAGAGTGCTGTCCATACAGTAGATGGAATATCAATAGCTCTTTTAAATTGTGCTTATGAATAATTTTCATGATATAGGAAAATGTTTAGAATATTACATTTTATAAGACGTGATAATTAAATAAGTAAATATTTTCAAAACAAGACACAAAATGTATATATAGCATGACTTCACACTGTGTGTAAACAATTTATAAATAAATGCCTCAAAAGGATGCATGTTAGGGTACCACTAGCAAGAATCTCAATTATCTTCATTATGCTTTCTTATATTTTTCAGATTTCTACCATAGAATGAATGGCTTTTATACTCAGAAAACAACATTATGTTTTAAAACTTCTCTTCAATTAAAGCAGTCTATTAAAGATAACTGCTGCGTTCTGAAGAACCTAGGGGCAGGACAGGAATAAAGATGCAGACGTACAGAATGGACTTGAGGACACGGGGAGGGGGAAGGGTAAGCTAGGACGAAGTGAGAGAGTGGTATAGACATATATACACTACCAAATGTAAAACAGATAGCTAGTGGGAAGCAGCCGCATAGCACAGGGAGATCAGCTCGGTGCTCTGTGACCACCTAGAGGGGTGGGATAGGGAGGGTGGGAGAGAGATGCAAGAGGGAGGAGATACGGGGATATATGTATAGCTGATTCACTTTTGTTCTGAAGCAGAAACTAACACACCATTGTAAAGCAATTATACTCCAATAAAGATGTTAAAAAATACAGTTATCAAAAAAAAAAAAAAAAAGATAACTGCTGCTGTCTGGGGAGGAAGAACTAATATTTATCATCGGCAGCCACCATTAACGTGGCTCTTTCTACTGGTGAGTTGGCTGCCTCTCCCTTTCCTGCTCCCCAGAGGACCAAAGGTACAAGGCAGAAGGCCTTAAAGACTCAGAAAGTGTTCTCTCTGCAAGGTTTGTACATGGGATCCAGGAGATGGGGGTAGGAAGGGGGAGGGAACTGACAGATAGGGACAGCAGAGCAGGACTGCTAGAAACCTGCCTCATGTCCAGTGGTCTCCAGAGTCACTGCTGTAGGTCTCCACAGGCCTGACCACCGAGTTGGGTCCCATGTTTCTTCACTCCATCACCCAAGGCCACACGAGCATGTCTTGGTCCTCATAGCCCAACAGAGCCTAACATGAGGATCGTCCCACCACGCTGGAGGCCACAGTACAGAAGAGGAAATTCTTCTCTTTGATATTGCCTAGTCAGTATCAGTTTAGCACCCCTGACTTCCTTTCTTTTTCAAAGTCTCTCTCTAATTTTATCCAGGAGCCCAGTGATAAGCTTCCTACTATAACAGACCTAATCCTTTTTCTGGCATTTCAAGTAAGAAAACTCAAAGTAATCTTCAATTGTTCCTTACCCTTTATTTGTATATCCAATCTATTATCATAAAGTAGATTCAACATAGAATGCAGAAGGTAGCAGATATAATGATTTCTAAGATTCCCTATCAGAGATTTGTAATTCTTTTACCAAAGATTACCTTTACCCTTTCTCAATGCAATGAATAAACAAACCCTCTTAAAGTCAAAGTCGAAATCCCTGACCAAGGCTCCTTCACATATAAGATGCTTCCTTGTTGATTTAACAGGTAATGGGACCATTTCAAGACTTCCCACTGTTATGACCAATTCTGGAAAAGTTTCCTTTTTCTCTTACTGAGGACATGGAATCCCATCTCTATGGCCATACAGGATAACTCAAAGCCAACCTTGATTTTACAGCACTTTGCAAACTCTACAGGACTATTTCAGTGCCTCCGCCTTTGCCATCTCCCATATTTAAACTACGCACATGATGAGGTAACACAATTTTACAAATATTTGAGCACATATTGGTGACCATGTTAACTTTTTAAATAAACTTTTGATTTGCCTGTTGTCTTGCTTTTTGGGGGCTAGAGTGGAAAAAGCATGGACTCTGGAGTCAAAGAGTATCCCTATTACTTATTAGCCACATAACTTTGCAGCCTCTTCATCTATAAAATGGAAATAAGTATGCATACCTCTTATGAGGATTAAGTAATATATTACTTATAAAAGTGCCTAGAATATCATAGGTGCTCTCTTGGATCCATTTAACATTCCTACCTTAGTTTCTTTTTTTCAAACTACTTCTCGTTTATGATTTTATGCTTTATGTTTTTATGGACCTAAGTGAGTCACCTTAAATTCTTATGGAACAAAAAAAAGCACATAAAAATACAGCATAAAAACAGTAGACACTCTGCTGGGAAGTAGGGGTGGGCACTGACTGGGAAGGGATATGAGGCAACTTTCTGGATAATGATACCCTTGTAGGAGTTTGGGTTACACAGGTGTATGCATTGTCAAAACTCAGCAAATGTACAGTTAAAATTTAACTACAATGAAATGTACCAATCTTACCTCAAAAGAAAAAAAAACTATAAACAAATAATGACCTCTACTTAGTGATGTGCATGCCGAAGCACTGAGAGGGAATGCATAAAAAAATAGGATGGACAGACAGCTGGACAGAGGAATAGGAAGCACAGAGTAAAATGTTAATGGTCAAACCTGGTGGTGGGTGGATGGCTGCCCACTGTAAAATCCTTTCAATTTTGCAGTATGTTTGAAATTTTTCATAATAAAATGTTGGGAAAACATATGCTATGGAAAAGAATGGAAGGCACTCAATACACATTAGTTCTCTTCCCGAACCCTCTCCCTTATCTCCACTCATCCATTTGTTCATTTACCTGCAAACACTTCCTAGGCACACACCGCAGAATAGCCTAGTACAAGTTGCTTTAACCCCAAACCCTCTGAATACATTTCCTCATCTGTGGAATAATAACTACATGTGCCTCATGGGGTTTCTGTGAGGATTAAGATGATAAACATTTAACGCTTAAGCTCAGTACCTGCCCTGTAGCTGGTGCTCGACAAAAGCTAGCTATGATTATGTCAGTATTACATAAAGAGCCCAGGCTTTATAGTGTATTATTCTAGTAGCAAGTAGTGGCTAGAAGCCCTGACCCCTAACTGACTGCTTGGGTTCAAATTCCAACTCTACCACTTTGTAGCTTTGGGCAAAATCCTTAACCTTTCTGTGCCCCAGTCTCCTATTCTGTGAAAAAGGGATAAGTGTTCTCTTTCATGGGGTTATTAAGACAATTCAACATGATAATATATACAAAATGCTTAGACAGTGGCTGGAATTGTATAAGCACTCAATCAATGTGAGCAAACTCACTATGCTGGATATTTAGAGAATATGAAGATGAATGGAATGCATAAGTCCCTGACACCTCAAGGAGTTGATTATCCAGGAGAGGAGAAGGCCATGTCAACAGAAGCATCACAAACTTGTGCGTGATGTGTGCCATAGGGGACGTGCTACTATGGGCTCGGGATACCAGAAAAACAGACTAATGATAATGACCAAGAAAGACCAAGGAAGGCCTCAAGGTAGTGGCACTGGATGATCTGGAACCTGAAGGCAGAGAAGGGGAAGAAAAAGGTTGGTAATGTGAAAATACATGGTACAGAGAGCCTACTAGAACTTAATAAAAGATAGGTAGGGGCGGGTTAAAAGATTTGAGGCTGGAAAGAGATTGGGATCAGATGGCAGAAAGCTCTGCTGATGAATGTGGACTTTGTTCTGCAAAAGTACTTTGAAAAACTGATCATCTATTCATATATTCCATGGGTTAGAAGAGGTGAGTCTTCAAAATTAATTGTTGACCAAAAAAAAAAATTCTTGATTTTTCTATCTGATAAATAACAAATACTGCTAATCATTTATCCACTGCACTCTTTATATAAAGTAACTAAAAATTCATTACAATAACTATTTTACCAATTCACGGCATCTCTACTGGATAAGAAGGCCCAGAGCCTCTGGAAGGAGGGCCAGGGAAAAGCTTACTAACAGTGTTGTGGAATCAAGTTAGTTAGCACCACTCTAACTGGTTCATTGCTTTGAGGTTCAGTTTGGAATCTGACCCAAGAGATTAAATTCAGGAAGGGAGAAAAGTCCAGGCAGCAGCAGAGAAGGGCTGGCTCCCTTTGGATGCTGCCAGCTGGCTGCGCTGCGCCTCTCAGAGCTCACTCTGCCTTGGTAAACACATTTCTGATGGCCGCAGGCACTGAGCAAACCCGCTAAGCCTTACCCAAGTGTCTTCAGCATCCGAGCCTGAGGGGAACGGCCAGGGGACAGGGAAGGTTTTACGATTAAAAGCAGCAAATGCTGCTTCCAAATTATGTAATTTAAATACATGAACCATCCATGAAAACACCTTTTATTTCTAGCACTATTAGAAGGAAATTAAAATAACATACACAGTGAGGTTTAAAAGTTACGGGATTATCTACAGGGAAACTTTTATCGTGGTGTGGACCAGGTCCTTTTAGCGGAGGCACCTTTGAGTGGGCTGGTGTGCTGGCTGACTCCAGCTCAGAGGACAGTCTCCTGGCCTGAGGGTTCTGTGAGGAGCTCAGCTGTCTTGCTCCTCTGTGTTCTCAGGGCCTAATACAGTGCCTGGCCTGCAAAGGGTGCTCACAAAATCTTTGTTAACTCAATAAGTAAATGATTTAGTCCCCAGCTTTATAAGTTCAGAAATATGATTTGTTTTAGTTCACTGAGATTATTAAATTCTTAATTGAGTGGGGGTAGAATTGGTTTAATACCAACCAAACTCAATGGAGACACATTAGATCTTACTCCACCCCCGCCCCATTTTAGAGGGAGTATAGCTTTCCAGGAGCCCCACTGCTTTTGAAATTTACCCAGAATTGTCCTTTCCTAACATGAGGGAACCTGGGAAACAGAATCCCTAATCAGGTGGTTGCCTGAGGAACAAATTTAGAACTTCTAAGAAGGTTTTCAACCTACGTACGCAGCAAGCCCAGCTTTGCAGCAAGCAGAATGTTTGCCCCAGGCCACTGTGGCATCTCGCCTCCTGTGAACAGAGCAAGATGTACTCTGACAGAGTCCAACCCTCCAAATCCTTCCCAGGCTCCATGCAGACTCCCAATCTGGTGTCCCTTTGCAGCATTCTTCATTTGAACAAGTCATAAACCCCTCGCTTTTAAGATTTTTCTGTTTATAGGGCTTTAATTTGGCCTCTAATGACCAAAGAGGGACTTTCATCTCCACATGCCTCCAGAGGATCACTTGGATCTGGTCATCCCTGCATGGATGTGCACCAATTTTCAGGCCATTTTGGGCTCAGCAGCAAATGCTGAGCAGTATCTTCAGAGAACCCCAGGGTACTAAGTGATAACCACCCATGGCTCTATTTAAGACTGGTTTGGATTTTTTTTTCCCTAAGTGCATTATCTTGCATTGTCTAATTTTCTATCTACTTGGCCTCATAAAATTTTCAGAAAAATTTCCCATCAGCATAGCTTTTTACTACTGTACCCTTGAAGAAGGTCTAGGAAATCCAACATATCTGGAATGAGCCTCGAGGCAACACTGTGAGAGGTCATCATTAACATTTACCCACTTGGAGAAGGGACCATAACTCTAAGCTTTCTTTCCTCTTCTTAAGACAGTTTCTACCCAGAATCTAATAGTTTCTCTATCCCATGATGGCTTTTTACTTAAAAGAAAAATGAGATAGAGAAAAAACAGAAAATTTTAAATTTTGAGCTAATTTTAGACTTATAGAAAAGTTACAAAAATAGTACAGAGAGTTTCCTTATGTCCCTGACCCAGCTTCCCCAAATCTTACATAACCATAGTAACTGAACAGAACCAGGGCATTAATATTGGCACAGTACTATTAACTAAACCAAAGATCTTATTCATATTACACCAGTTTTTTTCTACTAATGTCCTTTTTCTGTCCCAGGATCCTATCCAGGATCCCCATGGTATTTCGTCATTATTTCTTAGTCTCCTGTGATCTGTGACAGCTTCTCAGTCTTCCTTGTTATTCATGCCCTCGACGCTTTTCAAAAGTATTAATCAGTTATTTTGTTGAATGTCCCTTGATTTGGGTTTGCCTGATGTTTTCTCATGATTACACTGAGGTTATGCATTTCTGGCAAAAATGGCACACAAATGATGTTGTGTTCTTCTTAGTGCATCATATCATGGGGTTCCTCGATGTTGCTTGTCTTATTACTGGTGATGCTGACCTTGATCTCTTGGCTAAGGTGCTTTCTGCACTATAAAGTTACTATCTTTTCTTTCCTTTATAGATAATAAATAAGTTGAAGGAGCTGATTTGAGACTATGCAAATTTCTGGCAAAGGTTTCTTAAAGGATTACTGGCTCCCTCATTCACAAGCCCGCTAACTTTCCTTAAAAACGCCAAGAGGTTAGTTGATAGTATTTCCCCTTATTATGTTTGTCATGCAAGCACTCTGTTATTACTTTTTCGTTTGTTCAATGAGATTTATTTTTCTTCTACTTGTAAAAATAGCACATCTTCATTGTCAAAGAAAATATGACATGTTCATAAACATGGCTTTAGAGATTAGTACCTATTATGGACTAAACGCTTGTGTCGCCCTCCCTCCAAATTCATGTTGGAATTCTTACCCCCAATGTGATGGTACGAGGACATGGGGCCTTCGGGAGATAATTAGGTCATCACAGTGGAACCCTCATGAATGGGATTAGTGCCCTTATCAAAGGGACCCTAAAGAGCTCTCTCACCGCTCTCCACCACACGAGGCTACAAGAAGAAAAAGGCCATCTGCAACCCGGAAGAGGGCCCTCACCAGAACCCGACCATGCTGGCAACCAGCCACCAGGACAGTGAGAAAAAAATGTCTTTTGTTTATAAGCCACCCCTATTTTGTTACAGCAGCCTAAACTAAAATAGCAACTCTCTATATAAATGTAGATATAGATATAGATATATAGATATCAGTGAACCTCTTTTCCTCTTTTAATACCACTGGAGTCAGATACCATGGGCTTATTCATTAAGTCCCAGCCCCACCACGGACTTCAGGAAAGTTACTTAATTTGTGTGCTGGTTTGCCCAGCACCTGTTATTTGCTGATGGGATGAGCAAAATTAAATATTTTGGGGGAAGAACTATTCAGAAAGGTAGAGGTAAAAATTTTATGGTCTGTGTTTAATGGAAGTCAACACACAGCCATGGGGAAGGTGAGGTCACACAGTAGACATCTGCAACTCCAGATGCCACATGTGGACAAAGGTTCAAAGTGTTCACTGCTAAATTCCTTAATGACCGGAAAGGCTACCTGATCCCCAGGATTTGCCTATTTCCAGTTTACCAAGTGAGGCTCCAACAGACTGTAAATTTATCACTTATTTGCGTGGCCCAAATACAATCAGGAAAAGGTTATTACCTCTCCCACTATTTTCCCCCAGAACAATAACAACAACAGGAACAGCTAACAATGGTGGAACACTCAACTCGCACTGGACACTGTGCCTTCTAAGCCCGTTACGTGCACTGGTTCATTCAACTCTCATCACAGTCCTTGCTAGGAGGTATTATTATTGCCTCCAGTTTACAGATAAGGAAAATGAGGCACAAAGAAGTTACAAAAAGTAACTTGCTCAAGGTCATTCAGCTAGTAGCTGGTAGAGCCACAATCTGAACACAGGCAAGCCTAGTTCCAGAGCGCAGGCACTTAGCACTATGCTCTCCTGTCGTCAGAGAATGCAAGAACACATTATCATCTAGAAGAGAGAGACAGTCCATGAATTCAAGTTCCAGGTGAAGCTGAACCGAACAAAAGATTCACGTGACAGATGAAAACCACTTCCAGAATGGAAAGACCTGAGAGAAGAAACAAGAAGGGGTTCTCAGGATCGCACACATAATTAGCAATCAAAGTGGGACACTAAGACAACAGCCTGGAAACATTTGAAAACAATGCGTAGAAAAGGACTCCAAGTTGACAAGTTAAACAAGCAGGTTATGTGAAAGGGAATCCAGCAGTTACTTTTGATTTTTCTTTTTTTTTAAGTAACAGAAACCCAGAGACAAGGCGATCTAAAATATAAGACCTCAAAGGAAAAGAGATGAGTGAATCAGAATACTTCAAACTGTCATCTCTAAACAAACAAAATGATGCCAACCCCCTAGGCCAGATGCTCTTGTCATTCCTCTACCACCAAGATGTCTCCAAGAGCTGTGGTCAACAACGCTGTCTGCATTTCCTCAGCTGGTCTGACTCCAGTGTGAGCTGACCTCCGTACTCTGTGGACTGAGCACGGTGGGATCACTATCAATTTTCTAACTGAGAAAACTAGTGGCTGAGCTTCTCCTTCTCCTTATCCTGTTGGACCCTCTGGGTGAGTGGCCACTGCCCCTCGTAGGAAACCATCTCTTCCACACCACTCTTTTCTGCTTCTCCCCTACCTCTTCCTCCAGCATCAGCTTGGCATTCAGGCCTGGTTTGCAATCCCACTTACTAGCTTAGCAACAATGCCTTGGAGCCCTAGTTTCCTGGCCCACAAAGTAGGGTAGTAATAATTTCCACACACAGGGCTTTTAAAAAGATAAAGTAAGCCATCTGAAAAAGCTCTCACCACCCCGTGCAGGACATGTATTACAGGGCTCAGTACATTTTGACTTCCTGCACATAAAGACTGGTCTTGGCCAGGAAACCAACCTAAGCCCTTTTTTCTGCCTACATGCTCTAACAGGGGGAACTTTATATCTATTCCATGGCTTTGACCTCCTCCTTGGAGCAAGTATATCTCACAACCTTTATCTCCAGCCCCTACATCTCAACTGAGTTTCTAACTCATATTTCCAATTACTCCTAGATATGTTTTCCTACACCTGTTGACAATTTTTTAAACTCAGGAAGTCCTAAAATGCTCTCTCTCCAAAGTAGCCTCTGCGACCCCCTCCCACAACATCCACCCCATGACATAAGGTAGTCGATATTTCCACCGTCTGTTATTACCTTCCCTAAAACAAACAAACAAGAAAACCCTCTAAGTCATCCTCTAATCCCAATCTCACCTGAGTCAGGAATTAGTATTTTTAGGTTCTACCTCAAAACACCTCATCTTCTCCATCGCCACTGCTACCACCTTGTTTAAGTTCTCATCATCTCTTACCTGGATGACTGCCACAGCTGCTCAACTGACTTCCTCCCTGCAGTCCGTGCTTCACATGACAGCCAGAGTTATCTTCCTAAAAACAGGCTTGAACAGAGTACTCCCCTGCTTTAAAACCTTTCTGGTGCAGCCGCAGAAAGCCGAAACTTGTTGGTCAGGCACTCGAGGCACTTCGCAATCTGGCCCCAACATCCCTTTGTCCAGTCTCATCTCCAGTCACTTAGGTACCTTCAGACTTTTGCCCATTCGCTTTATCCTCTATCCTGCAAAGCCCTACTGGCACAGTAACACTCAGCATTCAGAATGCCTTCGCTGACTCACCAAACATCATTCCCTCCCTCCCTCCCTCCCTCCCTGTGTCTCCAGGACACCTGACACATCACATCTTTCGCCATTGTGGGTTTGCATGCATGCCACCTCCTCAACCAGAAAGGGACCTTGAAGGCAAGGACAGAGCTACCTTTCTCTTTGTATCTCCTGCACCTAGCTCAGTGTCTGTCCAGCTCAGAGTGAGACTTCAGTAGTTGTTAACTAACTTAATCAAGAATAACAAAATACTTATGAGTATCAAGCTGAAACCTAGAAGAATTAGTGCACCTCACAGAACAAATGTAAAATGTGAAGGGTAAAAATATCTGGGGTAGATGAGAAGTAGGAAGAGGGGATGCCAAAACAGGGAGAAACTGAGTTTCCTTATATGGAAGGAAAGGAAAGTTCCTGCTTTTGCTTTGATGATAGTAAATAAATTTAGGGAACAAATGTTATTTTTAGCACTAAGAGAATTGTTCACGTCTAAATTTTGTCTTAAAGTTAAAAAGAAGAAAAGGACACTCCATAAAACAGAAGGTGTAACAGGAAAGAGACAACTAAGCAATACAAAAATTAAGAAATTATACACAGAATTATACACAGAAAACATAACAAATGCAAAAGCAATCATAAATTAAAGATGCTAAATTCACACATAAGTTATAGAATCTTCAAGATTGGTTGAACAGAAGACAAAATCTGACAACATTCTGCTTGAAATAACAGAGCTCTGAAATAATAGTGAAATTAGAAAATATAACAAAATCACCACACAAGAAATTTATAGACTATTAAAAAAAAGAACAGAGGATAAGCACTGCTTTAAGTATTGTCAGAAAACAAAGATTCTAAAATACTTAACTAGACCAACATCTTTGAAAAAATAAATAACTACACCCCCGCCCCCAAAGCAACTTGCCTCTGATGGTTTATTAGTGGATCATTTCAAACTCTCCAGAAACAAACAAAACATATTATAGAAAACATATCTAAAAAAGATATAAGTTATCTAGTTCATTCTATGAACCCAATTCTAAAACTGGCAGAGAAAATGAAGAGAGAAAACTACAGGTGAAGCGTACTTAAAATTTATGCTCAAAAATTTAAAAAAAAAAAAACAGTAAAGAGAATCTAGGAATAGGTTAAAATTTTAAATTGTGTCATGTCATCAGATAGCAAATATTCATTTGTTAAACTCCAACAGATATTCTTAATTTTAAAATTCTAAAACTAATAATAAAGGTATACTTTCTTACCCTTTTTAGAGTATCTATTTAAAACCAAATGTCAACAGTATACTTCAAGGAAGAAATGAGACATGCAGTCATTAAAAACAGGCACAAAGTGAAGCAACATTTTATCATCACTGTTAATTAATATAGGATCAGAAGTGCCTTCCAAAACAAAGCAACATGAAAACGAATAAGAAATAGAAATACAATAAAGGAAGAGGAAAAAATTTTAATATATATAACACCACTGTAACTTGCAAACCCAAAGGAATCACTTAAATGGTTACGATGAGCTTAAAGTGACCAAAGTCATCACCAGTATAGAAAAATCAACACTATTTCTGGTCCTCAAACTTGACCACAGTGAAAATCACCCTGGCAGATTTTTTAAATGCCAATGCTTACAACTCACCCCAGACAAACTGCCTCAGCATCTTTGGTGGTGGGACAAGGCATTAGTAATTTATAATGCTTCTAAGTTGATTCTAATGTGCAGCTAACTCGAGATACCACTACTCTATACGTAATTATCTAAGTGTCTAAAAAACGCAACGCACAACCATTTGTAATATTCGCAAATAGGAAGAGAAAGATTGCTGTAAGGCAACAGGAGTGCAAAAGAAGAAGCCCAAAAGGGGACATAGTTAGCTCCTGTGCTTGCAGTTCAGGCAAAGAGGAAGACAGCCGCCCAAGTTATTGGACAGAGACATGACCCATGGCAACAATGGAACAGTGGCAGCAAGAGATAATTAGTCTCAGTCTAAGTGCTACTGAAATCAGAACCATGCATGAAGATTTAACAGAGGCTGAGGAGGTTCAAGATTACTTGCATACCTGTGCGAGGTTACATGTGAGATCAATTCCTAGAAATGCAATTGCTGAGTCAAATGGTATGTGCCTTTGAAAGTGAAAGATTAATTTTAAAAGACCTTAAAGGTGAAACAGAAAAGGCATGATGTGTAGAATAAACAAAACATCACATTTGATAGGTAGGAAGAGTGGAGTGGGAGACAGGAGGGAAGCTGGAGCTAGGCGAGGTGGCTCAGTGCTGCCAGGGGTAGGTAGGGAGACTGACATCACAGAAAATTCCTGGTGATTCCAATTTGGCTTTGGCCTTCACATTCACTTTGCCCCCACAGCAGAGACCTGAAGGAGAAGGCGGCCAGGAGCCACGTGGCTACCTGGGAGGAAAAGATTCCAGGACTGACTGAAGAACCGTAAGGAGATCAGCGTGACTGACGCAGAGTCGCTGTGAAGGTGAGCGCTAGAAAATGTGTGCACAAGTGCACTTGTAATAAACTTGCCTTATGCCGTTTTTAGTTTACAGGATTGATATACAAAGCCATTAAATAGTTTTTACTCCACCTTCCAACTCAAAGTTAAAGAATGAGAAAACTGGAATATACCTTCTGTCTAACAGTAGGCCTGCCACAATCCACCCTGAGACAGGAAGTTCCACAAGTGACAGTTGTCAGGAAATTCCCATGGGCTGGGTGGCCCAGGCTTGTGGGGAGGGAGTGATGTTGCCATGGAGTTACCCAAGTCAGGCTGCTGTGCACAGAACTTCCATTATATACCAGCAATGACCCTGACTCCATTTCCTCCCCTTTCTTTCCAAAAAGTTCTACTCATTAAGGTTCTTAACTTTATAATGATAAATAAGGTAGTAAATTTCCTTTATTTAAAAAACTTTAACAACAAAACCCCTCAAAATCTAAGCCTGTGAGTGGCTCAGTAACAGAATAAACTGAGTTCCCAACTCATATATGTATATACATATGTGTATATGTATATACATATATGAGTATATAACTTTACTAGGGCACATCTAGTTCATCAAGGGGAGGCTATGCCTATTTACATTAATTATTGGCCAGTCAGCTTTGTCTTTTTTTTTTTTTTTAATTTTTTTTTTTTAGATTTTTGTGTGTGTGGTACGTGGGCCTCTCACTGTTGTGGCCTCTCCCGTTGCAGAGCACAGGCTCCGGACGCGCAGGCTCGGCGGCCATGGCTCACGGGCCCAGCCGCTCCGCGGCATGTGGGATCTTCCCGGACCGGGGCACGAACCCGCGTCCCCTGCATCAGCAGGCGGATTCTCAACCACTGCGCCACCAGGGAAGCCCCAGCTTTGTCTTTAGTATTAATTTTCCACAGAGCACTATCACACATCCTATAGATAGCCTGAGAACATGGCTTGGATAATTTGGTATTCAAACCAGTGTTTTTCAAGTCAGTCATTTAATAAAGCAGAAGTATGTTTTGCACTCAGACTAAAAAATTGACCTTGAACTAAACCTGCACATCACAAGAGACACAACACACAACTCTTTTATAATACCCAATGGTCAACCTAAGATATAACAGGTTCCTATCAAGTGATCTAAGAAGTCACCTAAATTGTATATTCAATACAGATATTTTTAGATTAATCCAAATGATTAAAAGAATCATTTGATCAAAGAGCTCAGCAATAAAAATCAAGGAAGGAGAAAATAAAGAATGTTTAACAGCAACACAAAGATTAAATACAGCCATAAAGACTTAGGCATGACAAAGTAATGGTAATTGATATGGCAAGAAACCTAAATTCAGAAGTGTACTATTTACCCAGGAAGCATACCTTTTCCTCACTTCTTTGGTTTCTCCAGTTTCTCTCTTCTCTTTGTGCAGCCCCATATGCATCTTTAAAGGTTCACTCGTTGCTTCTGCAGTTGTATCCAGTCCTGCAAAAGAAGCGACAAACCCTCACTTCATGAGAAAAGAGATAAAGTGTATTCTAGGATGCTGAGTTATCCAATCTCATCAATCTCCTTTCCTAACTCATTTTCACCAGAACTACACACAAACAGAAAAACCAAGGGGGTGGGGAGAGTAAGAAGAGGTCACTAAAATACAAACTAGCAATTTTAAATGATTAAAAATGCTAGTAGTAACTGAAAAATATCAATGGAAAAAAGGCAAACTTGATTGTCTCTGATGATAGAGCAGAACAAGATGATTCATTAAAATCTCTTTCCACCAATGAGTTTCCATCTTTCTCTCCTGGCTAAGTTTGAGATGGCTTAGCAGAAATGATCAAATTAACTGATGTGTGGCACTTCCCTGGTGGCACAGTGCTTAAGACTCCTCACTCCCAATGCAGGGGGCCCAGGTTCAATCCATGGTCAGGGAACTAGATCCCACATGCATGCCGCAACTAAGAGTTCACATGCTACAACTAAGGAGCCCACGAGCCACAACTAAGGAGCCCGCCTGCCGCAACTAACACCCGACACAACCAAATAAATAAATAAATAATACTTTTAAAAATTAACTGATGCATAGCCTTACAACTTCAAGTGTGAGTACCATTAAGGATGTGCTATTTTCTGATGCTCTTCCATTCAAAGCCCTGGGGTTTTCCTGACATGGATTCTAGAGGTACAAAAAATGGTCTAGACTGAGTTCCAGGCTAAGGAGCTATGTTATCTTCATCTTTTGTCTCTGACCCTTATCCCTACGTCATCCCATTCTACCCAATGACAGACACATGGTAGCTCTTGGTGAATGAATGAGACAGTAACTATGTTTTCAACAAATGACCAGAAATGCTTCACATGATCTTAAAATTACTTGGGAAGCAGTTGAAAAACCACTGCTTTTGAGTTCTTTATTTCTTTCCCAAAGCATTCTATTTGGTTGAGATGCCCAGTAAAATGGCCCTCAAGTGAGTATACCAGAGGGTCTCAGAACTTCAAATGGTGCATAGGTACACGAGAGAGCCGGGACTATGAGTATCTGAATGTAAACAAGTTTGCCCCTCAAAAAAGCACCCTGGACACTTCCCTGGTGGTCCAGTGGTTAAGAATCCACCCTCCAGTGCAAGGGATGTGGGTTCGATCCCTGGTCAGGGAACTAAGATCCCACATGCCACGGGGCAACTAAGCCCATGCGTCACGATTAAAGAAGCCGCGCGCCGCAAGAAAGACCCAGCGCAGCTCCGAGTGATCTTTCCCCATCGTTCTTATGTCTTTAGCATACACATGTCAAGCTTTTACTCTGTGTCAGGCACTGTTCTAAAAGCTTTAACTACGTTAACTAACTCAACCTTTATAACAACCCTATGAGGTAGATTCTATTATTCTAATTGCTCAGAGGAGGAGACTAAAGCACAGAAAGGTTAAGAAAATTGTGCAAGGGAATGCACTATATGCTGCCATTCACAGGCAGGGGTTCCTGGGCACACATGATCTTGCAGGAAGCTGTAGTCTCATCTACCGATTTCACGTTCTTCTATAGCTCTTATGGTATATAGTAGTAGCTCAATGGCTAAATTAGCTCTTGTTGGAAAACTGTCCTAATTATAATTTATTAAAAATTTTAAATTCTCCACCACTTAAAAAACTGACCTTTTCATAATTTAAAAAATTATCCAGTGAACATCACAAAAAGGAACTCTTCCTAATTTTGTGGAAATCAGAAGCAATCATGATGTTCAGCTGTTTACATTCACCCACTACTTCAGATTATTACATTTATTACAGTTATTTTGCCATGCTTACCAGATCCCTTCTAACTTTAAAATTTCAAATCCCTCACTCAAGCAAGGCATTTATTCCTTGCTCTCTAGTTCAGCTGATTGGGACCCAATGCTAATGATGCCAAAAGATGTGGGTTCAATCCACTACAAAACACTTCGCTTTGTTTGCTTCAAGTCTGCAAACCCTTAACCTGGATGGCACATTGTGGGTCATGAGAGGAGCCAGGTGGAAGCATGCAAGACACCTAGCATAAATAACATCTGCTTGAGAAACAAGTCCACATACAACACAGGGGCAGGAGCATGACCCTGAGGCAGAAGCATCAACTCCATACATAAAGAAAAGCTTCATGATCACTGGCAAAGCACTTCTACCTTTCTGAGTAAGACACTCTTCTCAAGCTCAGATCTTTTAGCCAGAATCTAACTTAAAGTCCCTCCTTCAAAAAACAAAACAGGTATAAGATTAAAATAAGAAACTAAGGTTTTTGGTTTTTGCACAAGTTGTGCTTGATCTGAAAAAAAAATTTCTTATTCCTGACAGCAATTCCACTTACAATAAAAAGCACTCGTAATGGCTTTCGAAAGTGTCACAGAAGTCTCTAGCAGTGCAACACAGCAAACCACCAGAAAAATCTTACTGCAATTCCATATGTATATCTCACATTCTTTAAAAATTACTCCTAATTTTCATAAAACCAAAAGCTGCTCCATCTCCAAATAATATAAAGTTATTTTAAACATGCTCTTTCAAATTAAATGAAGAGACCAAATCCTATCAGTCCAGATCACATTTTAAAACAATCAAGGGCCCACTCAAGGTATAAGTTTTAACAGCTTCCACAAGTAAAAAAGAAAAGGCTATATTCCTTAACTGTTATTCTATGAAGAAACCCACTAGGGATCATCTGTCTTCATGTTTTCTTGCCCACAGCTGGAAAGAACTTTCCCAATGTACTAATGCTACAAAGCACATGGATTCCAACAGTCACAAGGTAACTATGACAGCAAAGCCACAGTTATTTATGAGATCACAAAAACTATATGATGTAATTTTTTTAGTTTGAGGGAAAATTCACACAACATAAAATTCACCATTTTAATGTGTACAATTCAATGGCATTTAGTATATTCACAATGCTGTACAACCCTCACCTGTATCTAGTTCCAAAACATTTTAGTCATCCCCAAATGAAATGTTGTACTCATAAAGCAGTCACTACCATTCCCCCTGCTCCAGCCCCTGGCAACCACTAATATGCTCTTTGTCTCAATGAATTTATCTATTCCGGATATTTCACATAAATGTAATCACACAATATGTGACCTTTTGCGTCTGCCTTCTTTCACTTAGCATGGTGTTTTGAGGCACTCCCACATTATAGCTGCATCAGTACTTTACTCCTTTTTATGGCTAAAAAATATTCCATTGTATGGATAAATCACATTTTGTTCACCCATTCACCCACTGATGGACATCTGGGTTGTTCCTACCTTTTGGCTACTGTGAGTAGTGCTGCTAGGAACATCTGTGTACAAGTACTTGTTTGAATACCTGTCTTCAATTATTTGGGGTATGCACCCAGAGGTGAAACTGCTGGGTCATATGGTAAGTCTATATTTAACTTTCTGAAGAACTATAAAACTGTTCTCCATGGTGGCTACACAATTTTACATTCTCGCCAGCAAAGCACAAGGGTCCAACATCCTCACCAACACTTCATATTTTCTATTTGGGATGTTTTTAAATTATAGCCATCCTTGTGGGTGTGAAGTAGTATCTCATTATGGCTGATTTGCATTTCCTTAATGACCAATGACGTTGCACATCTTTTCATATAATTGTTAGCCATTTGTATATCTTCTTTGGATAAATGTCCAATGAAATCTTTGCCCATATTTTAAGTGGGTTGTTTTTCTTTTTGTTGTTGGGTTGTTAGAGGTCTTTTTTTTTTAATGTATTATAGATACTAGGCCCCCTTCTCAGATTTGCATATTTTCTCCCATTCTGTAGACTGTCTTTCCACTTTCTTAATAATGTCATTTAGTTAGGAACTCTGCAGCGGGGAGAGGAAGCACATCGAAAAGAGGGCCTCTGGAGTGTGGGCTTCCGGAGTGTGGAGCCGTGTGGCTGACAGGGTCTAGGTGCTCCAGCAGGGTGTCAGGCCTGTGCCTCTGAGGTGGGAGAGCCGAGTTCAGGACATTGGTCCACCAGAGACCTCCTGGCTCCACGTAATATCAAACAGCAAAAGCTCTCCCAGAGATCTCCATCTCAATGCTAAGACCCAGCTCCACTCAACGACCAGCCAGCTACAGTGTTGGAAACCCTATGCCAAACAACTAGCAAGACAGGAACACAACCCCACCCATTAGCAGCAAAGAGGCTGCCTAAAATCAGAATAAGGCCACAGACACCCCAAAACACACCACCGGACACAGTCCTGCACATCAGAAAGACAAGATCCAGTCTCATCCACCAGAACACAGGCACCAGTCCCCTCCACCAGAAAATCTACACAAGCCACTGAACCAACCTTACCCACTGGGGGAAGACATGAAAAACAACGGGAACTACAAACCTGCAGCCTGCGAAAAGGAAACCCCAAACACAGTAAGTTAAGCAAAATGAGTAGATAGAGAAACACACAGCAGATGAAGAAGCAAGGTAAGAACCCACCAGACCAAACAAAAGAAGAGGAAATATGCAGTCTACCTGAAAAAGAATTCAGAGTAATGATAGTAAAGAGATGCAAAATCTTGGAAATAGAATGGAGAAAATACAAGAAACGTTTACAAGGACCTAGAAGAACTAAAGAGCAAACAAACAATGATGAACAACACAATAAATGAAATTTAAAATTCTCTAGAAGGAATCAATAGCAGAATAACTGAGGGAGAAGAATGGATAAGTGACCTGGAAGATAAAATAGTAGAAAAAACTATCACAGAGCAAAATAAAGAGAAAAGAATTAAAAGAATTGAGGACAGTCTCAGAGACCTCTGGGACAACATTAAACACACCAAAATTCGAATTACAGGGGTCCCAGAAGAAGGAGAGAAAAAGAAAGAGACTGAGAAAATACTTGAAGAGATTACAGTTGAAAACTTCCCTAATATGGGAGAGGAAATAGTCAATCAAGTCCAGGAAGCACAGAGAGTCCCATACAGGATAAATCCAAGGAGAAACACACCAAGACATATTAATCAAACTATTAAAAATTAAATACAAATAAAAAATATTAAAAGCAGCAAGGGAAAAACAACAAATAACATACAAGGGAATCCCTATAAGGTTAACAGCTGACCTTTCAGCAGAAACTCTGCAAGCCAGAAGGGAGTGGCAGGACATATTTAAAGTGATGAAAGGGTAAAACCTACAACCAAGATTACTCTACCCAGCAAGGATCCCATTCAGATTCAACAGAGAAATTAAAACCTTAACAGATAAGCACAAGCTAAGAGACGTCAGCACCACCAAACCAGCTTTACAACAAATGCTAAAGGAACTTCTCTAGGCAGGAAACACAAGAGAAGGAAAAGACCTACAATAACAAATCCAAAACAATTAAGAAAATGGTTAATAGGAACATACATATCAACAATTACCTTAAATGTAAATGGATTAAATGCTCCAACCAAAAGACAAAGACTGGCTGAATGGATACAAAAACAAGGCCTGTATATATGCTGTCTACAAGAGACCCACTTCAGACCTAGGGATACATACAGACTGAAACTGAGGGGATGGAAAAAGATATTCCATGCAAATGGAAATCAAAAGAAAGATGGAGTAGCAATTCTCATATCAGCCAAACTAGACTTTAAAATAAAGACTATTACAAGAGATAAAGAAGGACACTACATAATGATCAAGGGATCAATCCAAGAAGAAGATGTAACAATTGTAAATATTTATGCAACCAACATAGGAGCACCTCAATACCTAAGGCAAGTGTTAACAGCCATAAAAGGGGAAATCGACAGTAACACAATCATACTAGGGGAGTTTAACACCCCACTTTCACCAATGGACAGATCATCCAAAATGAAAATAAATAAGGAAACACAAGCCTTTAAATGATATATTAAACCAGATGGCTTAATTGATATTTATAGGACATTCCACCCAAAAACAACAGAATACACTTCTCAAGTGCTCATGGAACATTCTCCAGGATAGATCATATCTTGGGTCACACATCAAGCCTTGGTAAATTTAAGAAAATTGAAATCATATCAAGTATCTTTTCCGACCACAACGCTATGAGAGCAGATATCAATTACAGGAAAAAAATCTGTCAAAAATACAAACACATGGAAGCTAAACAATACAGTACTAAATAACCAAGAGATCACTGAGGAAATCAAAAAATACCTAGAAACAAATGACAATGAGAACATGATGACCCAAAACCTATGGATGCAGCAAAAGCAGTTCAAAGAGGGAAGTTAATAGCAATACAATCCTACCTCAAGAAACAAGAAACATCTCAAATCAACAACCTAACCTTACACCTAAAGCAATTAGAGAAAGAAGAACAACAACAAAAAAACCACCAAAGTTAGCAGAAGGAAAGAAATCATAAAGATCATATCAGAAATAAATGAAAAGTAAATGAAGGAAACAATAACAAAGATCAATAAAACTAAAAGCTGGTTCTTTGAGAAGATAAAAGTGATAAATCATTAGCCAGACTCAACAAGAAAAAAAGGGAGAAGACTTAAATCAATAGAATTAGAAATGAAAAAGAAGAAGTAACAACTGACACTGAAGAAATACAAAGGATCATGAGAGATTACTACAAGCAACTATATGCCAATAAAATGGACAACCTGGAAGAAATGGACAAATACTTAGAAAAGCATAACCTTCCAAGACTGAACCAGGAAGAAACAGAAAATATAAACAGACCAATCACAAGCACTGAAATTGAGACTGTGATTTAAAATCTTCGAACAAACAAAAGCCCAGGACCAGATGGCTTCACAGGCAAATTCTATCAAACATCTAGAGAAGAGCTAATACCTATCCTTCTCAAACTCTTCCAAAATATAGCAGAGGGAGGAACACTCCCAAACTCATTCTATGAGGCCACCATCACCCTGATACCAAAACCAGACAAAGATGTCACAAAGAAAGAGAACTACAGGCCAGTATCACTGATGAACACAGATGCAAAAATCCTCAACAAAATACTAGCAAACGGAATCCAACAGCACATTAAAAGGATCATACACCATGATCAAGTGGGGTTTATCCCAGGAATGCAAGGATTCTTCAATATATGCAAATCAATCAATGTGATAAGCCATATTAACAAATTGAAAGATAAAAACCACATGATCATCTCAATAGATGCAGAGAAAGCTTTCAACAAAATTCAATACCTATTTATGATAAAAATGCTCCAGAAAGTAGGCATAAAGGGAACTTACCTCAACATAATAAAGTCCATATATGACAAACCCACAGCCAACATCGTTCTCAATGGTGAAAAAAATGAAAGCATTTCCTCTAAGATCAGCAACAAGACAAGGTTGTCCACTCTCACCACCATTATTCAACATAGTTTTGGAAGTTTTAGCCACAGCAATCAGAGAAGAAAAAGAAATAAAAGGAATCCAAATTGGAAAAGAAGAAGTAAAGCTGTCACTGTTTGCAGATGACATGATACTATACACAGAGAATCCTGAAGATGCTACCAGAAAACTACTACTAGAGCTAATCAATGAATTTGTTAAAGTTGCAGGATACAAAGTTAATGCACAGAAATCTCTTGCATTCCTATACACTAATGATGAAAAATCTGAAAGAGAAATTAAGGAAACACTCCCATTTACCAGTGCAACAAAAACAATAGACTACCAAGGAATAAACCTACCTAAGGAGACAAAAGACCTGTATGCAAAAAACTATAAGACACCGATGAAAGAAATTAAAGATGATAGAAACAGATAGAGATATACCAAGTTCTTGGATTGGAAGATATAATATTGTGAAAATGACTATACTACCCAAAGCAATCTATAGATTCAATGCAATCCCTATCAAACTACCAATGGCATTATTCACAGAACTAGAACAAAAAATTTCACATTTGTATGGAAACACAAAAGACCCCGAATCGCCAAAGCAATCTTGAGAAAGAAAAACGGAGCTGGAGGAATCAGGCTCCTGGACATCAGACTATACTACAAAGCTACAGTAATCAAGACAGTATGGTACTGGCACAAAAACAGAAATATAGCTCAATGGAACAGGATAGAAAGCCCAGAGGTAAACCCACACACATATGGTCACCTTATCTTTGATAAAGGAGGCAAGAATATACAATGGAGAAAAGACAGCCTCTTCAATAAGTGGTGCTGGGAAAACTGCACAGCTACATGTAAAAGTATGAAATTAGAACACTCCCTAACACCATACACAAAAATATCCTCAAAATGGATTAAAGACCTAAATGTAAGGCCAGACACTATCAAACTCTTAGAGGAAAATGTAGGCAGAACACTCTATGGCATAAATCACAGCAAGATCCTTTTTGACCCACCTCCTAGAGAAATGGAAATAAAAACAAAAATAAATAAATGGGACCTAATGAAACTTAAAAGCTTTTGCACAGCAAAGGAAAACATAAAGAAGATGAAAAGACAGCCCTCAGAATGGGAGAAAATATTTGCAAATGAAGCAACTGACAAAGGATTAATCTCCAAAATTTACAAACAGCTCATGCAGCTCAATATCAAAACAACAAACAATGCAATCCAAAAATGGGCAGAAGACCTAAATAGACATTTCTCCAAAGAAGATATACAGATTGCCAAAAAGCACATGAAAGGATGCTCAACATCGCTAATCATTAGAGAAATGAAAATCAAAACTACAATGAGGTATCACCTCACACCAGTCAGAATGGCCATCATCAAAAAATCTACAAACAATAAATGCTGGAGAGGGTGTGGAGAAAAGGGAACCCTCTTGCACTGTTGGTGGGAGTGTAAATTGATACAGCCACTAAGGAGAACAGTATGGAGGTTCCTTAAAAAACGAAAAATAGAACTACCATACGACCCAGCAATCCCACTACTGGGCATATACCCTGAGAAAACCATAATTCAAAAAGAGTCATGCACCACAATGTTCTTTGCAGCTCTATTTACAATAGCCAGGACATGGAAGCAATCTAAGTGTCCATCATCAGATGAATGGATAAAGAAGACGTGGCACATATATACAATGGAATATTACTCAGCCATAAAAAGAAACAAAATTGAGTTATTTGTAGTGAGGTGGATGGACCTAGAGTCTGTCATACAGAGTGAAGTAAGTCATAAAGAGAAAGACAAATACCGTATGCTAACACATATATATGGAATCTAAGAAAAAAAATGTCATGAAGAACCTAGGGGTAAGACGAGAATAAAAACACAGACCTACTAAAGAATGGACTTGAGGATATGGGGAGGGGGAAGGGTAAGCTGTGACAAAGTGAGAGAGTGGCATGGACATACACACACTACCAAACGTAAAATAGATAGCTAGTGGGAAGCAGCCGCATAGCACAGGGAGATCAGCTCAGTGCTTTGTGACCACCTAGAGGGGTGGGATAGGGAGGGTGGGAGGGAGGGAGACGCAAGAGGGAAGAGATATGGGGACACGTGTATATGTATAGCTGATTCACTTTGTTATAAAGCAGAAACTAACACACCATTGTAAAGCAATTATATTCCAATAAAGATGCTTTTAAAAAAATAATGTCATTTGATGCATAAAAGTTGTAAATTTTGATGAAGTCCAATGTATCTAATTTTTTCTATTGCTGCTCATGCCATTAGTGTCATTTCTAAGAATCCATTACCAAATTCAAGGTCATGAATATTTACCCTTATGTTTCCTTCTAAGAGTTTTGGCTCTTCCAATTAGGTCTTTGGTTCATTTTGAGTTAATTTTAGTATATGGTGTGAGGCTGGAATATAACTTCATTCTTTTGCACGTGGCTATCCAGTTTTCCCAGCACAATTTGTTGAAGAGACTGTCCTTTCCCCCACTGAATGGTCTTGGTACCCTTGTCAAAAATCAATTGACTATAGATAAATGGGTTTATCTCTGGACTTTCAATTCCATTCCATTGATCTACCTTGTCCATCCTTATGCCAGTTCCACATTGTTTTGATTATTTATTATTTTTTTAAGGTAAGAAGTGGATTTATTTAGAGAGATACACATTCCATAGACAGAATCCGGTCCATCTCAAAAGGCGAGAATGGTCCTAGGAGAAACATACTCCATAGACAGAGTGTGGGCCATCTCAGAAGGCGAGAGGCCTATTGTAGCTTTTTTAAAATTGGGAAGCATGAGTCCTTCAACTGTATCTTTCTTTTTCAAGATTGTTTTGACTATTCAGAGTCCCCGGCAATTTCATATGAATTTTAGGATCAACTTTTCCATTTCTGCAAAAAAGGCTGCCTGGATTTTGGGAGAGATTTCACTGAATCTGTAGAGCACCTTGGGTAGTATTGCCATCTTTATATCAAGCCTTCCAATCCATGGACATGGGATATCTTTCCATTCTATGACATAATTTTAAGTTACCTTAAAATGTCCTTGATAAGGTAATGCCATAACTTCCTTTAGTTGTCTGTCTACGTATATCCAGGTAATCTACTAAGTACAGCCTGGAGTAAGTCACAAATATGAAGTTTATATTTACCATGGGGAGCCCAGTATTCATATTCCAGAGAAGGAATGTCAACTATTCAGGGTCTTGCTGTTTGCTTTGGTCTATGCAAAAGGTTAGAACTCAAGGATTTTCAATTCCTTGATTTATAGTTAATTTTCATCTTCTATACACGCATGAATCTTGTATATTCCCTGATAAGAGTAAGTTGCTTAGCAGACTTCATAGAATGGTATAATGAAATCTCTTTCATATAGTTCAAATAAAAAAAATTGATCGTGAAATATTAGGCACTTTGCCAAAGATTGTGCTCAAACACCCTTGGTTAGTTAGAGCTTAAAGTATCAACTATAATTGGGAGGGAGGGGAGGAAGTCTTTAAAAGTCTTTTCTCTAAAAAAATTTTTGCTAATGACTATGAGAGAACAATTGTTTGAAGTTATAAACTATATAACTTGGGCTGGACACAATCTGTTCTTTGCACTCACCCGGCAAAATTAGAACTGAAGACAATATAGTAGCCCAGGAAAAATAACTATGGCTTTTTCTAAGAGTAGCAATTTCAAGGAATTTATAGATTCCCCAAAGTAAAAGTCATCTTAAAACCAGTGGACTATTAGTCTGAGGTGTAACGATTGCTTCAGTTCCCAAGTTTGGTGTCAACTTTTTGAAGCTTCCATTTATACCTCCTCTCAACATATGGGTCACATGGGACTCATGGTCCAAGGTGCTCCAGTAAGATCAAAAGAGGCTTTAAGAATCAAACTGCCTATAATTATAAATCAATCAGAAAATACCATCTGGTGTTGAGATAAACTAGCAAACAAATCCTGGGAAAAAGAAATCCAATTCCATGTATTTTGTCATCTATAATGAAACCAAAGGCAATAAAAATATCTTCTGGCAGGTGCTCAGGGTCAGTGCCTTGGCAGGGAATGTTAACTAAGGCAAAGTTAGAAGGTCTAGTTTTTAACCAGATAGTTTAAGTTGAAGAGGGAAAAAATAAGGAGGCAAGGGGAAAAATAGACCTGGGCAAGAAATGGGGGCCAGATAAGCAGGTAAGAACCTGACGCACTGAGGTAACAAACAACAGTCCAGGGAGAGGACAGCTAGCCTGGGGGGTACATGGAGTGGACAGCTTGCTGGCTGAGTTCACTGCCGAACATCAGAGGATCCTTTCAGCACAGTTATCAGCAAAGCTGGTCAGTATAACATCCGCAGTAGACTCACTCTCATGGCATGACTTTTACTACAAATTCTTCTAGAACTGGAAAGCCCTTATCACATGGCAGGTGGAGAGGGCACCCTCTCCTTTGGTCCTGCCACTGCCTAATGGGGGTCCTATCTTCAGAGATCACACCATTTCCCACTCTCTAAGAGCAGTTTCCACACACTGACTGAACAACTGTACTTCTCCCTCCATGCTTCCTCAGCTCTATCTGCACTCAGTTCATCTGACCCTGTGTCAAGATTCAGGGGAAAGGCAGGAGAAAGAGGCAGTGCCCAAGGAAGTGGGATAAAGGCCATATTTTCCTTCGTGGGAATAGGACAGATGGAAATGAACTCTATGAGGAGTGAAATGGGGAAGGGGAGTGCTGGGCCCTTCTCTGTCCCAGAGAGAAACATCCTGGGCCTCTCAAACCCAGAACTCGTAATTTCTGCTCTTGTGTAATAACGCTGAATATCTGAACGTGCGATAGCCCCTTGGGTCTGGGAGGAGTTTTTTCCCAATTAGCAAATCACATGCCCCAAGAGGCTGTGGGGTTTTTTATGTAGCTCTATTGGCAGAGCAGTCAGGGCCACATAGCAAGTGCTTCAAGTCATCTTGCTCCCCTCACCCCAGAAACCCCAGCAGAAGGGAGCCCAAAAGGGCACTCAGGCAACACCTGCTGTGGGGCCAGCTGGGGTGAGGAAGCACCCCACCCCACTCTCAGTGTAGTTACCACTCAGCATCCTGAGTAACCTCAAACAACTGCTGTGATTTGGATCTAATGTGGTAATGGTTCTCTTGGTCCCCAACTGGGTGTTCTGAGTTCTTTCACTGCTTAGCGTTTTCTTTTCTTTCTTTCTGTAAAAGGAGCATTCAGTTAATCTGCAGGCCTGCCATTCTGAGCCCAGGAGCTGAACTCCTGGGGCGTCTGCCCTGGACTTGGCGGGCCCACTTTACTTTTGTTCTCTGATCTCTTTGTGGTGGTCTTAGTTACAAGCTCCTGGAAACAAGCCCTGATTTGCAAGCACTGCTAGTCAAGAAAAGAGAAGTGGGGGGTTAGGGAACAGCTACAAACTCAGCATCCCTGATTTTAAAAGAGTCCAAACCCAGATACCTCCTACATGTCTGTCAACATGAGAGTGGATAAACAAATTGTGGTATTCATACAATGGAATACTACTCAGCAATTAAAAAGAAAAATGTTCCCAATACACACAATACAGAAGAATCTCAAAATCATGGTGAGCAAAATAAGGTAGACATGAAAGAGAATATATTATATGATTCTGTTTATGTGGAGCTCTAGAAGAAACAAGATTAATTTATGGTGGTAAAAATTATAACAGAGCTTACGTTCAGATGTGAAGACTGACAAGAAGGGAGCATGAGGGAACTTTTCTGGAGTGACAAAAAAGTTCTATAGATTGTTGAGGTGGTATTTACATGGGTAGAAACATTTGCCAAAACTTATTAAAATATACAGTTAAAATCTGCACATTTTGCTGTACGTAGATTATATCTCAATTTTTAAAAATAAGAAGTTTAAAAGTCTTTATTAAAAATGGCAAAAAGAAAGTTTTCCATCACGTTGCACCTATGTGGCTAACATTCTGAGAAAGAGACAAGATATTAAAAGTACTCAAATATACTCCTATAGACAAAACAAAGATAAATCTCTCAAAGTAACATGAAATTTATATCAATACATTCATTTAATCCTTAAGATTGAATTAGGTAAAGAAGTTCCTCAAATTTCTCTTATTCAACATCCAAGTTAAATATTTTAAGAATGCTTTAGAGCAGAAAGTATAGTGTAGAGGATAGAAAGACAAAAATAATATGTGAAAAAAATTTCCCGATTATAAGAGCAATACACATTTAGTATACGAAAACTGGAAAATACAGAAGATAAGACTATAGGGGAAGAAAACTCACATAATCCAAATCATAAGCATAAAGAAGAAAATTAAAAGTCATCTGGAAAATTAAAAGTCATCTGAAAAATATTCCCTACCCAAAGCTAAGCACTGTCAACATTTTGATACACATACACACACACACACACACACACACACAATTTTAACCAAATTGGGATCATAGTGTACATATTGTTACTATTTTTTCACTTAAATTTATGTAACAAACATTTTTCATGTCATTGAGCATTCTTTGCATTTTTTGTTACTACTAAAATTAAATAGTTTCATGTGATTATTGGCCATTCTTATTTCTCTGTGAGACAGCTTGGCAATTTAAAAAATAATATTGATTCTTTTTCCTGATTATAATATAGTTACTGCCGAAATGTGGAAAATACAAAAGAGCATAAGACTATGGTGGGAGCTTCCCTGGTGGCTCAGTGGTTCAGAATCCACCTGCCAATGCAGGGGACAAGGGTTCAAGCCCTGGTCCAGGAAGATCCCACATGCTGCGGAGCAACTAAGCCTGCACCACAGCTACTGAGCCTGTGCTCTAGAGCCCGCAAGCCATAACTACTGAGCCTGCGCGCTGCAACTACCAAAGCCTGCGCACCTAGAGCCCGTGCTCCGCAACAAGAGAAGCCACCGCAATGAGAAGTCCAGGAACCACAACAGAGTAGTCCCCGCTCACCACAAGTAGAAAAAAGCCTGCGCACAGCAACGAAGACACAACACAGCCAAAAATTAATTAATTAATTTAAAAAAAAACTATAGGTGGGAAAACTCACATAATTCAAATCAAAAAAAACAATCGTAACTGTTAATTTTTACTTTTCTTTGCACATATGTTTTTCTTACAGAACTGATATTCTAGGTAAGTCCGTTTTAGAGTATATCTTTTTTCACTTAGCATCATTAAAAACTACATAAGCATTTTCCCTATGCAATTAAAGTCTTTCTTAACATTTATTTTTGTTAGCTTCATTTTGTTTGTAGAATTTTGTTAGCTGCATAGATGTACCAAAATGTAACAATTGCTCAGTGTCACGCACTTGAACGTGTAAATTTTGCTTTTTTTTTTTTTACTTTACAATGTGGAGATAAATATCTCTGTACATAAAATACTGTCTTAACCTATGATTATTTCCTTGGGATAGACTGCCAGTATTTTAATCCCTGGGTCAAAGAGTATGAACTTTTTTAAAGGCCCATATTGCCAAAATGCATTGAGAGTTATATCAATTTGCATTTCACAAGCAGTGTATAAGACCCTTGCTGGCATTAAATTCATTCTCTGTCCCTCACATACACACACTTCACATTCCTTATTACTCCCTACCATACCTCCCACCATACCCCCCAAAAAAACACACCTTGCTAATTTGATGTGTGCAAATGGTATCTTACAATTTTAAATGCAGTTTTCACTAATGGAATGAAGTCATTTTTCACTTGGTTAAACTGCCTATATAGTTCCTCTTCCATGGCGAGCCTGCTGAATTCCTTGGATATCTAATGCTTTTCAGAGGTAAACAAAAAGTATTTGGGGACTGCTGGTTCATGATTAATAGAGTATTAGAAGTACTTCTCCCCTCCTTTAAAATGCCAAATATAACAGACTATTTAGTTATTTATTATAACAGTAAGAATATATATTATAAAAATATAAAAGTAAGAATAAGTGCACAGCAGCACAGAATAAACAGGAACGATCCCATCAGAAAAGCAAGGAATTGTGGGCAAAAAAAAAAAAACCATCAGAACTGAATGATGGCAGTGCTTAAGCATGTAGAGGAACCTCCAACATGAACCAAGCAAAAGAAGAAAGTTTTTAAAATGTGTGTGCCCAAGAGAAGCTTGGTGGAAAACAAACCTAAATTCAGAGATAGTAGAAGCTGGATGTGGGAGTGGAAGAGCACCAGGGATCGTCAAGAGAATAATTAAAGGTCTGTGAGAACAGCTACATCCTCCATTGTTCTCAGAAAGGCTAAGCTGTGAGAACAGCTCTCTAAAAAGTGGGGATCAGCAGTAGGGGACCACCCACATAAGTGCCAGGACTAGAGGATGAAGAAATAGCACCACAAATGACAAGGCACACCCCACTGAGGACTCTAGAGGGATATCCTGGCCACTCAGCAGGACCTGTACTCTGAATTTACTCCTGAAAGAACAATTCTCAGGCAAACGCAAATCAAAATCACTACGAGGTATCATCACTCCACACCTGTTAGGATGTCTATTATCAAAAAGACAAGAGGGCTTCCCTGGTGGTGCAGTGGTTGCGAGTCCGCCTGCCGAAGCAGGGGACGCGGGTTCGTGCCCCGGTCCGGGAAGATCCCACATGCCGCGGAGCGGCTGGGCCCGTGAGCCATGGCCGCTGAGCCTGCACGTCCGGAGCCTGTGCTCTGCAACGCGAGAGGCCACAACAGTGAGAGGCCCGCGTACCAGAAAAAAAAAAAAAAAGACAAGAAATGACAAGTTTTGGAGAGAGTGTGAAGACAAGGAAATCTTGTGCACTGTTGGCGGAATGTAAACTGGTGCATCCGCTATGGAAAATAGTAAGGAGGTTCCTCAAAAAAATTAAAAATAGGACTACCATATTGTGGTGTGCTCCAAGGACAAAGAACAAGATAAACTCAAAGGGCCAATATTGCCAGAACAAAGAGTTACAGGACTCCTATCGCTCTGTCACGATGTAACCAGTGCACTGTCCCAGAGCCCTCCCAAGTGGCATGCCCTGTCCCTTTCCCATCCCATATAAGGAAAGACATTTGCCCCATTTTTCTCCCGCTCAGCACACTGAAAGTATACATACTCTGCCCAGTCAGCAGATGACCTGCAGGTTCCCTGGCTATAAAAACACACAGGCAACCCATGGTCACTGTCGACTTTCCCTGGCTACCAGGAAGTCGGCCCGCTGTTCTTGCAGTGACCCCTCCCTTTAATAAACTCTATCTTCCTTACATTCTGCCTCATGTCTGGAAATGCTTTTCCAACCCACACTCAGACCACGACATTTTGGTGGCCCATAAGGGGATATCTCTTGAGTGGATCTCCTCCCCCACTTCCTCTCCTCAATTCTTGGGACCCTCTATGAACAGGCAAGTTGCCGGGGAAGCAACAGAGGAACTCTGGCCAGGGCCACACCCCAGTGTATTCTGAAGACTCCACGGCTCACTTCGCCCCCGTAACTACCACCCAGAACCGGTGAGGATCCCTCTGTCTTCCTTCTGGCTGAGGACTAGGCCAATGGGTATTGTGCGGGCACAGGTCAGGCATTTAAAAGCCACGAGGGCGCTTGCCACTTGAAGACTCCCGTGAAAGGATAAGGGGGTCATGGAACAGACCAGGCTGTTAGAGCATCTGCCCCCAGCAAGACAACTTCCATGTACTATGAGGCACATATTGGTTCAAGCAGAACACTGAGCCCCCTCCCCTTGGCCGCCGCCTTCCCGGCAGGACTACGAGGCCAACTATTCAGCCTGTCTTCTCTGTTACTTTCACTTTTTTCTCAGTCCGGATTGATTTACAGGAGCCTAGGTGTCGCCTCTGAGCCATCCCAGGAGTGCCTTTTCACGTTTCAGGTAATCGCCAAACGGTGAGTCACCCGGTGGGTCCCGGGAATCTCTCTCTCTTTCTTCCCCTGCCTGAGTCGCACGGTGCCTCAGTCACATGGTTAGTGCCTCAGTCACACGCTCGGGGGTCACCTCTCACGGTCGGATGCGATTGTTGGGACGGTCGGCCCATTTTGTGCCTTAGTCGCAAGGAGAGATCACTGGGACAAAGGGGACACCTTTCTGTCAACCGGTGACTCTCAGTACCCCCTTTCTACGGCATATAGGCTAAGAATAGGTTCTGGTACGTCTCGGGAGCCTCCCTCAGACTCACCCCTCGGTAGTATCCTCAGGAACTGGAAAAAAATTGACCCTGAAATTCTCAAAAAGAGGCTCACTTTCTTTTGTAACACGGCTTGGCCCCAGTATAAAGTGGGGGACCAAGAACAATGGCCCCATGATGGCACACTAAATTATAACACGATCCTCCAACTTGATCTCTTTTGCCGGAAACAAGGAAAGGACTCAGAAGTTCCTTATGTCCAGACCTTTATGGCCCTTAGTCAGAATCCGGATCTCAGGGACTCATGCCGCATGTGTCTTTCTGTTGCCGCCTTATCCCCCCGACTCCCTCTGTCTCCCTCTCCAGCAGATCTCCTAGATTACCCTCTACTCAACCTTTCCTGTCCCCCACCCCATCAACCCCGTTTGCTTCAGCCCCCGCCCCCTCACTTCAACCCACAGCTCCCCGACAGCCACCCCCTTATCAGGGCAAAAGCCCCCTCTCCCCTCCCCACACAAGATCGAGGACTGCCCAAAGCCAGGAAACAGATTCTGATATGCTTCCCTTGAGGGAAGTAGCAAATGGAGACATGGGCACTATTACAGTCCATGTTCCCTTTCCCATGTTTGACATTTCCCAAATTCAAAACAAGTTAGGTTCCTTCCGTCAGGATCCCACCACTTTTATTAAGGAATTTCAGGCCCTCACTATAGCCTTTGACCTGACCTGGCAAGACATTCATGGAGTCCTGACCGCTTGTTGTACTCGTGAAGAGAAAAACAGGATATGGGCATTAGCCCAAGCTTGGGCAGATGAGGCACAGCTCTGTTTCCAAAACCCAGATGGATGGGGACCCATTTGGGGCTGGCTAAATGACTCTCTTTGTAACTATACCCTCAATTCTAATCGGACTAGCCTGGAGTGGAATCCCTGTTTAGAGGAAAATAAATATGATGTACATGAAGGTAATTTCACTTTGTGCTGGGGAAATTCAAGGAAAAATGCGACTAAGAAATGTATTAATGAAGACCATATTCCCATAAACAGCTCGGCCCTGGGCACTAAATATGTGGGGATCAGTGTGACCACCAGACACTTACTTAGTTTAACCTCCCAGCAAGACTCTCCTCCAAAATATAACATAATTCAGCTAACATTCAGAAATTTGTTATGCCAATCCCCCAGTCACACTCATAATCAGTCAGAGCCCAGATTCTCCCCTTTATGTATAGATGATTACTTCCTTGGAGTTTGGCCTTCCCAATATAATCCTAGGCCATGGGACCCCAGTCTATTCCCAGAGGAAAACTCCCAAAAGGTCAGGGCCTGGCTCTGGGGACCCACAACGGGCGTATCCTTGAGGGGCACCGGATTTTCATTTCTATGCGGTAACGGGGTCTATCTGGATCTTCTCACACTTTGGAGGGGCTCCTGCACAATTATTGCTGTGGCCCCAGAGGCGACCACTATGACTACAAAGGATTTAGCTTCCTCAGGAGGCATTCCCAACCTTGGGTCTTTCCTCAAGGAGGCCATAAGACCTGTCCGGGAGAGACAAAAACGAACCACTGATTGGGGGGGACATGCTTATGATAACCCAATTCTTGACCGGCCCGAAATAATACACAGCATCTTTAGAGGGCTCTTTTGGTTTGCAGGCACACCCCTCTTAGAGAGGAGTGTTCTCAATCTCACCATCATGGTCCAGGAATCTTGGAAGGCTACGGTAGCAGCCACTGAGGAACAGCAGTCAGCCCTAGGCTCTCTGGCCAAGGTGGTTTTACAAAATAGGAGGGACCTTAATGTCGTAACAGCTGGTGTGGGGGGTGTCTGTGCCCTACTAAATGGAACACGCTGCTTCTATATTAATACCACTGGCCAGGATGAAGAAGACCTTCAGATTCTAAAGAAAAACATCAAATTAATAAAAGATTTAAAAGAGAGAGCAGGACAGGGCCCCAGCTGGCTTTCCAGCCTCCTCTCCTCTATGGGGATCCAGATATGGACATGGCTATTGCCCTTGTTGGGACCATTAATCCCGATAGCCCTTGTTTTGTTGTTCGGCCCCTGCATTATTTTTTAAAATTAATTATTTTATTTATTTATTTATCTTGGCTGTGTTGGGTCTTCACTGCTGTGCACGGGCTTTCTCTAGTTGTGGTGAGAAGGGACTACTCTTCGTTGCGGTGTGCGGGCCTCTCATTGTCGTGGCTTCTCTCGTTGTGGAGCACGGGCTCTAGGCATGCGGGCTTCACTAGTTGTGGCACGTGGGCTCAGTAGTTGTGGCTCGTGGGCTCTAGAGCACAGGCTCAGTAGTTGTGGCACACGGGCTTAGTTGCTCCGTGGCATGTGGGACCTTCCCGAGCCAGGGCTCGAACCCGTGTCCCCTGCATTGGCAGGCAGATTCTTAACCACTGCACCACCAGGGAAGCCCGGCCCCTGCATTATTAACACATTATCTAAGTTCATCTCCTGACAGGTTCAAAGGATTCAATCCCAGATGGTGCTACAACAAGGGTACCAGCCATCTGGCACATGGACTACATTGGAACAAGCCATCTTATCATTCCATGGGCTCTCATCTCCCTCCATAAATATACCCTGACAGAGAGCAGGCATCAGGAACCCAGGGCCCCTATGACACCCCGACCCAGAAGGAAGTAGCCAGAGAGATTGTCGCCCCTTCTCCTTACAAAAAGGGTTCCCAAACGCCTGAGAAGGAGCTAGGCAGGTAGGTAGACGTGAGCAGGGTATCCAATAGGGCCGAAGAATTGGCCTTGTAAATAAAGAGAGGGGGGAATGTGGTGTGCTCCAAGGACAAAGAACAA
Source organism: Kogia breviceps (assembly GCF_026419965.1). NCBI lineage: Eukaryota > Metazoa > Chordata > Mammalia > Artiodactyla > Physeteridae > Kogia > Kogia breviceps. The sequence continues at coordinate 18,473,750 of NC_081323.1, read as the reverse complement.
GATAAACTCAAAGGGCCAATATTCTCAGAACAAAGAGTTACAGGACACCTATCGCTCTGTCACGATGTAACCAGTGCACTGTCCCAGAGCCCTCCCAAGTAGCATGCCCTGTCCCTTTCCCATCCCATATAAGGAAAGACATTTGCCCCATTTTTCTCCCGCTCAGCACACTGAAAGTATACATACTCTGCCCAGTCAGCAGATGACTTGCAGGTTCCCTGGCTATAAAAACAGACAAGCAACCCATGCTCATTGTTGACTTTCTCTGGCTACTAGGAAGTCGGCCCGCTGTTCTTGCAGTGACCCTTCTCTTTAATAAACTCTATCTTCCTTATATTCTGCCTTGTGTCTGGAAATTCTTTTCCAACCGCGCTCGGACCATGACACATATGATCCAGCAATTACACCTCTGGGTACTTATACCAAGAAAACAAAAAGATAACTCAAAAAGATATATGCACCCCCATACATAGGATACTTAGGAAACCACCTAAGTGTCCATCGTTGGATGAATGGATAAAGAAAATGTGGTATCTTTAATAATGGAATATTATCCAGCCATAAAAAAGAATGAAATCTTGCCATTTGTGACCACATGGATGGACCTTAAAGGCATTATGCTAAGTGAAATAAATCAAAGAAAGACAAATACCGTATGATCTCACTTATATGCAGAATCTAAAACTACAATAACAACACCAAGCTCATAGATACAGAGGACAGATTGATGGTTGCAAGAGGCAAGGCGGGGGGAGCGTTGGTGAAACTGGTGAAGGGGGTCAAAAGGTACAGATTTCCAGCTACAGAATAAACAAATCATGAATGTAGTTACTTACTTATAAAATAGATAAGTACATTGTGGTGACTATGTTAATAATTGCACATTTGAAATTTGCTAAGAGAGTAGATCTTAAAAGTCCTAATCACAAGAAAAAAACAACTTTTGTAACTATATATGATGATGGATATTAACTAGGCTTATTGTGGTGCTCATTTCACAAGGTACACACATATCAAATCATTATACTATACATGTGAAACTCCTGAAACATAATGTTATATGTCAATTTTATCTCAAAAAAATTAAAATATCAATTGCCTAGGCCCCAACTTAATCCAATTAAACTAGCATTTATAGAGGGAATGAGGAGATAGGCATTTGTATTTAAATACTCTTCAGATAATTTAATGCACCCTTAGGACTGAAAATCTCTGACCTGGATCCTTATTTAGAAATGTAAACAGAAAACTAACTAAGGGGACTTGCCTGGTGGTGCAGTGGTTAAGAATCCACCTGCCAATGCAGGGGACACAAGTTCAAGCCCTGGTCCGGGAAGATCGCACATGACGTGGAGCAACTAAGTCCATGTGCCACAACTACTGAGCCTGCGCTCTAGAGCCTGCGAGCCACAACTACTGAGCCCATGTGCCAACTACTGAAGCCTGTGTGCCTAGAGCCCATACTCCGCAACAAGAGAAGCCACCGCAATGAGAAGCCTGCGCACCGCAACAAAGAGTAGCCCTCCTCACCACAACTAGAGAAAGCCCGCAAAGACCCAACGGCAGCCAAAAATAAATAAACAAATTTATAAAAAGAAAGAAAGAAAACTAACTAAGAATAAAACACTAAGAAAAACAATAGATTGAAAAGAGGCACCAAACTGAATAGAGGAACCAAGCCCAGAGGAAACAGGGTTAACAAGGGAAACAAAATAGTTTTAGTGTTCTCTCAAAGATCTATGAAGATACCATTTCAAAGATAAGATACTAAGGTGGGGAAAAGCACTACTATAAGTTACCAGTGGAGAATAAGGAAACAAAACTACAAAAAAAAAATCATTTTTTAAATCCCTCAACAGCAAATCCCTGTATAGAAAAATGAGCATGATCAAAGATGGAAGGAGTGATCTGGAAAGCTGAACTGATAAATTCTCCCAAACCAAGGGATAAGAAATATGGGGGGGGATAAATCTAGATGATCCAATGTATATCTAATATACATCTAGTTTTTTAAAAGGGAGAGGATGGAGGGGAAAAAAATATCAAAGAGAGCAGGACCAAATTTCTCTAAGTTGAAGAAGGACCTGAGTGCGAGGTTGAAAGGGTCTGCCAATGGTTTTTAACAACATTGAAAAAAGAAACACCTAAATACAACTTGGTGAAATTTTTAAACTGCAAAAATAAAGAGACCCTGACAATCTAAGGTGGGGAAGGATGGTGGGGGTGCGAACCATAACAAAAGGAAAAGTGGATTTGCACCGGATTTCTCATCTATAACACCAGATGCTAAAACATAAATGAAACAATTTCTACAAACTTTTGAAGGAAAAAAATCATTTTAAACTTAGAACCCTAGATCCCCCTAAAACCATCATTTAAGTATGAAGGCAAAATGAAGATATATGGGGTGTGCAAGAGCTCCATGAAGTTCACCACCCATGCATTTTGGAAGGGAAAGAAGTATAAGAGACATACTTAAAGTATAAGCTTATAAAGTATAAGACTTATACTTAAAGTTGTACCTTAGCAAAATTTAATTTAAATTTAAGAAATAAAAGTCAAATTGAGATACAAGAAGCAGTGTTGATCAAAGAAATAAGTAAAACTTATAGTTAAATCTCAACAATTATTGCTCAAATATAATGTGAAGTGCAACGCAACTGCTAATGAGAATTCTTGAAAGAGCACAGGCATAATATAGAAAATTAATCAGAAACTTTGAAAAAAATCTGGGAACCAAAGGAGTAGGAAAAAAGAAGCAGACATAGGTTAAAGTCTTTTCTTACTTGTGGAGGAAACATAAATGCTACTTAATTTTGATGTCTACAGAGAAAGTTGGGTTCAAATAAAAGGATAACCTGGCTCCAGTAACTGGACGGATGGTGCCAAACGTAGGTGAGAGGGTTCAAAATAACGTTAGCGAGTCCAAGTCCATGTCAAAGCCTTGCAGACCAAAATGGCGATTTAAAAATTTTATCCTAAGTGCAATGTGAAGCCATTTAAGAGTTTTAAGCAGGGGAGTAAATCCACACTTGATTTATGTTTCCAAAAAGATCACTCTGGTTAAAGTATAGAATGCATGGGAGAGAGCCAAGAGAGGAAGCCAAAAAGGAAGGCAGAAGGCTACTGCAGAAGTCCCAGAAGGTGATGACAGCGACCTGCATTAGGGCGCTGGCAGTGGAGGTGGGCTTTCTGTGTGTTGGAGGTGGGATCTGCAGGCCTTTTGGTGGAGTGGGCATGAGGGACAGAGTGGTTAAGCATGACTCCCAGGTTCCTGACTTTACCACCAAGTCCACGAAGGTACTATTTTACCAAGAAGGGGAAGACCAGAGATCAGCAAGTTGTCAAAGAAATACCCTTTCAGTGCTTTTGCTCTGGATACTGTGGTAATACTGCAGACACTAAGGGCAATCAGATTTCTCTTCTCCTCCTCCCTGCCAAGTAACAGTCTTCCTCAAGCACCTATTTTATGCATATTAAACACTGTGGAGGCAATGCCGCAGAGATCCATTAGACACATTTGGCGCCTCTAACGAGGTCACCTCTAAATGATGGCCAAGCATCAACTCTAGAAACCTAGGTCCGTTACATGCAGTAAAACTGGGCAAATAAGGAACCTAATAAAATGTATAAAATGTGTCTCGTGACTACCTCTCACTAACGTTCCCTAAAGATGATTATTTTGATCAGCTAGAGATTGGTACAAGTAATAACACCCACGATTCAGTGCCTCACCAAAGATACTTCACAACTCTTTAGGTATCCCGTGTGTGTGTGTGTGTGTGTGTGTGCGCACGTGCACACACATATGCACGTGTTCACACGCCAATGATTTTCTATACCCTGTAAGTGAGATATTTCCCCTAACCTGCAACGGTCCAGCTGTAACAGAGCTTCGGAAAGTCCATAATATGGAGCTCCAGCTATCCGCTAACTATGCAGTTGAATGACTTCCTATAAAGGCAAGGTTGCCCACCACTAAGGGCAAAGGCAAGTACATCTCCTGGGGAGGCAGTGAATGAATATTAATATAACTCATCTATGGTCACTGTGAGTCAAAGACACACAAGAGGAATCGTGTTCTCCAGTCTCCAACCTAGATGCTGTTCAGAACATAGCTTCTCTTAGGAACAGTACATGGAAAGTCATTGAAAAGTCTTGGGTGGGAAAAGGGTGAGGAGAGAGGTAAAGGGACAAATTTTGTTCTCTATACTCGTGTATTTTATGGCTATTACAAGTTTGTGAATTACTTATCCAAATCTAAAAAGAAAAAAAAGGAAAGGTTATTACACGAAAACCTCCATTTCTCAAACCTTTGTAATAGAAGAAAGTTTCCCCAAAGTAACAAGAAAATTGTACTTGCTTCAAAATGTTACAATTACCAAATAAGGAATGCCCTGGTGGCACAGTGGTTAAGAATCTGCCTGCCGATGCAGGGGAAATGGATTCGATCCCTGGTCTGGGAAGATCCCACATGCCACGGAGCAACTAAGCCCGGGAGCCACAACTACTGAGCCTGTGCTCTAGAGTCCATGAGTCACAACTACTGAGACCATGCACCGCAACAAAGAGCAGCCCCCGCTCACCGCAACTAGAGAAAGCTGGTGTGCAGCAACGAAGACCCAACGCAGCCAAAAATTTAAAAAAAAAAAAAAAAAAGCAATGCTTATTACATAGTTACTTCAAAAGGAATACAGCTGTAGATCAAATAAATGAATTCATAAACATCTACTCGTTACTTTACAAGGCACCAAGCATCATGCCATGCTAGACTCTCTTCTCTCAGACCACTCATTTTCCCTTGCTGACCTTCTCTGCTCCAATTGTTTCAAATTCCACCTTCCATGCCAACAATCCCCAAAGCCAGTTTTCCCTCAACTACAGAGCCAGCTGTGCATCAGATATCTGCTCTCAGATGGCCCACTACCTCCCGTGTTCAACATGCCCCAACCCAGAATCATCATCTCCCTCAGACCTGATCCATTTCCTTTATTTCACGTTCGACTGCAACTTTAGGGCCACTCATTCATGAACTCTCCATGATGGTAGTTGATTTTTGTTTGGTGCTATCATATCTTTCGCCTAGAATAGTGACTGGTACACAACAGACACTTAATAAATATTAGCTAATTTAAAACATGATTAAAACCATGTGCTATAATGGTAATTACAAGTTTAGAAAACTAAAAAGATCCTAGGATGTTTCTCTAGCCAGTGCCAGAGTTTACTGGAAGGGCTACAAACTGGAGGCCCAGAGGCAGAAACGGGACTGTGGAAGACAAGTCTTAGTTGGCCAGATGATACTTGGAAAAACAACTGTACTTAGATAGGGCCCAAAAGATTCCCATAGGTAACTACCACTCCTGTCTTATAAAGACAAATTCCCACCTTTATTTATTTTTTTAATCTTTTCTTTTCTTAAAAATTTATTTATTTTAATTTATTTATTTTTGGCTGTGTTGGGTCTTTGTTGCTGCGTGCGGGCTTCTCAATGTGGTGGCTTCTCTTGTTGCAGAGAACGGGCTCTAGGCGCGCAGACTTCAGTCGTTGTGGCACACGGGCTTAGCTGCTCCACAGCATGTGGGATCTTCCCGGACCAGGGCTCAAACCCGTGTCCCCTGCAATGGCAGGTGGATTCTTAACCACTGTGCCACCAGGGAAGTCCCCCCACCTTTCTATTATATGCCCATGACCCCTGGTCTATAGTTAAACATTCTCCATCACCAGAGGTGTTAGACGTAGGCTTGAAAGCATTTCTGCACTATAAGGGTGACTATCCTAAATTATCTTTAAAGCTCCTCTGAATTTCGGGACTCCATAATTATGTTTGTTTACATATGTTACTTATGTATTTACTTGCAATTATTTAACATTAAGGTGTTAAAATTGAATAAACACAAATATTTGGAAAGTTTTAAGAAATCAACATACTTTTTAGACATGCTAACCAATGGAACCTAACAAATAGTCTTTTTTTTTTTTTCAAAGAACCCAGGAATAATTTTAATACTAAACATATGTTGAAAACACTGAAGGTATCTAAATCCAAAAGATCCATCACATGTGTCACCACAACAAACTTGGCAGGTTCTTCACAAACTCAGATATCATTCTTTAGGGACTAGACTCCGTCTCCATTAACCTGAATCAATCTCAATCCCGGAAATCAGTCAGTCCATTCAAACACTTGTGTCTCATTTCAGGAGGTGGTGGTATAGACAGGAGAAATGCCCTCTTCTTAGGTCTCTGTATGATGTGAGTAATCCTGCATTTAATAAGGGGCATTTTCAGTCCATTGTTCTGGTCTCAAAGTTATTCACACGATGGCATCATGGAGCATTCTTACTTATAGCTGATTGTAAACTTTCAGGGAAGAATCAGGAATAAAACACAACTGTCTTCCTCTCTTGACAGAGCACTATAGACAGAGATCTGGGAGGGCTGACTTTACTAAGAATTCTTATTTTTCATGGACTTTTGTCAGTTTTCGCAAGATCCCATCTGCAGCTTCCAGAGCAAGTGGGGTGCCCCAGCCATCCCTTCATGGTCACCAGAAACTGTAGGGGAGAAAAAATATCTTTTTCCTCTACCGTTCTAAGTTCCCAGCTGGCTCTCCGGGCTCCCTGTCCTGCGGCACAGGGCGGTGGTGGGGCCGAGAGGCATCCACTGAGGAGACGAGTGCCTGGGACTCTCCAGCTCCAATCCAGACCCGAAGCCGGACAAATACTCTTGAGTGCATAACCAAGAATTATTTTCAATCATCACCAGGCTACTGGTGAGTGATAATTTAGTTTCAATTGTGTTGTTTAATGTAACTGTGCTTCCAATTTCAAGTTCATGAATGACTCCAAAGTCACAGTCAAGCAGAGAAGAGATAATGGAGCTCCTTGTTTTATTCCAAATTTGAATTTAAAGGGCTGGTTACATCACTGCACAGATACAGATCAGTGTCTCCCTCAGTACATCTCATTTATTCATAAAGAAGGAATCTGTCTTCCTTTGGAATAACATATCATGGATGTATTGGATATATCTACAAAATATTCCAAAATTTGCATTTTTCTTTTCAGCTGTTTTAACAATGTCAATTAGTGCTGTCACACTTTTTATACAATCCAAGCTGATGAAGGCTTTTTGCCCCTTAGATTAAAAAATGCCATAGGGAAATGACCCCATCTTACTTGTTCACTGCTATTATCCTAGTGTCTAGCAGTAGGTGACAAATAGTAGGTGGTCAATAAACGTTTGTTGAATAAATAAATTTAATTATGTAAGTATTCACCTTTATCTTAGGCCTAATTTTAGCAAAAAGACACCTATAGACTAAAAATTAGTAATAAGCCCAAACACATTTTGAGGCACAGGCAACACCGGAATACATAAGAAGGTTTCAAGATGACCAGTTTGAAAGGAAAGCACTCATATGTTTGACAGAGTTCTGTTATGGTTGTTGGAAAATCTGCTACATCTGTGGTCACAATTTTGAATGTTATTAGGCTACTAAAACTCTACAGCCTTCCTTTAGAAAGACTGTTAAGTCTAAAAAGAAGTAAAGGATAAATAAATATCAGCTTGCTTTGTTGAATGCTGATTACATACCAGATATTGTGCTTGGCACCTCACATACTTATTTCATCTAATCCTCACCAATACCCTATAAAACAGATTCTCATTACCTCCCTGTTATTGATGAGGAATCAGACACAGAGAGGCCAAGGGACCTGTCTTATGTCACACAGTGGCAAGGCAGGAATTTCAACCCAGACTATGGCTTTTAACCACTCGGCTACCTTGGCAGAGGCAATGTTACACTGATCATAAAATTACCAGGGCAGCTATGAGGTCCAAATGAGCACAGGGAAAAGAGATCACAGGTACTCAGTAAATACTATTTACCATCTCCCTTCCTGGTTCTCCTCTCCCACTTTGTGAGTCTAGGGGCCTCCCATCCTGGCTCCTTAGGCAATGCTCCCTAAGTTGTAATTTGGGAAGACAAGCAGTGACCCAATAATTTGTTTCCTCCCTGCCTACAAATTTGGGGAGCTTTTGGATATTTTAAACAATTTGTGGATCAAACAATTGTTTGATGCAGGCCACTGAAAAGGAAGTAGACACGTTACAAATAATTGGGGAGGTTAAATACCCCACCTCAGTTCACACAGTAAGTGGGAGACCTGAGATTTGAACCCAGGCTCCTTTTCCCCCATGTAGTGCTCCTTCTATTACTGAAAGGGGAGCCACATAACCTCAAGGTGGGCTACCCACGTGAAAAAGGGAAGAGAAAAGAATTTACATAAAACTTTAAGAATGTGTGGAAGTAGATGAGAAATGCTGCCAGAGAAAAGCAAATCCAGAATAATACAACTAATTTTGCAGGAGGGTTATAGAAGTGTCTGTAAATTGGTACTGTACTAAACCAAGTTAGTACAGACTTGGAAAAGATGGCTGGATCAATTTTTAAAATATCCTCTCTTCTAACCAAAGATGCAATAATTATGATAAAAATGACTACATGTGTCTTTGTTACTAACTTAGCAAGCACAGAGCGTAAGCATTGTATGAAAGCAGTGGTTATGTGAAAACAATAAAAGATAGATTAAGAAATATATCTACTAAACCTACAATGATTTTTATATGGGCCATCAACTGAAGCATGAATCTAAAAAAAAGACACTTTTGAGCAATAAGGAAAATATTAGTGTACACATTAGTAGATATTAAAGAACTTATTGCTACTTTTAGCTACGTTAATGGCACTATTGTTATAGGTTTTTTAAAGTACTATTATTCAATCATTGTTAATGCATTCAAGTCACTACTTTTTTTAAAAATTTATTTATTTTTGTTTTTGGCTGCGTTGGGTCTTTGTTGCTGCACGCGGGCTTTTTCTAGTTGCGGCGAGCAGGGGCTACTCTTCGTTGCAGTGCGAGGGCTTCTCATTGCAGTCGCTTCTCTTGTTGCGGAGCATGGGCTCTAGGCACGTGCGCTTCAGTAGTTGTGGCACATGGGCTCAGTAGTTGTGGCTCACGGGCTTAGTTGCTCTGCGTCATGTGGGATCTTCCCGGACCAGGGCTCGAACCCATGTTCCCTGCATTGGCAGGCAGATTCTTAACCACTGCGCCACCAGGGAAGCCACTACTTTTCAACTTGGATTGAATATGGGCATTATTGCTTACTTTTCACTGAAAATAAAGCAGTCAAGTTATTATCAATATCAAAGCTTTATTTTTGTTGCTATTGTCTTTCTCCTGTGGTTGGGATTTCCTAATTTAATGTCTAGTTACAGGATTCAACTTTTAGGACATGTTTGGAAGACACACTGCCTTTAGTACTTAGGAGTCAAAATTATCTAAACACATTAATCAACAGTGGTTGAAGTGATCAACTCATTGAGACTAATAATACTTTCTTTTTTCAATCAGAGTTAGTCAAATTGTGTTTTATCTATTTGGAGTGAAAACTTACTTATATTACATTTACTTAATTAAATTGTGGACATACCATAAAAGCTTCAATTATGCACTGAAATAGGTTCAGAACGTTTCGTAAATGACAAGTTGGAGATTAACACTGAATTTATCCAGAAAAGCCCGAAGTCCTCCACTTGGTGCTGGCAACGTTCTCTGTTTCTTGATCTGGGTGCTCATTATATAGGCCTATTCAGTTTGTGGAAATTCACCAGCCTCTACACTTATGTTCATTTTTATGTATATTATACTTCAATTTAAAAAGTTTTACAAAATTTCTCTGTTACGTTACCTACTGAAGTATTACAGATGAAATGATAGGTTATCTGGAATTTGCTTTAAAAGACTAGAAGATGGGGTGGTGGGGAAGACCATGTGGGGAAGCGGATGAAGAGGGGTGGGAAATAAATGAAACAAGATTAGAAAGATGCTGACATTGTTGAGATTATATGATGGGTGCATGGAGGTTCATAATACATATTTGAAAATTACTCTAATAAAAGAATTGTTAAAGGGAAGGCATAATTGCTGCTGTACCTGTGCTTGCATGTGAGCTGCTGAAAGAACAGAGACATCTGACTGATCTTGGAAAACCATTACAGAAAGGGAGGAAATTAATGGGTGAACTACAGCAGCAACTACAGGTCATTCCGTACCTGTCCCCAAAAGGCTCAAATGACAAACTCAGGGCTAAGGGGTTTTAAGAACCCAGAGAGAGAGGGTTTTTTGATATTCAGTGAGCTGCATACCTTCCATGGTGGTGGCCACACCTACTATTTTCAAAAAAGGAAAAGGGGAGAGGGATAAATTGGGAATTTGGGATTAACAGATTCACACTACTATATATAAAACAGATAAACAACAAGGACTTACTGTACAGCACAGGGAACTATACACACACACACACAACTGAATCACTTTGCTGTACACCTGAAACATTGTAAATCACCTATATTCCAATCAAAAAATAAGTAATAAAATTAAATCAAAATTCCTTCTGTTTCCATTGGGGGAAAAAACAAAGGAAAAGGTGACCAGGTCACAATAAGCTCTACAAAATAAGTAAGTGTCGATCTTTTTTTTCTCTACATTTTGACATAATAATCATTCCTTGAAATGACCAAAAAAGTCTTGGCCACAGTGTTACCTGCCTTGTACAAAGGGCAAAAGAAAAGTACCTGTCCCCTGAGCTAAGAGAGAGAAAGCTTGAAGAAAAGGGGGGTCAGGTGCTCATGACCTCCCTGCCTTGTGTTCTACAGACTCACTTGCTAAATCTGTTACTGAAAGGCTGCCAGCTACATGAGGATATTTCAGCTTAGGAATGTAATTTCAACAATGCATCCATTTTCTCCAAATTCCAATAGAGTAAAAAAATTTGGATATTCCATAATATTTCTTATAAAAGAATTTTATCAGGAACACTGTATCTTATAACCAATGTTTAAAAAACTAAGTATCCATTTAGTTTCTCTTCGGGTAACTTTCTGGTATATGAAGGTATACCATAACAATAAAAAAAATTTTTAAGTGCTCAGTTTACATAAGCACTTTTATCAAATGTCCAGATGACAAGAAACTTGAAAAGATATCAAATATGTTGGATAACGGCTAGTCAGGGTGGAATAAAGGGTCCAACCAAACATGCACAGAGAGGTACATACCACTTGGAAGCTGGTGAAATAGCATCACTCTTGTTTTCTTCATTTACTTAGTGAGGTAGATGAACCTCTGAATATGGGGTCAAGTATCTGTATCAGAGAGTATCTTCTGGGGGCTCTGATGGGCACAGCACAGCTATCCAAACACTGAAGGATTTTTTCTCATGAACAACTCTTTCCCCAAACTGGGTCTTGCTACTCAAAGTATGACCTGATAGACCTGCAGCATCAGCATCACCTGGCAACTTGTTAGAAAGATGGAATCTCAAGGTGCACCCAGACCTATTGAATCAGAATCTGCATTTTAACCAAACCCCCAGGTAATCTGTATGCACATCACTGTTTGAAAAAAGCATGGGATTAGGGGATTACTGTCAATGTGGAGGGAGGTTTCCAGAGCTCTTCCGTGGGCCTCCCCTCTTCCTCACTTTTACTAATGACTCACATGAAGATACTGAAGAGCCTTCATCAAATCCCAAGTGACACTAATCTAGAAGGAAACACTCAATTGCACAAGCACCTCCTGGAGCAGGCCAGGCTTGACAGCAGATCACGTGAAAAGATGTAAGCAACCAGCAATTTGATAAAGAAAAAAAAAGTAGTGCACACTTGACTGTATTACTGCAAATCAGACCACTTCTGGAGAACAGGCTGCAGATCTGGCCACATATTCTAAGTGTGACTGAGAGCAAACTGTGGTCACAGACAATGGTGAGAACCCGACTGGGAGGGAAAGGGATCCGGAGAGTGTTTCATGAGGAATGGCTGACCTAGAGGACATTAAACGCAAAGAGGAGGCGACTAAGTGGGGACATCATGGTTGTATTCACACATTTAAAGGACTGTCTCAAGACATTTCATTCTGCAAATGTGTTTTTGAGCATCTGCTATGTGCCAGGCACTATGCCAGAAGCTAAGGACAGAGTGAAAACCAGAACTGCTCTCTGATTTTCTAAAGCTTCCCAACTAGAGGAAGAAACTTGTCTGTTGTTCCAGAAAGCAGAAATATGGCAGATGGAAGGCAAGTGGAAGGGCAAGGGCACCATACAAGGAAGCCCCTCTGGCCAGGGGGCTCCACCTTCGTAAAGAGGGCACAGATGAAAGTGGCCAGGCCCCCCTGGGCTGAGCAGAATGGGTTAGGGAGGAGATGCATGCTTCCCAGGGAGTAGCCCAGAGGACTCCTGGGCCAGTGCTATATTCCAGGGATGCAGGATAACCGGGGCCAATATCATTAATCAAATACAAAATTTGTTCAGAATTACACTATATTTAGCCAGGAACAAATTTTTTAAAACTTAATCACAATTTAGGGTTTCAGCTAAATTTTGTATGTAAATTTAAATTTCTCTTTTAGCAGTACTTTTTCAAACCTAGACATTAACATTTTAAGCAACAACTCTACTTAATAACTCATTTTAACTGTAATCTTACTTCTCTCACTGACCCTTAGAACTACTCTATTTAATGTCCCTTGATATACCTTTAGAGTTGCTCATCCCACTGCTGAGAAATTATCCTAAAAAAATAACAATTCCTTTCCTTTTGCCACAAAGAACAAAAGAGGGAGGGGATGGGGAAACTAGATGCGTGGAGATTCAAATGAACAATGTTTATAAAGAAAAATAGTAAATAAACCACTTAAATGTTCAACAAAACCGCCTATCTTTTTATGGCATGAAGCAGGGGAAATAAATAATATCTAACAAGTAGGAGAATGTTTAAGGTGAATTGAAAAACTATTTTAAATAATCCATGAAGGTTATATAGCAACATGGAAATATACACCTAATGACAAGAAAACAACATAAACTTGCACAATTCTAGCCATGTAAAATCTATGCATGCATGTAATGAAAACTAGAAAAAAAAAATTTTTAAGTTTATTTTCTAGGTTGTTAGAATTTCTCTTTTTTTTTTTGCGGTAGGCGGGCCTCTCACTGTCTGGCCTCTCCCCTTGCGGAGCACAGGCTCCGGACGCGCAGGCTCAGCGGCCATGGCTCACGGGCCCAGCCGCTCCGCAGCATGTGAGATCTTCCCGGACCGGGGCACGAACCCGTGTCCCCTGCATCGGCGGGCAGACTTTCAACCACTGCGCCACCAGGGAAGCCCAGAATTTCTCTTTTTGAAATTTAAAATTTCAATTTCACTGTTGACTGTTCAATAAATAATTTTCAATGAATGTATCAGGAATCAAAATAATTTTAACTTATAAGTGTAATAATTTGTATATCAGCAAGAAATGAAATCACAAAGGTGACACACAGTTGGAGCTTAATGTTCAATTGCTTCTTTGTCTTTTATAAAGCTATTTTTCATAAACGACTAAAAGTAAAAGAAAATGAGATTCATGTTATGAACAGTGCTTAACATTCGTGGAAAGTAAAAAGGACTTTGTACAGCAGCTGCACATGAACTTCGGGTAAAAGCAAAACTAAATTTCTGGATTCTATTTTGCTTTTCACCTTATTTGATCTCAGTTAACATGGTTCATGCCAAGTTGAATTTTTTTCCTCCTCTTTCCCCTTCTCTTCAAGTTCACAGATGTGAAGGAAAAAAAAAATACACAGCAGCTCTTTTACAGTTCCCCCCGGTTCTCCCAGCAATGCCATGAACGGTGGCTTTCTGGAATGGGCTCAGAGAAAGTCAGATGTGAGAGCTATCTGGCTACCATCTGTCACCATGGGGATCATCAGGACTGAACTGACTTAGGGACAAGAGATTTGGGTTCAAGTTTTCACACAGATTTGGGTTCAAGTTTTCCACATCTATAACATATAAATAGTTCTACTTACCCCGCAAGGTAAATGGATCAGGAGAAAGTACCTAGCACGTGGTTATGGTAAGAAATGCTTACCTTATCCTTTTTTCCCACCTTGCACTACACACACTCACGCACGCACACACACAAGTTCTGTCCATCGTGAAGTCGCGTGGTCCTTCTGTCTAGTATCTTTCTATTGCTCTCCAGGTGCACTCTCCACCCTTCCCTACCTTGCTCCCGCCCCCGCAGACTGATCTTTATGGATCCCATCAACAAGCCCCTGTGCCCTAGACTTCTAATTGAGTTTGTCCAATGCTGAGTCCCAGAAAGAGGTCAGGGAAGGAAACAAGGGGGTGGGGACACAGGGCGAGGGAAGGGTGAGGATAGGAATTCGAATATTCTACTTCTGCCAGCTGTATCCCTCAACCAGAAGTCACTGCTCCTCTCAAGGTGACCTCTTCTAAATGACAATCTCTTCTGGCTTCTAATGGCCACTCCATCCACTTGTCTCACTGCAGCTAGGGGTGGTATTAGTTCCACCATTACCACAACTCCAGGTTCCTGCTCTGTCCCTTGAGATTTCCTCTACATCCTATCCACACCTCTTTTTTCCTTTTTTTTATTTTATTATTTTTTTTAACATCTTCATTGGAGTATAATTGCCTTACGATGGTGTGTTAGTTTCTGCTTCATAACAAAGTGAATCAGTTATACATATACATATGTTCCCACATCTCTTCCCTCTTGCGTCAAAAATATGGAACGCTTCACAAATTTGCATGTCATCCTTGCACAGGGGCCATGCTAATCTTCTCTGTATCGTTCCAATTTTAGTATATGTGCTGCCGAAGTGAGCACCTATCCACACCTCTTTAACTCTCCCATCATTTCCCTAAATTGAGAATACCAGCTTTTCCTGTTGGGACTCTAACTAATAAAGTCCTAGAGACAGCATTCCATCTACAGCATTTATACATTGAATCACAGGGAGAATGGGCAGTTCCAGAGTTCATCTCAGGCTGAGAGGCACACACAGGCAGGACCTGATGATTCTAAAATACCTGACGGGCAGGACTAGCCTGTGCTCCTCCACTAGGCCTGAAGTAGTCCTACAACTGAGCCCCTCTCCTCAGACCACAGGGGAATTAACATCAGTTCCTAAACCCTTGGGGCCCTGTGAATTGGGGGTGAGATTCTGGGCAGACCTAGATTTTAATTCCTCAGTCCAGGCTCACTTAAAGAGTTCCAGTTTTCATAATTCAAAAAGAGTCATGTACCACAATGTTCACTGCAGCTCTATTTACAATAGCCAGGACATGGAAGCAACCTAAGTGTCCATCGACAGATGAATGGATAAAGAAGATGTGGCACATATATATACAATGGAATATTACTCAGCCATGAAAAGAAACATAATTGAGTTATTTGTAGTGAGGTGGATGGACCTAGAGTCTGTCATACAGAGTGAAGTAAGTCAGAAAGAGAAAAACAAATACCGCATGCTAACAAATATGGAATCTAAAAAAAAAAAATGGTTCTGAAGAACCTAGAGGCGGGACAGGAATAAAGATGCAGACACAGAGAATAGACTTGAGGAGGGGGAAGGGTAAGCTGGGAAGAAGTGAGAGAGTGGCATGGACATATATACACTACCAAATGTAAATTAGATAGCTAGTGGGAAGCTGCCGCATAGCACAGGGAGATCAGCTCAGTGCTTTGTGTCCACCTAGCAGGGTGGGATAGAGAGGGTGGGAGGGAGATGCAAGAGGCAGGAGATATGGGGAAAAAAAATAAAAAGAAATAAAATAAAGAGTTCCAGTTTTACCCCAAGTTTAAAATGGTGTCCAACTCACCAATTTCTTAGGGACTGGGGGAGGGGAAACAGCAGCTTCCCAAAGTCCCATCCTTCCAACTGTGCCACCGTCTCAAGTGTGGAGTTGGGAAACAGGGCACAAGAACTGACTCTCCAACACCAAATGGGCTATTTTAACCTCTGAAAGAGTGGGGAAAAGAACGTGGAGTAAACAGCTCCCTTCTACCCTCATACATTTCTCTCCCTCCCAACTCCCAAGAAAGGAGGACACTAAGGCTCACAGAGGGTGAGTGTGGAAGACAGAGCCAAGACTGATCTGGGTATCAGATCCCTGTATTCAGTCCTGGCTGCTGATCCAACCTTAATGACAATAACTATACTCTCCCCTTTAGTCTGTGCTAGCCAGCTGCCCAAAGGCAATCAAAGGTTTAGTCCTAGCCCACCAGGACAGCATTAGACTTTTACTGGTTTAAGATGGACTTATGGGGTCTGAAGTGACCCTAGTCATCCCAAGGCTAAGTTCTCTTTTTCTTGGCCCTGGAGACACAGAACTAAGAACCTCAATTCTCCTGCCAGCACCCACCATATGCAGAGCACTCTTCTAGGGGCCCTGGTGAGTTGCAAAGAACCATCCAATTCTTTCTTTTTAAAATTTACTTTTTAATTGAGAACACCAGAGAGCTAAACGTGAGGCACAAGAGAAGGGCGTGGTACACAGAGCTTTACCCAGCAGAAAGGTGTCAGAGAGGGGGGATAGTGGCATAGGAGGAGCTCAAGGTCTGGGTCACACTATGATATGTGAAACATGCGTAAGTCCCAACCTTTCTAAGACTCCATTTCTTCACCATTAAAATGAGGTCAGTAACAGTGTCTACTATTAATGATATCATTATTAACTAGGGTCGTTTTGAGTATGAAACTAAATGATATGTGTAACAATCCCTGGCACAGTGGCAGGCATGCTCTGAGGGCACAGTCAATGCCAGCCTTTATTATCAGACCCAACTGAACTTGCTTAAGCCTCCTCTGGCGAGAAATCAAATTCCATGCCTTACTGGTATCTTACCTGCACCCTAAGACTTAAAAGTCTTTGTTTTCTTTTAAGGGAAAGTATATTACAACATTATCAAATGTAACAAAATGCTTTCCTGTTAGGTAAGACCACTGAGATAAAAAATATTCCGTTAAATAGACGTTTTAGAACCTCCGCTCAGAGGCGGGTTCCACGAGGGTGGGTTTCAGCTGAGAGTAAGTTTAACAAGAGATGGAGCCTCCAGAGAAAGCTAACAAAACCATGGGATGCTCTATTAGGACCACATTACGTAGAAAAAGGAAGGAGGTTACACCTGAAGAAAACAGGAATCCATAGTCTATAAAGAAGGGCTTGGGCAATAAAAGGGAAGATAGCTGTCTTCAAGTACTTAAAGGGTGGAACATGCTATATGTGGTGGAAGAGACTCACTAAGTAAATCCAAAGGGTCAAAGACTGTAGTTTCTTGTGAGGAAGAATGTTCTCAGGCTACCAGAGAGGTACCCCATGTAAGAAGGGATCTCACCGGTGGGCACACTGGAAAACCCTGTGTCCTTTCCTATCTGAGCATCTGCAATCCTAATGTCTTGTTTGGACACCAGAAATAAACATAAGTGGGAATCAAAACAGTGGAGTTTGTGTGTGTGCAAGCATTTCTCATCCTGAGAACAGCAAGCCCTCGAGAGAGTAATGTGGGGACTCAAACTTAGTCCCTTATTAAACACACTTAGGCATTCTTATTTCACTTGAAAGAACTCTAAATTTAAACATAAATAACAATCTTACAGTGTTTTTTCTTAGAAAATAATCAGCCCAACACTACATCCAAAAAACACAAGTACAACCTGCAGCATTATTTTGAGTAATGAAGCTAAGAGTTCCACTTAGTCAAAGGCATCTCTGCTTTTTGCTCTGTTAGTCTCAGAAAACTAAACACAGGGAAAAAAATTTTAAAAGATTCTAAATATCCAGCCACTGGGAAGAAAGTGATTCGACATTTTCTTTTCTTTGTTCTACCTGCCAAAAAAGATAAAGTGGGTTTGGAACTGAGAGAAACGACAAAAAGAAAGAAAGGGTAGAAAAAGGCATTTGAAAGAGAAGCATGAGAGTTTAGTGACATTAACCACCCAGAACCTTACTGAAATTCCAGATGTGTGACGTGCATACTTTGCTGTCTCTACCCACCTCTCCTTTTTCACTCCTGGTTAGCAGGAGGGAAGGATAGAAAGGCAGAAGCACATCTTTCATTCAGCCCATGTGCCGCCTTTGAAGGCGATCACACTTGAGCCCAGAAGAACGTTAGTGCTCATCACCATAGAGGCAGCTGGAATGTCAAACCCAGAACTGTGGAATCTCAAAATGCGAGGCACCTGTGACAGGTTTCGGGGTGGGGGCAAGGGAGCGGAGAACCAAGTTACCAGGCAATGCCGGTCTTCGGAAGCTTTTCTGAAGCAATTCATATTCTTAAATTCTCAGGTTTTTTTTCCTTTCAGAAGATGGAGACAATTACTAATTCTCTGGAGCTAAATGAATTCCTTCTGTTCACAGAAGACATTATACCAGACTTCACAGCCCTCAGACCCAGTGAGAAATGAATGATCTACTAAAGGACATACAATCAGGTGTAGATACCTTCATTATAAAGTGTGGCTTTCACCTGAACTGGAGAAAGCAATCTTTGTCCTAGATCACAGGGTATTTTGTTGTAATCCTATCCTTCCAGTACTGTTAGACTGGGGAGACTAATAAGTAAGCAGGGTGCTAAGTGCTACCATACCCACTTTATGCTCCAGGAGAAGTGGAAATGGAGGAGAAGCGGCACCTAACCCAGCCTGAGGGGTCAGGGAAGGCTTCCTGAAGGTGGGGGCACCTGACATGAAGCTGAAAGGCAAGCAGGCATTGTCCTGATGAAAGCGGGGAGGGCTCTTTCTTTTCCAAGAGGCACAGAGGAAATCCAGGAGGACCAAGGTCGGAAGCCTGGGCAATGCTATCATTTCAGAACTGGTCTAAGGACTTGGGGACCACAAAGGGGCCAGAGAGACGGAAGGCTAAGGAGAATTTCAAGGCAGGAATGGCTCACAGGGTGACTGGATGCAGCTCAAGCCAGGAGAGGGTCAAAGGCCTGGACTTGGCTAATCATAAAGGGCCTTAAGTGCCCTATGCCCTAGACATTTCAGGGAAGTGGCAGCGACAGAGGCCAGAGCACAGGAGCTTGAGCTGAGGAGGTGAGGAAGTAGAGACTGTGGATAAGGCTACTCACAGGAAGCTTGGCTGAGAACAGGGAGGGAGCTAACAGGAAATACAGCATCAAATTTTCTTTGCCAGCCTGAACCTCTGCTCTGAGCTCCAGACTCACTTTCCGTCTTGAATTCCTCCTTTTCCCTTACCCACCGCATCCAATATACCCTGTGACCTCCCTTCCACCCATTCACCATACAACAGCCAGAGTAGTCTTTTAAAGCTATAAATCAGACCATCTTGCCCCCACGCAAAGTGTACAACGGTCTCCTGCTTCCCTTAGAATAAAATCTCACCCCCTGGCCATGGCCTGTACACGCTTGTGCGACCTGGGCCCTGCTTCCCTCCCCAGCACCTTCTCCCGCACCCTCCCTCTCGCTCAGCATGGACCAGGCTGGCCTCCGTTCAGTCCCCAAACCCTCTAAGCACTTTTCTGCCTTAGGATCTTTGCTCAGGCTGCTCCCCCTGCCTGGAATGCTCCTCTCTTGCCCTCCCTCCTCCAACCCAAGCAGCCAAAGGGTGAATCACCTATAAAGGAACAGCCACCACAGAGGTGCTCCCCTCCCCGACCCCAGGGGTTCCCCTCAAGCCTACTTCAGAGTCCAGGTTCTCTGGTTCTCCAGGTGGGATATTTCCTGGCTCTCACTGCCAGGGGCTCTGATGTCAAAAACCTCAAGTCCTAGCTCATTTCTCTGCTGCCTATTAATTGTCTCTTGTCAAGGCACCACCTCACAGGGTCTGCCTCCCCAGCTGTTAAGAAGCTCATCTCAGAAGGTGTGTAGGCACCCGGGTTCTCACCCACCTGTCTCCCCCCGCCCTGGGGGCCTCTCTCCTACCTTTGTGGTGCTCTGCCTCCATGGGGAACAGTCCTGGGCCCCTCAGCCCTTCCCCCTTCCCCAGCTCTGTCTCTCAAGGCAGGAGGAATGGCCTCTCCATTCTGTCCTAGGCTCCACAGGTCCTGCCTCACTCTTTTCAGCCCCCTCCACCCATCTGTGCACACTAAAACCCACACACCCCAAATTATCTCCATCCAGTAAATGCCTCCTCTCAATCATCTCTCCTTTGGCCTTAGTCACCAGCTCCCATCCTAGGCCTGATGCATCAAAGCCTCCCAATCATCCTTTCTCTTCCCCTACCCTGCTGCCTGGACATGGATACCCAGGGCAACCATGGAAACCATGGTTTGAAGACAGCAGAGCATCCACCAGTCTGGGCCCCCCCGCCCACCACTCCCATGGCTGATTGGATTTGAAATGAGCATGAAAATGTTTTAAGCCACTGAGATTTCAGCAGGTTTACCTGTTACAGGAGCTAGCATTTCTCTATGTAATACAGGCTTTTAGATAGTTGAAGAGAAGGGGACAGGACTCTAGTGGTAAAGAAGAAAGGTTATACAAATGCCTGGCTCTAGGATTATTCATGGCCTGATGACACCAGCTCCATTTATATACTCCTTATCCTCTTCAAAATACTTTAAAATACGTTTTCTCATCTAACACAACCATCATCATCACTTATCATTGGTGTTGTTATAATTAACAGTTTACAAATGAAGAAACGGACTGAGGGAAGTTAGGTGTGTCTAATGTCCCATCGCTAGTAAACGGAGAAACCACGACTGGACCACAGGACTCCTGACTCATAGTCCACTGGCGGCTCCCCTGCAGCATCCAGCCTCGCAAAGCCACACTCCAGTGCTACAAGAGACACTCTCGGCTAAAGTACACAAGGGTGCTGGAATCAAACAAGGAAAGATAGGGAGTCTGGCAGAATTGGTTAAAGGCAGACTGGAGGACTTTATAAACATCAGACTGCGGAGTATAACTTTCATTCAATAGACAATGGGGAACAATAATCAGCCTCCACTTTCAAGTCTCATAGCAGTAATTTTATACCTTCACCTCTGTCTTCAGAGACCTTACTACACCCTCTCCCCTTGGCTATCAGATGTTGCCAGAGGTCCACTTTACAAAGAAAATAGAAGCTTTTATGAGGGCAAAACTTCCAGCCCCCTAGCTTCTATAGACATATCTGTATCCCCAAATAGCCTTTCCACTTTCCATACCAAGTGAAAGAGGCATCCCTCCTCTGTTAAAACTACTGACCCTGTGCACATCCCTCTATCCATGGAGGAAACCTTGATCAATCGTTTGTCCTTTCTCTCCCTTCCTCCTTTCTTCTAGCTCTGTTTCTTCAGCCTCTGAACGTGCTAGAACCCCTCACATCCTAAAATCATCCCTTCCTCAGGAAGTTCACAGCCCCTTCTTCTCCTCATACGTCATAACTGAGCTCCTTAAGAAGCAGCAGCAGCAAACATGCATCTCCACTTCATCACCCCAGGTCCTCTATTCCACCCACTGTAATGAATTATGACAATGAAACAGTCACCTCTAATGATACCCCCTAAGAGCTAGGTTCAATGGACAGACAGCAACATTTCTCTCGACCTTTATATGGGACTTGACAGTGCTGCACTCTTGAAATTCTCCCTTGCCATGATTTCCATGATCCACTCTCTCCTGATCTTCCTCCTCTCTGTCTGCTCCTTCTTGGTTTCCTTTACTGGCTCCTCTTCCTCTGCCTCTCCCCTAAATGTTAGTGTTTCCTAGGGTTCCATTTCAATACCTCACCTTACCTTACAAACTCTGTTCTCTCTTTCTGAAATCACCCACAAACATAGCTTCAACTGACAGCTATAGACTGGTGACTTCCAAATTTACATCCCTTCAGTCCAGACCACTCATGTGATCTCTCCACACCCTGGTTACATTTGCCTGCTGGTATCTCCCCATGGATTCCATGGGCACCTCAAATTCAACACGGCTAAAACCAAACCACTAAGCATCTTGCTTACCACACTTGTTCCACCTCTTTCTGCATTGATAATGACAGTATTTATTGAGTACCATATCAGTCTTGGTTCTCCAGGAAAACAGAACCAAGAGGATGTGTGTGTGTGTGTGTGTGTGTGTGTGTGTGTGTGTGTGTGTGTGTGTGTGTGTGTGTGTGTGTGTGTGTGTGTACACATGCAAATTAAGCAATTTATTTTAAGGAACTGGCTCACATGATTGTAGGGGCTGGCAAGTCTGAAATCGGAAGAGAACACCAGAGTTGATGTGCAGTCTTGGACTTAAACAGGCACTCTAGAATCAGGGTCCGGCCCTCTCATCTCTACATCCACCGCACCCTACACAATGCCTGACACATAGCAGAAGCTCCATAAATGTTGGCTAACGACCAACTGGGTGTTACAAAATGAAATGCTTTTATTAATTTATTTATTTTTGGCTGTGTTGGGTCTTCATTGCCACGTGTGGGCTTTCTCTAGTTGTGGTGAGCGGGGGCTACTCTTCATTGCGGTGCGCGGGCTTCTCATTGCAGTGGCTTCTCTTTGTTGCAGAGCATGGGCTCTAGGCACGCGGGCTTCAGTAGTTGTGGCATGCAGGCTCAGTAGTTGTGGCACCCAGGCTTAGTTGCTCCATGGCATGTGGGATCTTCCCAGACCAGAGCTCAAACCCATGTCCCCTGCATTGGCAGGTGGATTCTTAACCACTGCGCCACCAGGAAAGTCCCCGAAATGCTTTTAAATGTGAATGGGACAAAAGGATGTAGAAGGCACTGAATTGTGATGAAGAAGAATCAGGAAACTTGAACAAGGGCTGGGCTGTAAATCAAGACACAGCCCTTCCGGGGCATTCACTTGCCAGAATTACCTGACCACTATCCCTACAACCAAATGGGGACCCTCACACTGAAAGTAGCATATCAGTTCCAACTTGAATGTCTCAACAACCCTGTGAAGTTAGTGTGGCCAAGAAAAGGCCACATTTTATGAGTAATTTGAGGCTCAGAAAAACTAAGGGTCATGTCTAGGTTGCTACAGAAAATATCTACAATGAAAGGTCTTAGTTCTTCAGTGACAGGTATAAGGGGACCATAAAAACAACAGAAGGTCAGAACCAAAAAGGACCCATGCAGTTCAAAACTCTTTATCAAAATCTGCAAATACTAAAAGTATCTTCTACTACTTACAAGGGACACTTTTTATTTTATTATGATTATTATTCAGATACATTTTTGTCTTACTGTACTATAATTCCATGGTATATATTAGATTATTAGCACTATCATATATACATTGTTGTAGTTATATACTAAATATCTAGAAGCACATATTGCTTTCTGAAATACTGCTAGTATGTATTAAATCTATAGTTCTTTAGGGATGACTAAGTAGTCTGTATTAACTCCAGGCACCAAAAAATCGCTGGTTTTCTTATTTATTATTAATAAACATTAGAATTAGTGAAATATTAATAATATATAGTCCAAATATTATATTTGGTGATTCTCTGAAGCCATGGAGTAGTGGAAACTCTCCATTAGCTATTCCTACTGAACAAAGCTGATTACCCCCACCTATATTTGCATATATAGTAACTTGACCTTTTCAAAACTCTTATTTATGTACTGTCATTTAAGTATAGTAAAACTCTTATAAATCTTTTTAAAAGGTATTTTAGTCCAGTTGACAGAAAAGAGGGACAAATGCCTAACATCATGTAATTGATAAAAGGCAAAAGCAGGACTAGACACCAGGCCTTTCCACCTCCACCTACCGTTACGCTACAAAGCTATGGTGGCTTCCTGGCCATGGAGCTGCCAGACTGTCAGTGATATGAGGCCAGAGGGAGACATCTGCCTTGCTCCCCACAGTGTCTAGCACAGTACCTGACACACAGCAGACACATAAAAAGTACATTACTGGTGAGTAACTGAATTCATTTTCTTAGAGTTGCTTTAGTCACCTGCATGGTAGATTGGGACATACAGCATTGCCAAATTTCTTGGCTTTTAAAATGCTACTGGCATCATCAGGAATAAGCAAAAAATACTATCTTTTCAAAACTGTATGTGTTGATTCCCAAAGGGATCAGAATTCTGAGCCAGGGCCCCATTTCAGCACAAAAGGTAGCAAGTTGTATGTTTTTCAGCTTCCTAGAAAATTAAGTGTTGGCTTGATGGAGCAAGCGGGAGACTGAAAAGAGAGTCTTCTTGTGGGAAAGAAAAAACTGCAAGGTCTCTGGCATAATATAACCATTTGCAAGGCTGGTACAATGGTCCAGCTGTCGCTAACTTACCGTGGCAAGAAATGGGCTTGCTAAAGGAATGTGGATTCACCCAGAAGGATACACATCAACACGACAGAATCTGTGGCACGAAGATGCAGGTCTGAGGCAGGACAAGCCCAGCAACAAGGAACACAGAGGCTTGGGGCAGGAAGAGAAATTCTGGGCATGGCTTCACAGCCTTCCTGTAAAACCCCGTGTGCTCAGCCATGCTAGAGCAAGGGAGAACAAGAAGCAGCTGGCCGCCTTCAGTTTATCATGGTGTTCAAGAGGCCTCCTAACCCAGCAGACTATTCCTTTCCTATGAAGTTCTCACCGGTATCACTTAGAGCTCCATCTTCCCCCAGTTCCTAAACCACACATCCAAACATATGCCTTCCATTGTCATTGTGATTGTCTAGTCACCACCACAGCACTGTATTTCCATTTCTTCAGGGATTTGAGATATCCACTGTGATTCCAAGATTACCTTTAAGGGCTTCCATAAAAGCCCTTCTCCATCATACATTCCTTAATACTTCATATTTTACTTACAGAGACAAGTTATCCAAAATAATTAAGGCGTGAGGCATTCTGGATGAGTGAGTCATTTAGATAACTGAATGCTAATTCATTAAGCACTGAAATATTTCTATAGTCTTGCTTAAATAAATGATGCCTCAGTAAACAGAGAATATAAAAAATAGTTCAAAATTCTATCCAACTTTCAAGATCCAGTCTGATTACAAACATTCCCTGAAAGCATCCTCCAACCCCCTCTTGCCACCTCTACCCACCACCAGAAATAACCTCTCTTTTGCTGTGATCCCACATTTTGATTATACCTCCTTTGCAGCACACTGCATGGTCTGCTTGAGGTTAGAGATTTAAATACACCTTGTCTAACTTAAAAAAAAAATCAAAAAGTTCCTGGAGACCAGAGACCTTCTTTTTTAATACCAAGGTGCCTAGTTCAAGGCAGGCCTACAAACGCTTCACAAACTGAAATACTCTTAGTGATTCAGATGCTGTAAAGGGCACCAAAACACAGCAGAGCCTTCAAGGGTTCCCGAGCTCTGGAGGACAGGAAAGTGTGACAATAGAGAACATGTTAGTATCATTAAAATCCTTTTTGGCCTCTGTCAGTATTTCTCAGCTTTAGAGAAAGTGTTTTTCTACAAGGTAGAAATACTCTAAATTCCTGTTTGTTGGGGTTTTTTTCCTAAAAGGGAATTAGTTAATCTCAACTTGCAAACAGAAAGCTCTGGTGGAGCTGGCATTGCTAAACCTCCACTGGTCTCAAGATGTGCATTCGAATGGCTGTCTGCAGTTCAGCAGGGAGATGAGACAGCGCATGGAAGGACGTGATAAGTGACAGGAATATAGCCAAGATGCTATGCCATGTTTGACATCCAGTTCACCAGTTTGAAAGCCAGACTCCTCAGTCTGGAAATAAGGAACGGAGCACACAATTGAGCAATTCAAGTTTCAGGCTCAAGGTCCAAAGCAACCACTTCTAGCAGGGTAACAACATTGTTTTTCCAAAGCTTTAGTGTTTGGGCATGACAAAACAGGTGGTAAGTATAGTTTAATATTCCAAACACTCAACTCAAACCCCCCTCACCAGCAACAAGGGATTCTAAGTGGTCAGCCCAGGATGGTGAATTCCAAGTTCCCTCCCTAGCAGCTATTCTCTTGCAGGATTCCTTTTCCTTGTCATGGAAACAAACAGAATTTTCTTCATAAAAATAGGGAGAATGGGGGGGGGGGTGGTAGGGTTGCTGGTATCATGATATTAAGTATCTAGGCATGTTCACAGCCCCTCAGGGATAATAACTGCTCTTGTCTTTGCCTTGTCATTGAGTAAAGGGTTTTTTAATCCAGTATCTTCAGAGACAGAATTGCGTCACATAAGTTAATTGTACTGATAACTGAAGCACTAAAACATGCAAGATTAGAACAGAAAGCTTTCTAAATTCAATCGCATCACTTCCTTCTCAACCTTTCTGAACTAACCAAACCATAATTTGACCTATTCCTGCTGAACTGGATAGCAATTATGATTAATTAATGTATTTGGAGACCACAGAGGCAAACAAGACTGTTTCCTCTATGAATGTCCCCAAACTGCTGTACTTTGAATTATTTTGTGGAGAGTTTTTGTCTCTGTCATCACCAGCTGTCTCTTCCTGCTTTCGTCAGGGGGTTTGCCTCTAATGGAGGGTCTAATTCAGTGCATCTGGTATCAGCTAGACCTGGAAAGGCAAGCTATTAAGAGTCACCGGCTAAGGCTCTCTCTCACCAGCCTCACTTCAGACCCAGGCAGTCGGCCTCCAGACCCCGTGTTCTTACCCACTACAGCCACATTTCCCAAACTTGCCTAATTATAAAAAACTACCAGGTGTGTGTGTGGAGGGTGGAGTGTTAAAATGCACATTCTCAGACTCCTCTCCTAGAAATTCTAATTCAGTGGGCCTGGGGTGGAGCCCTGGAATATGTGTTTTTAACACAGACCCTCAGATGATTTCCATGACCAGGTTAGAAACACAAATCTATATGCCATCCATGCTGCCCACCTAGAATTGGGAGTCCTTTAGAAGCATAACGAACCTGGGCCAAGGCCAACTTCTTCCAAAGAGACCTTGCAACCAACAAAGCTTCCAGCCAGGTCACTGCTCTGCCAATGCCCTGATCTTCTGCAGCTCCTGCAGGCTGGTCATCACACCTCTTCTCATTGTCGGTATGTCATTCACTGAAGATTTGGCACGCCTTCCTTCTCTCCACCCCAAATGTCCCGCCACC
The DNA here is from genome assembly GCF_026419965.1 of Kogia breviceps. Classification (NCBI taxonomy): domain Eukaryota; kingdom Metazoa; phylum Chordata; class Mammalia; order Artiodactyla; family Physeteridae; genus Kogia; species Kogia breviceps. The sequence continues at coordinate 18,446,873 of NC_081323.1, read as the reverse complement.
CTTTCGATGGCTTGGATAACCTCATGGATGACTCAAACAACACTCCAGCCTCAGTTACTTGACCTCCTTCACTGAGTTTGCTTCACTTCAGCCACTTACGTCTGTGGCAAAACCCAGGCGCCTGTCATGTCCAGTAATTAATTGCTCCAACTCTGAAATCTTCCACTCACTTGTCACTCTCTAACCACATCCTCCTATTACTCCATCGCTCCAAGACATCCATTGCTTGATTTCATCCACACCTCTGGTCCTTTTCTCATCCACGTGCAGCAGAGACCCCCTTCCTGCTCGTGTTAATCACTCCCTGCCCAACACCCTCAGTTCCTCTGCTCCACTGTCCTTCCGCTGCTCACGCCCAGCAAAACTCAACCCTGGCTCAGTCCAGCTATATGTCTTCTTTGCTCCTAAACCCAGGCAGATGAATGCTCCTGGCACCCTGACCAATCCATGGTCTCCTACCTCAACGGAGCCCTGCATACTGCCGAGAGGTCATGGACGTTGCCCCAAGTTCACTCTTCCTCTTCCTGACCTCAACTGTATGTCAAATCTCCTTGTTTGTCCTCTGACCTCTTCCCTCTTACTCTTAGAGGACAACCTCACCTTCTGTTTCACAAAGATGATGGAAGTCATCAGACTGGCACTTGCTCTTAAGCCATCCCACCAGAAAATGCAACTGTGCCCAGATATTCCATCGTAAGGGCTGCCAAGCCCATCCATGCCTGTGCAGGGCCTACTGTTTGCTTGGTGATTTGAAGTAAACTCCCTGGTGTTAATCATAGCTGAAGTAAGCTGTAATGGTGGTGAATGGGGGAAAAAAGAGCCAGCCTCTCAAAGGATCCCTCTACCCTGAGAATCTTTTTAAGATTGGGAAGAGTTTAAAAAGAAGAAGAAGAAAACAAAACTATCCTACCTACAAGCATTGAACAAGTTTAAATACAAACATAAAGTTGCATACATCAATAGAATGATTATAAATCCCAAGCCAAATAGTTAATTCCCTGATAATTTTTATAAACTCAAAGCCAGAGTGAGTGAAACACTACTGTTAGTTATGGTTTCTGTCTTTCATTCTTAACCAAACTCTAGTTTGTTGATGGGGCTAAAAGTCTTTTCCTAACTATTTTTTCCTCCTTATAATATTAATATTGATAGCTAACATGGACTGTTTTTTGTATATAATTATGTTACTCACAATGACCCTGTGAGATAAAAACTATTATTTTTCCTCTATTTCCAGCTGAAAAAAACAGACTTAGACATGTTAAGGAATTTGCCCAAGAGCCTGCAGCTAGAAAGTGGCAAAGGTAAAAATAAAACACAAACTAATCTCTGTGCTTTGGCACAGTGGTTATCAACAGAAACTCCCCAGGATATGCACCACCCTAACCCAAGCATTTTTTTTAATACTCTAATATATGCTCAGAAACACAAACATGAGGAACCACCCAATATTAATATCACCACATATTCCACATTCATTCACTCATTCCTACATTCATATCAGAAAGCAGCAATGAATCAAAGGGAAGCAATGAATTCTACAGTCAGATCATACAGATCCAAATTCTAGCTCCACCACTTTCTTAGCTGCCATATTTAAAAAATTACTTCTCTAAGCTCAATTTTTTTAAACAAAAAAACCCCCCAAATGATAATATGATGGTAATATAATAATATAATGATAATATAATAACCATCACCACCTTAGTAGTTTCTCCCAGAGATTTAGAGATAATGCACGAACACACTTAGCCACGGACCTGGCACATAATCTCAAGAAAGGTTAGCTGTTATAATAATTCTTATCATTCAGAAGGTGCTTGGGGACCTGCTGCTGGTGGAGTCTAGGCAGAGCACGGTGCCCAGACTGGACCATAAACAGGCCAAGGCTGTCCCTGCCCTCTTGGGCTTGCAGTCTACTGGAGTAGACGACAAAGAAGGAAACAAACATATGAATGAAATACTTGGAATTTTAGTGAAGTGCTAGCAGGAAATGCACACCACACATACTGAGAGGGGGACAATGGGGAGGAAGCTACTGTAAAGGGGTGATCAGGGAAGAAGCTCCTCTGAGGGGGGACATTTTTGCTGAGCCCAGAGAAGGACCTTCCACAAGAAGAGTCAGGGGAAAAATGCCGGGCAGAGGCAAGGGCTGTACAGAAGAGGAGAAGAACTTGGCATTGAGAGGAACCGATGATGTTCCCACCTGACAGGAGTGCAGCGAGCGAGGAGCAGAGCAGAGAGGAGACAGAGGCTGGCACCTGAGTAAGTGTGCACGTGGGTCTGAGGGCAGTGGGAAACCTCAAAGTGGGCAGTGGGTGAGCGGGGTGACAGGAGCTGTTAGGCTCACTGGCTGCTGGCAGGAGAACGGGTTAGAGAAAGCAGGAGTGGATGCTGGGAGACCAGGTGACAGGCAGGGACAGTCATCCAGCTGAGAGAAGACGGTGGCTGGATTAGGAGGACAGAGGGAAGGGAGGATCTGAAGTATCTGGAAGCTAGGCCGACAGGCCACGCCGACAGACTGGAGGTAGGGTGAGGAATCCGGAAAAATCCAGGTCGACTTTCAGGTCTCTGGCGAAACGATGAATGGACAGTAATGACATTGAGACAGGGAAGGCTCAGGGCAGGGGAAAGCTGGATGAGAGAGGGGAGAGGGGTCAAGAATGAGGAATACAAATTTGGAAGTTTGAGAGGGAGATTGAGCAATCAATTTTGGACATGTGAAGTTTGAGATCACTGTGAGGCTGCCAGGAGAGAGAGAAGGGGGGCGGTAGGTAAAAATGTAAGTCTAGAACCAAAGAAGGGTCCAGGAGGGAGGTGTTACTGAGGTAGTCATCTGCATCCAGAGGGTAATCAAGCCCTGGGAATGGATGAGATCACTTAGGAAGAGACTATGATGAGAGAAGGGAGGTAGCCAAGCGAGAAAAGAGAAGAAGTAATAACAAATCAGGTCGGTAATCTAAAACGTAACGTGGTAATGTAGCCCGTACAAAACCACACAGAACTGCCCCAACTATGTGCTTGATAAATGCCCATGGAACAAAGAAAAATTAATTCTTAACACATTCCCTTTAGGCCTTAAAAGAATAAAATTTTTCATTTAGGATTTTTTTTCCCCAAGTTCTCATATGTTTGAGGCATAAGAAAAAAGATTCTGAAGGTCTGGATTGTGTTCAAAGGAATTCTTTTCCTTTAGAGCAAAAAGCAAGGATTCTTTTCAAAAACTCACTGGAATTAAAGATTGCCTACTTGAAATTTAAGCTTTTAGAAAGCTTACACTCACACTATATTCTCTCTGTAAAAATTCTACCCCAATATACAATTTTTCCCTTTCTTATAATGAAAATGCAATTATATGTTCTACTACAGATGTCATTTCATCCTGAAAGATGAAGCTCGTACTTTCAAACAGTTCAAGAGTCACATGAGAGTTGTAAAATGCTCAAGAGATCAAGGATTTATTTTAAAATGTTTTAAAAAAAAAAACTTAAGTTACCTGCTAGGCCATCCAAAAACTGATAACCAGGGAATTGAAAAGGATAAAACTGCCAGGAAAATAAGTAAATATAACAGCTACTCCTCAAATGAAAATGCATTAAAGCTGTAATTATATCTCTGGGTATCTGTTGACACAGAAAACTCACTATCCTCTTGAGGCTAATACTATCACTACGAACTACCACACTGAAATCATAGCAGTAAACACAACTGAGATACTTTATACGTTTCGAAGATTTCCAATGTAACACAAGGTATAATGCATAAGAAGGAGAGTCAGTAACATTTGCCAAAACTGTTCCTTCCCTCAACTGTTCAAGTTAAATCAAGATTGTAATTCTTTTTACGATCATAAGCCTCACTTTGTAAAATTCTTCTCCTCAGATATGTAAAGGAGAGGACTATCCTGACTTTTAAAGGATTGTTATCCCACTTCATAATATAGCAATCTAAAAGCCTAGGAGGAAAAAAAAAATGGTTCTCATGAACCTACAGGCAGGACAGGAATAAAGACGCAGATGTAGAGAATGGATCTGAGGACACGGGGAGGGGGCAGGGTAAGCTGGGACGAAGTGAGAGAGTAGCATTGACAAATACACACTACCAAACGTAAAACAGATAGCTAGTGGGAAGCAGCCGCATAGCACAGGGAGATCAGCTCAGTGCTGTGTGACCACCTAGAGGGATGGGATAGGGAGGGTGGGAGGGAGACCCAAGAGGAAGGGGATATGGGGATACATGTATATGTATAGCTGATTCACTTTGTTATACAGCAGAAACTAACACACCATTGTAAAACAATTATACTCCAATAAAGATGTTAAAAAAATAAATAAATAAAATAAAAGCCTAGGAGACTACCAGGAAGGTTACATGCATGGATGGGTAATAAGCATTCATTCATTCAACAAATATTGATTAAGCCCCAAAATGGGTCAGGTGCATCCTGTTCTGGGCCCTGAAAATACACCAGTGAAAAAAGCCTCACACTTCCAGATTAATCTAGGGAAAGAGACAATAAACCAACAAATAAATAGGTATTTGCCAAGTGGTGGTAAGTGCCATGAAGAAAAGTAAGGTTGGTTAAGGACAGGGGAATGGGGTGTATCCTCCACAGAGTGGTCAGGGAAAGGCCTTAAAAGGTTACACTGGAGCAGAGCCTGAGGGAAGAACGATGGTATCCAGGGAACAGAGTTCCAAGCCAACGCAATAGCAAATGCAAAGGCGCTGAGGCTGGCGCACGCTTTAAGTTTTTAAGGAATAGCAAAAAGATCTGTCTGGCAAGGCTGGAAGTGAGGACAGAGAGGTAGCCTCGTAGACCACGGCAAGGACTTCAGATTTTACTTTAAGATGTGAAGTTGTTGGAGCTCTCTAAGCAAAGGACCTAATCTCCTTTTCAAAAGGCTCAAAAAAGGAACAAGTTCTTATAAAAACAAGACATACCTCTCACCATCTATTTATAAGTGTAAAAAAGCAGACAATAAAACAATCTTATGGTACAGCAGCATTTCTGTAAGAAAAAAAAATACTTACATATGGGAACAAAAGATTAACGGGATAAATACCAAACTATGGTTTGTGGGATGGCGGGTTTTTTCTTATGCTTTTCTTAGGGTTTTTTTCCCTAGTTTTCTGCCTTAAACATGAGTTATTTTTGTAATTTTTGATGTTATCTTAGAAAAGAAAAAAACCCACTCCCACATGAGACTACCCTAGTCTGAAATCTTAAATATGACCAAAAAAAAAAAATGGGGACCATTTTCTCCCCAAATTACCCTGCTTCCCATGCAATGTTTTCCTGTTATGAAGCATTGTACAAATCAAGCGCCACGCAATGTATCAAGGTCACAAAACCAACTTGGTTAATATGTTTATCATTACATAGCAGCTCTGTCCTCTACAGCAACTTTGATACCATCTTTCCAAGGCAGCAATAGAAGGGCTCTTTTCATTAATTTCCTAACACTCTTAGCTACGACGATGCCGCTTCTGGATTTTTCCACTGTATGTCTCTTAGAAACAAATTAAGCCCGAATAAGTTGTTCCAGCTAGTGAAGTGCGCTTTTGGCTCTTTCCCCGTGGTTGAGAATTATCCGGCAAAATACCAATTGTTTTAGGACGCATTTTCTCTTAGTTTTGAAATATGCAATACGAAGTTACTGCAAATAAAGAACATCAAGATAACAGCATACAAGAGCATATATAAATGGAAACTACTGTAATCCTTCTTAAAATTGAGGATGTGTGAAGGTCTCATGAATAAACATACTATACGTCCACATGACACAGATAAAGACGGAAAGGAGTGTGCCGTCCCTCCTCCCCTACGCCCCCCTCCCCCCCCCCCGCATAACATTTTCTCGCAGGGCAAAAGCCCAGGGCAATCACTGCTCAGAAATGCAAACCACGCAACTCAAAATGACTCAAGCTCTCAAAACCCTTTCCACCTAAGCTCCTCATCCCACCCACTCCTCAATCACTCCCGACAGGCTTCTCTGAATGGAAATCCCAAACTGGGAAGATTTAGCAAGCCCCCAAACTCTGCTCACATGCCACCTGCGGCATCAGGGGAGCCAGAGCCCAGCTTCGCTGCCTTCTCGAGGGCAAATACCGGTCCCAGGATGGAGGAGTCTACTGCACCCCGAGTGCCTCCCTGGCCGAGCGGACCAGAGCCTGGGGCTGCCCCCATCCCCGCAGGACGCAGCCGGCCCGAGGGACTTAGAGCAAGTGGCTCTCGGCCGCCCGGCATCTCCGCCCCACTTTGGTCAGGCCGCCCCCCGCGCTCCCCTCCCGGCGCTCGGGCGCACACGCAGTGCTCACAGCCGGCGCACACGGGGACACGCACCCTCACATGGTCCGGCGGGCATCTGCGGACACCCCCACTGCCCAGCCACAACCCCCACGTTGCAGCCGTGTGGCCCGCGGGGGCTACTCGGACCCCCGGGAGTGGCGGCGGCGGCACCCTCACGCCTCCAGGGTGCCCGAGCCAGCAGCTAGGTCGGGGGGGTGGGGGTTGATGACAGATGGGGCGGAGGGAGGGGCTTCGGGGGGAAGGGGCGGAGCGTCCCAACCAGGGGGTGCTGGCGGCTGACAGAAAGACCCGGGGCAGCCGGCGGGAGGGGGTGGCGGATACTGCGGGCAGGGCCGGGGGCCAGGTGTGGTGGGAGGAGCTCGCGCAGACACAGGGGGCTGACAGGAGGAGACACACACACACACGGGGACTGACAGTCGCGGGGGCACACGGGGCCGGCGGGCCGCGGCGGGCGCTCACCTGGCAGCGGCAGCGGCGGGGGCGCCCGCGGCCGGGCTGCTCTCCCCGCGCTCCGGGACTCCCTCCCGGCGGGCGGGTGGGCGGCCGGCCGGCGCAGGCCCCGCAGCGGCGGCGGCGGCGGCGGCGGCGGCGGCGACGCCGGAGCCGCGGACTGCTGGGCGGCGGGGACGCAGCTGCACCAACCGACTCCGGGCCGCTCGGCTCGGCTCGGCCGCACTCGGAGGCGCTCGGTTCCGCTCGGCCCCGCTCGGCTCGGCTGGGGGCGTGGCCGGAGGCCCCCCGCCCAGGTCGCCTCTGGCGCCCGGGGGGCGGGGCTTTCGTGCGGGCGCAAGCCCCCTGACGTCGCAGAGAGCGGACCTTACCCCGGGCGCATGCGCGGGCGCCGCTCCCGCTTCTCCCCGCGTGGAAGCTGAAGGGGGCGGAGAAGGAGAGGACCGGGGGCGGGTTCTGCGGCTCCGGAGGTTCCCGGCTTTTGTACTCCGTATCCTGGTCCTTCTAGAGGACCACCTGAGAAAAGCCACGCCAGGCTGTACTTTCAAAAAGATGCAGGCAGGGCAGGGACCCTGGCCATTTCCCGGCCACTCTTCTCCCACTCCCGTGTTTCCCAACGAGCATCGCCAGGGAGTTGGTTTTTCTTTTATCCCACTAGCACAGAACCGCAATTTTTTATCTCTTCTGTTTCTTAACAACAACGACGACTTCCGATGACTGCTTTCTTAACATTAAGTCTTCAGGTACTTGAGAACTTTCAAGCATCAGTTAGCCCCCTCAGGTACAATAATGCCCTTTTTTCACAGCTTCTGTTGTGGAACCTGTAACGCCTGAGGTGAGGGTGACCCTTTTCTGAGCTTTTGTCACATATTCCAGGCAACTTTTTTGTTATGGAGTCCATGTCTGTAGCAAATATGCCCAGAAAGTGGTCCCCACCTTTAGCATCTCTCTAGTCTGACATACCTAGGTTGGAATCCCGAGTCTGCATTATACTAGCAGATTAATAACTGGCTGAGTGACTTTGGACATGCTATTTAATCTCTCATCCATAAAAGCAATGAAAATATCAGTAATGAAGCCAATAGGAATGACTGAAAGGATTAAATAACAGCACACGTGCAGCTTTCTGCACAGTGCCTGGTGTTCAATAAACAACACTGACTTTAACTTCAGGTTGCATTATAACCTTCAGATCCTGAAAACCAGTGAACATAAACATAAGCGCTGAGCAATATGTCCAACTTGACGTGTCCAAAGCCAAACTGTGGAACTTGCCCCTCAACTTGCTCCTTTCACAGTCTTCCCCACCTCAGTTAAGGTCAATTCCATCCTTCCAGTGGCTTCCGCCAAACCTTTAGGTCATCCTTGACTCCTCACTTCCTATTATATCCCACATGTAATCCAATAGCAAAGTCTGTCAGCTCTATCTTTAAAATACCCTCATTTGAGCCCTCATCTTCTCTGTCCTGGAATACTGCAATAACTTCCAAACTGTTCTCCCTGATTCCACTCTGCTCTCATAGAGCTTGTTCTCAAGCAGCCAGAGAGATTCTTTTAAATCCTAAGTCAAAACCTATTTCCCTCCTCTAAAGCCTCCAATGGCTTCCCATCTCAGACAGAGCAAAAACCAAAAATATTTTTTCAAGGGCCTCCAAGATCCTATTTGATCTCCCCCCTCCCCCCTCCTTACACTCCCCCACCTCTCTAACTGCATCTCTGTCCACTCAACCCCCTCACTACTTTCCAGTCACACTAGCCTCCATCTTGCTCCTGGAACGTGCAGGCTCACTCCTACCCCAGGACCTTTGCACTGAGTGTTTCTTCCCCCAAGATATCAGAAACACATATGCCCTTAATCCAAATTTCTATTCAGAAGTCACCTTCCCAGAAAGACATTTCCAGAACACTCTCCTAAAACATCAAGTCCCAAGCCCCATCATTCTCTCCCATCATCTTGCTTTACTTTTCCTCGTAGCCCTTATGAGCTCAATAGCATCTGTAATGTTCTGAGAGCAGGAACTTTGTGTTATCCACCTGCAGCATCTGGAACATGGCCTGATGTGCTTAGCTGTTCAATAAATATTTGTTGAATGAGTAAGTATACATACAGTTGACCCTTGAACAACACAGGTTTGAACTGCACGTGTCACGGATCTTTTTCAATAAAGACATACCACTGTACTACACGATCCATGGTTGGTTGAATCCGAGGATGTGGAAGCAGGGGTACGGAGCGCCAACTATGGGGCTTGAGCATCCATGGATGTTGGTATCTGCAGCAGATCCTGGAAACAGCCCCCCACAGATACTGAGGGACAGCTGTATATAGGATATGTTACTCCCGTTTAAAATTTCATTTATTCAAGAAATTTTTTCGAGCATCTATTCTGATCCAGCACTGTGGGATACAGAGATAAACAACACACTCTCCCAACCACTAAGAACTCAGTATTTCAGAGGAGCCAGACATGGAAAGAAATAATTCTGGAAGAAAATATGTAACACTAGACGTATGTGTCAACTGCTTTCTGAAGCAGAGAGAAGGACATCATTCGTACTATATAGGAGAGCATGGAAAGACTTCCCAGAGGAGGTGACAGTGGGGCTGGGTGTAAAGAGTAGATGAGAAGAGGACGCCAAGCAGAGGAAACAGCATGCACTTGATACCAGTGTTGGGAGGTATGTGGCAAATAATGTTTATCCAGGGAGGCAAATCATTTTCCTTTAAAAAACATTTTAAATGAATTCAAGGTGATCCGTATGATAATGTCACCTGCACTCACTCACATTCTGAGGAGCTTTCTCAAGCAGAAAAGAAACTGCCAGAAGTATAGTTGATGCAATAGAATTACAACCCAACCTCTATTGTATAGGACCAGGATATTGACAGACCCCTTAGCTTAATGAACAGTACATAGTTCATTTCAGAGCAAGGGTCATATCGCTCTCCACGAATCCTTATGTTGCCTTTATAAAGTCTGGAGTGACAGAATCCCAGAGGCAGTTAGTTTAATACAGTATGTAAGTAAGTAGGATTTAAATCCAAAACTCCTGAATTTGAATCCTGTATTCCCCATTTACTTGCTGTGTGAGCTTGAGTAAACTGACTTAACCCCCTAATGTTGTGAGAATTGAGTGAGATAATCCACATGTTGCTGTTACCATGGTGTCTGATGTGTGATGAGAACTCAAAAGTTAAAAAGGAAGTCCCATTAGTCTTCTTAAGAAAAGTTCTGAATCCAGTTATGCCAACTTATTGCCTCTCTGCTCTAAATCCACCCTTCCTCGCCTTGCTTTGTGATACTGGAGTTGAATTCTGTCAACACTTCTTTTTTGTCAGTGGCACAATGTTTGGCTTTGTCAGTAGAGAGTGCTAGAGGGATGCTGCTAGACCAGAGATGAACTCGAACATCCATAAAAGCCTCCCAGCTCAAGGCATTGTCTGTCCCCACCCACCACTCTTTTTCCCAGTAAATATGTATTGTGCACTTACTATGTACCTGGCTGTGTGTTAGGTTCTGGGTATGCGGGTCTTGAATAAAACCAAAGACCTTCATGGAATTTATAGTCTAGTATGTCGGGCAGATATTGGTCAAATAATCAAAAACATAAATCTTACATGGTGCATGGTACCATGAGACCCAGAAATAGGAGGCTTTGGATCAAAGATGTTTAGAGAAATAGTTGGTGTGAGATCTAAAGGGGAAAATAGGGGTTAAACTGGATGTATTGGTGTGCTTGGGCTGCCATAACAAAATACCATAGACCAGGTGGCTTAAACAGCAGAAATTAATATTCTCACAATTCTTGAGGCTGGAAGCCCAAGATCAAGCTTCCAGCCAATTCAGTTTTGGTGAAGACTCTCTTCCTGGCTTGCACATGGCTGCTTTCTCACTGTGTCCTCATATGTGTGCATGGGGAGAGAAAAAGAGTAAACTTTCTGGTATCTCTTCTTATAAGGACACTAATCCTGTGGGATCAGGGGCCCACTCTCATGACCTCATTTAACTTTAATGACTTCCTTACTCCAAATACAGCCACACTGGAAGTTAGGGCTTCGACATATGAATTTTGGGGGTACACATATGTTTAGTCCATAACACTAGGAAAATATGGAAAAGAAGAGTGCTCCCTGTAGAGGGAACAGCACATGCATAGGCCCTGTGGCTGTCAAGGGTACATGGTGATTTAAACAAAGAGGGAGAAGGTGCATGGACAATGAGGCAGATAATGGGAGGAGATCAGGCTGGAGAGGCAGACAGTGGCCAGATCATGCAGGGCCTTGAAGGTAGTGGTAGTAAGTTGAGTTGTACCCTAAGAGCCCTTCAGTAAAGGTGTAGGGACAACGTGCTGGGTGCAGATCAGAATGGAGGGCTCAGAATGGATGCAGGGAGAAAAATAATGAAGTTGTCCAGAGTGTCCAGATTCAGCCAAGGTTATACAAATGGGCACTGGTTGGCCTGGAGGAGACACTGGCCAGCCAAGCTGCCCAGGACCAGGGAAGAGAACTTGCTCTGGCCCAGGTGAACAGAGGCCTTGGACTACAGAGTCATCCCCAGTCACATTCTCAGCTTCTCTACAGTCCTGGCTTCTCCCCTCCCCTCTTCCACCTGCTAGACCCTGTGCCTCATACCACCTCAGTCAGGATAGCCCATCTCTGTGGCTGGTTCTGTTTCCCTAGCCCTAGTCTGGCCCAGCCTGCCTTCCTCCTTTTCCCACATTGGACCACAGGACTAAGATTCAACATGCTGCCCTCTAATGTAAGTTGGTGCAGCCACTGTGGAAAACAGTATGGAGGTTCCTCAGAAAACTAAAAATAGAATTACCTTATGATCCAGCAATCCCACTCCTGGGCATATATCCAGACAAAACTATAATTCAAAAAGATACATGCACCCCTATGTTCATAGAAGCAGTATTCACAATAGCCAAGACATGGAGACAACCTAAATGTCCATTGACAGACGAATGGATAAAGAAGATGTGGTACATATATACAATGGAATACTACTCAGTCATAAAAAAAAGAACGAAATAAAGCCATGTGTGCCAACATGGATGCAACTAGAGATTATCATACTAAGTGGTGTAAGTCAGAAAGAGAAAGACAAACACCATATCATATCAGGACTTCCCTGGTGGTGCAGTGGTTAAGAATCCACCTGCCAATGCAGGGGACACGGGTTCAAGCCCTGGTCTGGGAAGATCCCACATGCCACGGAACAACTAAACCCGTGAGCCACAACTACTGAGCCTGCTATCTAGAGCCCGCGAGCCACAAATACAGAGCCTGTGTGCCACAACTACTGAAGCCTGTGTGCCTAGAGTCCATGCTCGCAACAAGAGAAGTGCACTGCAGTGAAGAGTAGCCCCCCCTCGCCGCAACTAGAGAAAAGCCCATGCACAGCAACGAAGACCCAACACAGCCAAAAATAAATAAATTAATGAATTTTTAAAAATACATCCAGTCTGATTTTTCTATGGCTTTAGAATTTTTACAAATTTTTTTTCTTTCTTTAAAGTGGTTGCCCAAAATTAACACTTTGTGGGTTTTTTAAATGTCATAGATACTCTACAGGCCAAATATTGCTAATATATTTGAATCAAACTGATATTTCAGAGTCAAGTCACAAACCATACATGTTTATTAGAGTTATTGCCAATAAACTCCCAATTAAATAGAAACAAAAGTAATTTGAGTCACTGAAGGAGAAGAGAGAGTGGAAAGAAAAAAATATTTGAAGAGATGACAGTTAAGAATGTTTCAAAATTAATGAAAGATATTGACAGGTTCAAGAGGCTCAGCAAATAAATAATACATTGAATACTATATAAAGAAAACCACATCTTAGACACAACATAGTCAAACTACTAAAAGCCAACAACATAGTCAAACTACTTAAAAGTAGGCAGAAGAAAAAGTAAGACATATTTCAGAGAAAGAACAATTAGAATGACAACCTGCTTCTCATCAAAAAGAAGATAGAAGACTAAAACGATATCTTTAAAGTTTACAGGGGGAAGAAAACTGCCACCCAAGGAATTTTGTACTCAGTGAAAATAGCTTTCACAAATTAAATGACATAAAGACATTTTCAGGCCAGGAAAAAAAAAAGCAACTTGGAGAATTCAATGCCACAAGCCTATACTACAAGAACCAAAAGTTTTTCAAGTCAAAGAAAAACAATTCTAGGTAGAAGCATAGATCTATAAGACAAAATGAAGATCATGGGAAAGGATATATATGTGGATAAATATAAAAACTCTAAATTTAAAATAAATTACTATTTAACGCAACAACAACGATGTACTGTGGATTTGTAACATGAAGAAGTAAAACATATGACAAAAATACCATACAAGATAGGAGCAGTAAAGGAAATTGCACTGTTATAAGGTTCTTACATTGTGTGGAATATTGTAAAATACTAATTCAAATTACTATGCAATAAGTTAAGAATGTATATTATAATCTCTAAAGCAAGCACTTAAAATATGTATTTTAAATGGTTTATCTAAAATCCAATGGGAAAGGAATTGAAAGCAGGGTCTCAAAGAGATATTTGTACACTCATATTCATAGCAGCATTAGCCAAAAGGCATACAATAGCCAAAAGGTAGAAGGAACCCAAATGTTCATTGACAGATGAATGGAAAAACAAAATGTAGTAAATACATACAGTGGAATATTATTTAGTCTTAAAAAGAAAGAAAATTAAATTCTGACAAATGCTACAACATAGATGAACTTTGAGGATATAATGCTAATTGAAAATAAATCAGTCACAAAAAGACAAATACTGTATGATTCCATTTATATGAAATACGTAGAATGGTCAAATTCATACTGATAGAAAGTAGAATGATGGTTGCCATGGATTCTGGGGAGGGATGAATGGGAAGTTATTGTTTCATGGATATAGCATTTCAGTTTTGCAAGATGAAACTGGTTCTGGAGATTGGTTGCACAAAAATGTGAATGTACTTAAAACCAATGAACTGTACATTTATAAATGGTTATAATGGTAAATTGTGTGCTATGTACATTTTACCACAATTTAAAAAATCTAATAGAGAGGATAAAATGGAATAATAAAAAACATTTGGCTGATCCAAAAGAAGGAAAAAAAAGAGGAAAACAGGAACAAAACCCAGGCAGGACATATAGAAGAGAAACAACAAGATTATAGATGTAAAAGATTTGGAACCATACCTGTAAGTATGTTAAATGTAAGTGGACTAAATATTCGAATAAAAAGAAAAATATGGACAGGCTGAATTTAAACAAACAAAGAAAAAACAAGACTGAACTATCTGATGTTAATAAGAGACACACTTTATTATAAGGACATATAGGTTTAAAAGATAAAAGAATGGAAATATTCCAGCTAATATTTAAATAAGAAATAATACTTATACAAATTCTCTCAGAAAATAGAGGAAACACTTCCCAACTTATTTTACAAGGGCAGCATAATCCTACTACCAAAACCTGGTATGAACATGACAACAAGAAAATATCACAGATCAATATCTCTCATGACCGTAAATGCAACAACTCTTAACAAAATGTTAGCCAAATCAAATCCAGCAATAAATAAAAACGGTAATAAAATCACAACTAAGTGGATTTTATCCCAGGAATGCAAATTGGTTTAACATTTAAAAACTACCAACCACATTAACAGCATAAAAGGGAAAAATAGGGCTTCCCTGGTGGCGCAGTGGTTGAGAGTCCGCCTGCCGATGCAGGGGATACGGATTCCTGCCCCGGTCCGGGAAGATCCCACATGCCGCGGAGCAGCTAGGCCCAGGAGCCATGGCTGCTGAGCCTGCGTGTCCTGAGGCTGTGCTCCGTAAAGGGAGAGGCCACAACAGTGAGAGGCCCGCATACCACAGGGAAAAAAAAGGGGGGGGGGACAATTTGATCATCTGAATAGATGCTGAAAAAGCATCTGATGAAATTCAACATCTACTCACAATAAAACCTCTCAGCAACCTAGGAATAGGAAAGAACTTCTCAATCTGATATAGGGTATGTAAAAACTCTAGAGTTAACACCATCCTTAATGGTAAAATATTGAACATTTTCCTCCTAAAGTCAGGAACAGAGCAAGGATATCAGCTAATACCACCTCTAATCGACATTTTACTAGATGTCCTAGCCAGGGCAGTAAGGCAAAAAAGAAAAAGTCATAAAGACAGGAAAGAATAAAATAGAACTATCTCTATTCAAAGATGACATGATTGTGTAGCTAGAAAATCCTAAGGAATCTCAAACAAACTTCTAGAACTAAAAAATGACTGTCTTAGTCTGGCTGCTATAACAAAATAGCACTCAGTAGCTTGTAAACAATAAAAATTTATTTCTCACAGTTCTGGAGGCTGGAAGTCTGAGATCAGGGTGCCACCATGGTCAGGTTCTAATGAAGGCTCTCTTCTGGGTTGCAAAATCAATATACCAAAATCAACCTTATTTCTATACTCCAGCAAGAATCAGAAAAGAGTTTTTAAAAAGAATAGTCAAAATCGTTTCGAAGTAGCAAAAAAAAAAAAAAAAACAACAAGTACCTATAGGTGGATCTTACAAAAAACATGTAAGACCTCTATGGAGGAAACCACAAACATTTTAATAGATATTAAAGAATAAATGAATAATGGAGAAAAATACCATGTTAATTAGATGAAAAGACCCAATAATGTAAAGCTATCATTCTCTCCAGTTGGTCTATAGAGTCAAAGCAATCCCAGCTGATTTTCATATGGAACACGACAAGATGATTCTAATGTAAAACTTATGTGAAACTGCAGAAAGCCAAGAACAGCTAAGATACTCTTGAAGAAGTTCAAGGTGGGAAGATTTTCTCTATCAGCTAATAAGACTTATAATAAAGCTCTAATAACTACGACAGTATGGTATTGGCACAAGAGTAGATGAAAACTAATGGACAGAAGAGAGACGCCCCCCCCAAAAAAAAACCCCAGAATAATAATAAAGATAGCACTGCAGAACAGTGTGGGGTAATGTTCTTTTGAATAAATAGTGTTGAGTCAATTTAATATCCATATGGGAAAAATGACATTGGAACCCTATCTCACACCATACTCAAAAGCCAACTTCTGATGGATTATGGACCTAAATATGAAAAGTAAAACAATAAACATGGCCTGACACACAGAAGAAACTCAATAAATGAATGGGTGTATATATGGGATGCGTTATTCCAATTTAACTTCATTTATTCAATAAACAAAAAACCAATTTCTGTTGGATTATGGACTTATGTATATGTAAGGTAAAACAACACAGATTTAGAAGATAACATACAATAATATTTTCATGCCCTCAAGGTAGAAAAGGTTTTCTTAAACAAGACAGAAAAAGCACTAACCACAAAGGAAAGACTGATAAATTGGACTTTTTTTTTTTTTTTACAGTTAAGAGCTTCTGTTCATCAAGAAACATTATTAGCAGAGTGAAGAGGGAAGCTACAGAGGAGAAAGATTTGCAATGCATATAACTGACAAAGGGTTTATATCCAGAATATACCAAAAAAACCCCTACTATAAATAAATAATGCAAAGATAGCCCAATAGAAAAGTGGGCAAGAACAGGCTCTTCACTTCACATCAAGAAAATCCAAATGGCCAACAACATGAAAGGTGTTTAGCCTCCTTAGTAATCAAGAAAATGAACCACAGTGAGCAACTACTACAGACCCACCAGATGGCTAAAAGTACAAATTCTGACAGTACCAACAGCTGGTGAGAACTGTTAGTGAATGTACAAGGCGAGCTCGTATATATTGCTGGGGCGGACTGTACGTGTATAATCATTTTGGAAAACAGTTCGGCATTATTTTTCAGAATTAAGCATAAGGCATACTTATAACCCAGCAATTCTGCTCCAAAGTATATACCTAAGAGAAAAACATGCTCAGGTAGAGCAGTAGACACGTACCAAAATGTTCACAGCAGCATTATTTATAATAGTCCCAAGTTGGAAACAATGCAAATGTCAATTAGTAGTTGCCGGGATAAATAAATTGTGGTATAGTCACCCAATGGAATGCTATATGCTGCACTAAAAGTGAATGAACTACAGCTGCACACAACAACATGGAAGACTCTGACAAATAATGTGGAGTGAAAGAAGCCAGACAGAAAAGAACACACACTTAATGATGGCCTTTATATAAAACCCATAACCAGACAAAACTAAATATGCCCCTGCCCCCACAGACTTCCTCCACTCCTGTACTTATGAGATATGAGAAGAGCAGTAACAAAAGATGAATTTGAAAACAAGTTCAGGAATCATTCTTTTGCCCTCAGCCACAATCAGCCCACTGCTGGAATATCTCCTGTTTGGAGGGATGATAAGAGAAAATGACTGGGAGGTGAACTAAAGGAAATTATTGACACAGCTCTCTGATATCGGGGTGGAGAATGATAGAGTCAGGCACCCTTCTGTCAGGGTCCATTGTGATGGCCTCAGTGACATTTTAATAAAGTCACTCAAAGTTAGGGGACCATAATGACAAATTTATAGTGTGTTAAACCTTCACTGGAAACCTGGAGACCATGATTTGGGCTAACAGGTATGGATAGTTTCTGAGGTGCAAGGTGCAATGCGGCCATGCAGCTTTTGCAAGATTCCCAATAACAAATACAATTTAGTTAGGTATACGTTCTTCCAGATTTTTTCAGGGTACCTAAACATGTTTTGTTATTATAACTATGGGATTATATTACACACACTGCTGAACTTTTTTTTTCTAACTTAATAGGTGTTCAACATCTGTTGAACTTCATACTTGGTGGGGAGATGGATATATTCAGTAGCTTGATAGTGGTGATGGTTTCATGGGTATCTACACATGTCAAAACTCAAATTGTACACTTTAAATATATGGGGTTTACTGTATATCAATCATAACTCAGTAAAACTGGAAAAGCACTGTACTTTAAATCTCTTTTACTGTCTTCCCCACTTAACACTTTACGTTTCATCCATGCTGTTGGATGTACATCTAACTCATCATTTCTCAGTGCTGTATAGAATTCCCAGGCCTGCCTCCATCATGGTTTACTGACTCACTTCTGCCTCCTGCTCACCTATCTTGTCTTCTTATGTATCTGAGCAAACTTTCTTTAAAACATATTTCAAGGAGTAAGATTGCTGAATTCTCTGCCCCATGCATACTTACTTTTGCTGAAAACTGCCTGTTTATTTTGCTTATTTTATGGAAGGACTGAGCAAGTTTCCATTTCTGCCAGCTGAGCATGAGAGTTCCCAGTCTCTTAACCTGGATTTCTGACCCTTCATGCAGCAACAGGACAGAAGGCACGGATGTCATTCTTGGTGCCCGGCCCCCCGTACCTACCCACACTCAATTTGGTATAGACTTCATGGTTACTGACAAATAATTGTTCAGTGCGTGACACATGGCTTTGGCCATTCCCTAGTGTTTAACAGACAGAATTTCTATTTTCACTTGTTTTTTAAATCCTGTTTTTGGGGAGAGGTGCAGGTGAGAGACAGGAGCTCTGTAGCTTGTCTTTCCAAGGCACTCCCTGGCAGCCTTCAAAGGTCCCACCTACATGACGGAACTGGGCCCCTGTGCTTAGGCCAGTGTTTTAAGCTGCAAGGAATGTGGTGACTCAGCTGGTCGTCCAGGGACACCTCTGTGAACAAGACAGAGGGAAGGAAGTCATTACACAGACAGCTGGGTTGTAAAAAACAAAAATACTCCACACACCAAGCTTTACAAAGCAGTGTGGCTGTGTGTCCTGTGACTTAACGGGACTGCTTCTGCCACGTGGCCTTCCAGCCCACAATATGTGGCCCCCAGCTCATGACACGTGGCACCCAGCTCAGAATATGTGGCACGCAGCCCTTACTCACTGCTGGCTGCTCCTCAAGCCGCTTGGAGAGCTGACTGGGTGGGGACCCCAGGAAAATCCGTGACTGTCTTCTCCCTTCCACCCTCTCCTACTGCTTCCTGCATCGTCTCTTTTCTCCTTGCTCCTTCCTCTTGAATTCTCTTGCCCTTAAAGAAATTTAAGAATATGGAATTTAGTATTCAGTGGGAGACTTGGCAGAGATACAGCAAGATTCAAACACTGACCCCCTAGGAAGGCCCTACTGTGTCAGGCAGATACTGGCAACAAGTCATATCACCTGCACAAGGTCCAGAGCACGGTGAGAGAGGCCAGAGGGAGACAGGCCAGAAGCAAGGGATGCAGACGCCAAGGTGGAGACAAGACCATCAAAGATGTGGACTCTCACCCAGGCTTCTTTACTGGATACCTACTATGTGCCAGACCCCATTCTTGGGATGTATCAGTGAAGACAGATCCAGAGTCTTATCTTCATAGGGCCTACATTCTCAAAGGAGGAGACAGATTCACATCAAATATCAGAAATAAGTCAATTATATAGCATGTGCATGGGTGGTTAGTGCTACTTTAAAAGATCAGAACAGGGAAAGATGCATGGGAGTGGTCCCGGTAGAAAGGTGACATCTGAGTGCTCCTAAGTGGGTGAGGGAGTGAGTCACGTTGATATCTGGGCAAAGAGCCTTCTGAACAGAGGGAACCTCCAGGACAAGGGGGAGTGTGCCTGTGTGCTTAAACATCCATGAGGTGGTAACCCTGTTGGCTGCAGAGTAAGTCCTTTGGGGGAGTGTAGTGGGAGGGAACAGCAGAGAGGTGGGAGGTAGGAGGGTGGGAGCCATTGGAGGGTCCTGAGCAGAGATCTAACCCGAACTGACATCCCGCTGTCAGATGGATTTGACCGCTGAGAGTCCAACACAAGAGAGTGCAAAATGAAAGTGCCAATCTTGCCGAAGATGCAGAGTTTATGAAGTTGATGAGAGTGACTTTGAATACAGGTTGAATCATACAAAGCATTAGATGACGGCCTGTCATTGTTAACAGGGCAGGAATTTCAGAAGAATAAGTAAAGGTTATGAGAAGGCTTCGGGGAAACAAAAGGAGCCCAGAAAAAATTTTTGATAGTTGTGCTTTTTCAGCAAATGCAATGCTCCATGAAGGATGTCATACCATGTAATCTATAACCTGCTCCCAAATCATTTATTCTTTAGTCATACTAAAAATTAGGCTAGAGTGGTATGCACAACCAGAATTTTATTAAGTATAAGATAATAACATTTTGTTCAGTATACTTTTGAGTACATATTAATAACTGGTTTCCCTTTCTTCATATGTAACAATGCTTCCCACTTTACTAGGCTGAGTAAAGATTAAATAAGAGCATTCACTCACTAACACATGCAACTAATACTTATTACGGGTCTTATTCTAAGTGACAGGCACCAAGTGAGGCTCTAGGGTACAGTGATGAACAGAAAGTACCCTCATGAAGACATAGCATTCATCAAATGGTATATATAAATAAAGTTCACATAAAAGAGTAAGATGAAAAAGCACATGATGTTATGAGAGCCTATGTAAGGGAAATTTAACCTAGCCAGAAGGTGTATTAGTTAGTTATTGCTGTAACAAATCACTACCACCTTAGGGCTTTAAACAACATACATTTATCATCTCAGTTTCTGTGAGAGTCGGGAATCTGAGCATGGCTTGGCTGAGTCTCTGCCTTAGGGACTCACAAGGCTGTAATCAAGGTGACAGCTTGGCTGCATTCTCATCTGGAGACTCGGCTGGGGAGCAATTGTTTCCAAGCCCCCTCAGGTTGTTGGCAGGATTCATTTCCCCGTGGCTGTAGAACCAAGGACCCTAGCTTCTCGCTGACTGTCAGCTTCTAGAGGCCACCCAGAGTTCCTTGACATGTTTGTTTCCTCTACATGGCTGTTTACTTCATCAAGTGAGCAAGGAGAGTCTCCAGGGCTAGTCTGCTAGCAACTCTTTTTTTTAGTAAATTTATTTATTTTTGGAGGCACTGGGCCTTTGTTGCTGCACGTGGGCTTTCTCTAGTTGCAGCGAGCAGGGGCTATTCTTCGTTGCGGTGCATGGGCTTCTCATTGAGGTGGCTTCTCTTGTTGTGCAGCAAGGGCTCTAGGCGCGCAGGCTTCAGTAGTTGTGCCACGCAGGCTTAGCTGCTCCACGGCATGTGGGATCATCCTGGACCAGGGCTCAAACCCGTGTCCCCTGCATTGGCAGGCAGATTCTTAACCACTGTGCCACCAGGGAAGTCCAAGACTCTTATATGATGTAATATACTATTGGAGGTGACATCCCATTACCTTTGCTATATTCTACTGATTAAAAGCAAGTCACAGGCCCCACTCACACTCAAGAGGAAGGGATTACACAAAGGCATGAACACCAGGAGGTGGGAATACAGGGGTGACCTTAGAGTCTCTCTGCCACTGAAAGCTTTCCTGAGGAAGGAACAATGGAGCCGGAATCTAAAAAATGAGTTAACTATATGGACAGGAGAGGGAACCACTGCCCAGGTAGAGAGAACAATGTGGGCAGGAGAGTGAATATAACATTTACAAAGGATCTAGCACAGTGACTACCAATACCGTGTCACTCTCCTGCTCAACAACCATCAATGACTCCTCAATGCCCATGGTTTTGCCCCATATTCAAGGTCAGACAGGCCATCTCCTTGCACTCACTTTCATGGTTTCACTCACCACTTCCACGGCTTCACTCACCACTTCCACCCACTTCCACTGCGCCTGACCCTCCTGTACATACTCCATCTATATATAATCCAAGGCCCAGCATCAACTTATCTCTAAACAATATTTTTGAACATCTATTATCATTCGATTTATGAACAAAATTTAAATATTTTGAACATCCATGCTAGACCCTCCTTCAGTTGAAAAGCATACTGAGACATGATTCTGGATGCCAGATAGAGGGGAATGGGGCCAGAAAGTATATATAAATAAAAAGAGGAAAAATAAGAGGTCCCTTTGCTGAAGGTCCAGCCCATGGGACAGCTGGTAAGTCCTGCAGGGATTTTAGAACACACAGAAAGCTCCATCCACTTCATAGAATGGTTAATGATCTTTTAGTTTTCTTCCCTAGGCTAGAAATCACAAATGGATTCCAAAAGAGTTCGGTCAAACTGACGTTTTTCCGGGAAGGACAGTTGGAGCAGGGAACTGCCCAGCCGCAGCCCACACTGCCAGGCAACCTGGTCAGGCCGGGCCAGTCCTCGGCTGGCACCAACGGCTTGGTTGGCAGGAGTAGGGGACAGCAACGGAAGTCTCCTGCCCTCCAGCCTAGGGATCCCTGACCGCATCCAGAGGCTGTCCCTGAAGGGCCTGGGAGAAGAGGCCCCAGTAGCACCGCAGCCTTAGCCACATCAGCAGGGAAAGAGAGCAAGGAAAGGAAAAGCAACCTCCAGCCTGCAGCTGCAGGAGGGGCTGAGTCTGGGGGCGAGGCCGGCGGTGGGGGCGGACCATGGGGGGCGGGCCGGTAGTGGTGGGAGGGGTCTGGTGGGGCTGCTTCCCCAGGCCCACCCCTTAGCCCCGGAAGGAGCAAGCCTTGGTTGCTGCAACTCCATCTGACCAAAGCTGTTATTGGGGGCTGAGTCTCTGCAGCTGCCTTGGAGGTCAGAAGCAGGCTGGATCTAGGGACGACGGAAGGCCTGACACCCCCTGGGTCTCTCCTCGCCTCCCTCCCCTCCCCTGCTATCTTCCCTAGCGCCTGCTCCACATGGAAGCCGGAGGACTTTTTCTCAATACCCATTAAAGCTTCTTCTTTTGCTTTGAGGGCAGAGGACCCCGCACTCCCTCCCCCAACAAACACACTATCTGATTCCCCCCGCCCCCTACTCACACTGTCACAGCTTCCGTCAAGAACTATCGGACTTCCCTGGTGGTCCAGTGGTTAAGAATCCGCCTGCCAATGCAGGGGACATGGGTTTGATCCCTGGTCCGGGAAGATCCCACATGCCTCAGAGCAACTAAGCCCGTGCGCCACAACTACTTGAGCCTGCGCTCTAGAGCCCGCAAGCCACAACTACTAAGTCCGAGTGCCACAACTACTGAAGCCCAAGGGCCTAGAGCTCGTGCTCCACAACAAGAGAAGCCACCGCAGTGGAGAAGGCTGTGCACGGCACCGAAGAGCAGCCCCTGCTCACCGCAACTAGAGAAAGCCTGCGCGCAGCAACGAAGACCCAACACAGCCAAAACATAAATAAATAATAATTAAAAAAAAAAAAAAGACTGAACTATCCCCAGGTAGCTCTGCCCGGCCTCTGTACAAACTAGTCAGTACACTTGTATCACCGTTCCCACCCTTCTTCATCTAACTAATTCCAATTTCTTTTTCAGGCTTAGATAGATATCTACTCGGGAAAGCTTTCCTGGACCCTCCCATCCTGCTACCTTACATCACAACTGCCTGACTGCCCGACTGTTCTTCTTTCCCTTCTCCCTCCCCCCACCAAGACTGTGCCGTCGCTGCAGCAGCTCCAGTGCCTCACCCAGGCATGGGGCTCAGAATGATCATAAATGCCCTGCCTGGCAGTCCTCTACACCTCTATATCCTCTATACCTCTGCCTGGATGGGAGGCTCCTGCAGTTACTTCATGTCTTAGAACAACAGGTCCCAAACTAGAAACCCTTTGGTGTGGGGGAAGGGAGTTTATTCAGATACAGATTGCTGGGCCCCACCCTCAGAGTTTCTGATTCAGTAGATCTGGAGTAGGGCCTGAGAGTGTGCATTTCTAACAAGTTCCCAGGTGATGTTGCAGCTGCTGGCCCAGGGACCACACTTTAAGAATCATGTCTGGGACTTCCCTGGTGGTACAGTGGTTAAGAATCTGCCTGCCAATGCAGGGGTCATAAGTTCGAGCAGTGGTCTGGGAAGATCCCACATGCCACGGAGCAACTAAGCCCTTGCTCCACAACTACTGAGCCTGTGTGCTGCAACTACTGAGCCCTCATGCCTAGAGCCCATGCTCCACAACAAGAGAAGCCACCACAATGAGAACCCTGCGCACTGCAACGAAGAGTAGCCCCTGGTCGCCGCAACTAGAGAAAGCCGCAACACAACAACAAAGACCCAACACAGCCAGAAATAAAATAAATAAATTTATTTTTTTTAAAAAAAGAATTATGTCTTACAACCTACAGACTAGGAGAAGGTATTTGCAAATGACGCAGGGCTTAATTTCCAAAATATAGAAACAGCTCATACAACTCAATATCAAAAAACAAACAACCCAATCAAAAAATGGGCTGAAGACCTAAATAGACATTTCTTCAAAGAATCATACAGATGGGGCTTCCCTGGTGGCGCAGTGGTTGAGAGTCCGCCTGCCGATGCAGGGGACATGGGTTCGTGCCCTGGTCCGGGAAGATCCCACATGCCACGGAGCAGCTGGGCCCGTGAGCCATGGCCACGGAGCCTGTGCTCCGCAACGGGAGAGGCCACAACAGTGAGAGGCCGGCGTACCGCAAAAAAAAAAAAAAAAAAAAAAAAAAAAGAATCATACAGATGGCCAAATAAATGCTGGTGAGGGTTGAAGAAAAGGGAACCCTCCTATACTGTTGGTGGGAATGTAAATTCACGCAGCCACTCTGAAAAACAGTATAGAGGTTCCTTAAAAAACTAAAAATAGAGCTACCATATGATGCTGCAATTCCACTCCTGTGCATATATCTAGAAAAGATGAAAACTAATTCAAAAAGATAAATGCACCCCAATGTTCACAGCAGCACTATTTACAATAGCCAAGACATGGAAGCAACCTAAGTGTCCATCAACAGATGAATGGATAAAGATGTGATATACTCAGCCATAAAAAAGAATGAAATATTGCCAATTGCAGCAACATGGATGGACCTAGAGATTATCATGCTAAGTGAAGTTAGTCAGACAGAGAAGGACAAATATTATATATCACTTATATGTGGAATCTAAAAAATAATACAAATGAAGTTATTTACAAACCAGAAACAGACTCACAGACATAGAAAACAAACTTATGATTACCAAAGGGGAAAGGGGGAGAGGGATAAGTTAGGCATATAGAATTAACAGATACACACGACTATATATAAAATAGATAAACAACAAGGATTACTGTATAGCACATGGAACTATATTAAATATCTTGTAATAACCTGTAATGGAAAAGAATCTGAAAAAGGATATATGTATATATATATATATATATATATATATATATATATATATAACCAAATCACTTTGCTGTACACTTGAAACTAACACAATATTGTAAATCAACTATACTTCAATTTTTTAAAAAGAATCACTTTTTTTTTTTTTTTTTTGCGGTATGCGGGCCTCTCACTGTTGTGGCCTCTCCCATTGCGGAGCACAGGCTCCGGACGCGCAGGCTCAGCGGCCATGGCTCACGGGCCCAGCCGCTCCGCGGCATGTGGGATCCTCCCAGGCCGGGGCACGAACCCATGTGCCCTGCATCGGCAGGCGGACTCTCAACCACTGTGCCACCAGGGAAGCCCCAAGAATCACATTTTAGAGCATCAGTTTCACTGGCAAAATAGGATAACTACTGTCCCTCCTGTACTAGGTTTTGTGACAATCAAATGAGACAATGCAAATGAAAAACGCAGCATGTTGCCTGCACCCAGTAGGTGCTCAAAAAGTGTTTGCAATTACTACGGGGAATGGGCAGGAGAAATGCCAGGCAGGGAAAACATGAGAAGGGGCAGAGGTGGGAAAGGGCCCAAGCAGGGCAGCTGGCCTGGCAGAAGAGCAAGGCCCAGCACAGCAGCCAGGGAGTCCTAGTTGCTCTATGGAAGCAGCTGGGAGCCACACATAGTTCTGGAGCAGGGCAGTGACAGGTGGAAGCTGTATGTGGCAGCATTAAGCAGGAGGCCGTTGCAAACCCCATGTGCTGAGTACTCCTTAGCTATTTGACCAGTCCTAGGGATGCCAGATTCAACCAGTAAAAATAAAGGATATCCCATGAAGTTTGAATTTCAGATGCCAATGAATGTTTTTTTAGTATAAGTATGTCCCAAATATTACATGGGACATACTTATACTAAAAAATCTTTTGTTATTTATCTGAAATTCAAAGTTAAGTGGACATCCTTTATTTTTATTTGCTAAATCTGACCATCCTGGCCAGACATCAACTGCCTGCCGCCCGACCTACGAGTCTGCCTCCTGCAGGGAGCCTGTGCAGGTTCCTTTGCTTCCCTTCCCACCTTCAACGGGCCACCAGGAGTGGTTGAGGAGACACTCCGGCAGCCAGTCTTGCTGCCCATGACACGTGGCCACAGCTGCAGGCCTGGGTGAGTGTGTCCTCCCACTTCATGCCAGGTTCACCCAGCAAGAAAGCAGTGGGGCGCAATAAATAATCCTTGAGTCTGAGACTTAAAGAACATATGACCACCAAGTTCTATGAAGAAGGCAGTGCCCCCTACACTGATGGGTTACTCAAAAAACAGTGGTGTAAGCCCCGCCCCCCTGCCCACAACCGGTGAGGGAGAGGAGAAAATTGCCTCTATCCTTAACACCAGAAATGGGCATACACAAGCACCCATGCTGCTTCCACGCTCCGAGGACACCTTGGAAATGGTGATGCAAACCGCAGGCTAGAACAGGGTGGTCCCTGCCTCGTACATTTCAGTTTGGCGTTAGGACAAGTCATACTAGAGGCTGCCTGTCTTCCCACCACCGTAAGCATCAAATCCCAGATGATTCATTGTTCTGGAAACAAGCCTGTCAGAAATCCAGTTTCTGCAACAACCTTTATGTCAACTTTTTTTTTTCCTCTAAGAAGGAACAATGAAAACAACCTGTACTCCATTTTTTTTTAATGTGATAAACATTGTTGAACAGCTAGTGTTTGCCCTGCACTGTGGGCAGCGTCTTATGTAGCTCTGTAGTTCTCAGCCTTGGCTGCACATTACAATCAGCTGGAGAGTTGTTGTTTTTTTTTTAATTTCCACACCCCAGGCATCAGTATTTGCCAAAGGCATAGTGACTTCAGTATGCAGCCAAGGTTAAGAACTACTGATTTAGTTCATCCTGCTTAATCCTCACAATACAATCCTGCAAGGTAGATTTTATCTCCATCTTGCAGATGAGGAAATTGAGGCTCAAAGAGGTAGCGTTACTGTGGCATCTGTAGCCATAACCCCTGATCTGTCCTTCCTTCCCTCCCAGCCACCCTTGAAGGGTTCCTGATGTTTCCAGTTTTTCACTGTTGAATATAGTAGCTATATACAATGCTTCCACAGACATGTTTGCGGCATAGCTCTGTCCTCTGGCCACCTTAAAATAGCTCTGCTCCCATCAGAGCTCTTCTGAGATACCAGCCAGACACAGCCTGGTTTCAGGACTGACATCAAATGACTTTTGCTAAAGCAAGGACAACTGAGGCCAGTCACTTCCAGACAGGTCGTGTCATCTTGAGTCAGAACAATAGCGGACACTTCTCACTCCCCACCGCCCAGTACTTTCTAAGCCTGGCTCTTTGCCATTGTACCCCACCCTTCCGAGCTTTTCCTGGGTTCCCACCCTCTTTACAGCAAACTCCCTCACCTCCTGACCTTTCTCGGAGCATCTTCTTAGCAGGGGCCGTCCATCCTCACAGATTGTGGGAGACGTCTTTGGTACAGGACAAGCCACCAACCACAGATCCAAAGGATACAACCATTCCCTGGCCCAAGCCTCGATTCTCCAAATCTGCGCGCACCGGGGCTTACTGTTTCCCTCGTGGCGCCTGCCGGCGGAGAGGATGCGCAACTGGGCGAGAAGGCTGGTCATCGCCTGTCCTCTGCTGGCCAGTGGAGGTATTGACCCCGCTTCCGCTCCACCAGGGCAGCAACTGGATGGAATGGAGAGTGGGCATTTATTGAGCTCCTGCTGTGTGTCAGGATTGAACTGGACACTGGGGTGTAAGGATGAACGCGACCTGTTCTCACGGAACTCAAATTCAGAGAGGCTGACAATAATCAAATAGTTATTCAAGCGAATATGAAATTACAGCTGTGGGCTCTGTGAGTGTATAATACGAGGGACCGGTCCAGCCTTGGGGGTGGTGGTGGGGGGGGTGGGAGTCAAAGCTGCCCCCGAAAGCGGACTTTTGAGCGCCAGGTGCCTCACAAAGTCATTTCAGGTAATCTCGAAAATCCTGCAAGGTCGCTACCCGTTTCGACAAAGTAGAAAAATGGGGTCAGATTGGGGAGAGAATTTACCAAAGTCACACAGCGAGCTAGGAGCAAAGCCAGGAAGGCTTAGGTCGGCTCGATTGGAAAGTCTGCTTTTTCGCCGCTCCTGGAGGTGGGGCTGATGGCGGGCCACTGGGAAGTTCCTTCGAGGAACGCTAGGGCGCGGGGCGGGACGGGCTGGAGCCGGAGTGGGCGGAGCCTGGAGCCTGGCCTCGCCCCGCACTCTATAAGGTGAAAGGACGTCGTTGGGCGTGGGGACTGGGCGGGGGCGGGGTCTCTTTGGGGGGTGGAGTCTAGACGGATTGGGACTTGCAGAGGCCGCCCTTGGCTCGTGGAAGGGGCGGAACCGGGATCTCACCCAGTCCTAGAGGAGCCGGAAGTGCCTAGTGAGTGCGGGGCCGAAGACACCTGCTGATCTGTGCACTCAGGTAGAAGCGGCAGCTCCGGGGCCCGGAGTCCAGTGGGCAGCTCCTCAGGTACGGCCCAACTAGAGCCAGAGATGAGGTGCCTCTCCCCCGCCCCACCCTGCCCCGTCCATCTGACTCTCATTCTTTCCCGTTCCCGGGCCTGAGGGGCCGACTTTACTTCATCCCTCTCCCCGATCCAGGGGCTGCGGGGCGCCCCGGACATCCAGAATGTGGGATCGGGAGAGAATGAGATGTAAAAACCTCTCAGGGGAAAGTTTCACCCCAACTTCACTCCAGACTAACTGTGTCACCTTGGGGAAAACACCCACCCTCTCTGGTACTGAGTGTCCTCTGTTGCAAAACAGGGTCTGACCCTTGCCCACCTGCCCTGAGACTGGTCAGGTCAGATGAAGTAGCTGTGAAGGCTACTGGGGATCCTGGGTGGAGCTGTCTCCCTTCCAGGGCAATAGCAGCACTGATCTGCCTGCTCTGTCTGGTCCTACACGGAGAGCCACATCCCCACCCCTCCCTGAACCTGGGAGCCCAGAAAGGCTGAGGGCTGACAACCAGGTCAGCTTGTTCTGGCTTTCCTGTGGTGGGATTGTGTGCAGGCCTGGGAGGCATGTGGATGTTCCCGGAGTAGGCTCTGAGGCCTGGGCACCTCTTGAGGCCCTCCTGGAGCAAACAGCGGGGCCACCATCATGCAGGGCCTTGAATGCCAAGTTAAGAAGTCTAAACTCTCAACTCAGGGCAGGGGCAGTGCATTGGAGTCTGACCTGTCGTGCCCTCAGGACCAGCCCGGGTGAGTGGGGCTGTCACGATTCCAAAAACGATGCTGCTGCTGCCAGGTGGCGTGGGTGGGCATTTACTGCATGCTACTGCTTTACACGAATTATGTCATGAATTCCTCATGCATCCCTTATGTTATCCCCATTCCAGAGGCCGAAAATGAGGCTCAGAGAGGTGAAATGACTTGCATAGGGTCACAGCTGGTAAGTGTCAGGGAGGGATTAGAATCCAGACAGTCTCATGCCTTACCCACAGTGCCTGCTGTTACCCAGCATGTGGGCATTGGTCATAAAGCCTTGACCTAGGCACCTGGAGGAGAAAGGAGGGGCCAGATGAACAGGAAATTGGGGAATAGGACTCAGAGGGCTTGGGAGGGAGGGGTACCCATGAGTCCTGAGAGGAATTCAGCTGACCAGGCTCCCCAGGGGAAGATGAAGTCTTTGATTTTAGACATGTTAGTTTGGGGGTGAAGGGTGGTGTAGGGGAGCCAAGAGGAGCTCTCCTCCATCTGGAGCAGACCAAGGAGGCAGAGCTGGTCCTGGGGGCAGGAGATGCCTTCAGGGATGGGTGCAGGTAGCGGAGAGGAGCCCAGGGCTTGGCTCACAGGAGTCCCCCTCCCTCTCCACAATGCTAAGCAGGCAGAGATGGGGGCATCCACTCGTGGGGCGGGAGGAGCAAGGAGAGGAATGACTTCTAGGCTCCCATGACATTAGAGCTGAGAAGGTCTAAGAAATCCAGCCCTCGTTTCATAGAAGGGCAAACTGAGGCCAGCAAGTTACTTGCCCGAGAGTACTCCATGGGTGGATCAGAGTAGGACCCAGGTGCCCCCAGGTGCTCCTTTTGCCATTCAGCTCTTTCTGCTATTTCAGTGGCTCTCCACTGGGGGCAATTTTGTCCAGCAGGGCACAGTTGACAACGTTTAGAGACAATTTGGTTGTCACAGCTGGGGCTAGGGTGCTACCTGACATCTAGTGGGTAGACTAGGAATGCTGCTAAACGTCTTACAACACTCCCGCCAACCCTGCAACAAAGAATTATCCAGCCCCAAGCAGCAGGGGTGGCGAAGTTGAGAAGCTCAGTAGTGGGTGGGGCTGAGCCTGTCTCCTCTGCCCCCTCCCCATCCACCCACCCACCGCCTGCTCTTTAGCTCTCAGCAGAGCAGATAGCTCAGACTTGGGCTGCCAGCTGGGCAGAACTTTGCCCCCACTCCCGGCGCGCCCCTCCCATGCGTGCTTCTTTATATTCCTAGAAGCTTCTGGAGTCTTCTCTGCTTTTCCTGGGCACAGTGGTCTAGAGCCCTGCCTACCACGTCTCTCCTGGTCAGTCGGTCTGTCTCCCTAGACCCGTATTCAGACTTTGGTGTTAGGGACGGAGAAACCAAAGTGGGAGTTTTCACCTATCACATAGCAGGTGCCTTGCAGATAAAAGATGTATTCAGGGCTTCCCTGGTGGCGCAGTGGTTGAGAATCCGCCTGCCGATGCAGGGGACACGGGTTCGTGCCCTGGTCCGGGAAGATCCCACATGCCGCGGAGCAACTAAGCCCGTGAGCCATGGCCGCTGAGCCTGTGCGCCCGGAGCCTGTGCTCCGCAACGGGAGAGGCCACAACAGTGAGAGGCCCGCATACCGCAAAAAAAAAAAAAATTAAAAAATTTAAAAAAAAAAAGATGTATTCAATTTGAGTGACGTTTTAGGAGTCCAAAGAGTTTCATTTTTTATCCCAAATTTTCACTTTAGCAAATCTCACAGGACCTTATGTTTGTGAAGCTCTCCGTTTCTAACCAGCTCCCAGGTGATGCTGGGCCCTGGACCAGATTTTGAGTGACGAGGCATTAGAGGCATTACAGGGCTGTGCAGAGGTGGGCTGGGGGCTGGGCGGCCCTCTCTGCAGACAATGGTGGTGTGGTCTGCGGACCATGGAGGGGAGGGAACCATGGTATGGAATCAGGAAACCAGGATATGAGTCATCACTCCCTTCCCCCATCTATGGCCTATTAGCTTCATAAGGTTTGGATAAGTCACTTGAGTTTTTTGAAGGGTGATCTTGCGGGGCAGGCGGACCTCCAGGGGTTCTAATGCAAGGTCAGAGGGAAGTGCCCTGTGGAGCTGGGATGGTTTGGGGTCCTGGCAGCCAGAAGGGCATAGGCCACTGGCGAGGCCAGCAGGGAAGGGGTGACGAGCTGAAGCTGGTGGGGTGGGCACCATGCCAGGGTAGAGATGGCTCTCATTATGGCCCTGGCTCTTCTCCGCGGCTGCTACAGCTCCTGCCTCTGGCTCACCCAGCTCTGCCTGGTGTGGGAGAGCTGGAGGAACCAGTCTGGCTGGGGGAAGAAGGAACAGCTTTGATGGGCCAGGGTCCAGCCCAAGGCCTGAATGTGGGTCTGAGGAGTAGGGCTCAGGGGCTGAGAACTGTGTCCTAGAGACACTGGGGTCAGGTTGTGGCCATGGACGGGCTTCCCACATGTCCCAGGGAGACTGTGAAGAATTTTGTAGTTTGGGCCTTAAATTTTGTAGTTTGGGCCCAGCTGTAGGGGGTGCCCTACTGCAAGCATCTGAGAGCTGGGCAGAGCCTTAGGTACCTGGGGTACCCCCACCCCTAGTCCCCCACAAATTAGCCACAATAGCCCAGCAAGGTCCCTTCCAACTCCTAGGACCAGGAGGCAGCAAGACAGCTGAACCCATTTCTCAGATGGAAAAACTGAGGCTCCCTCCTCCCCACTTCCTGGAAAGAGATCAGCCTTCAGGACTGTCACCTGTTACCCAGCAGGGCCCTGGGCCTGATCTGTCATGAGGCTGCCCCTCGTTGCACCCCAGGGAGGGGTGCCTGCCATCCCAGTGGTTCACACCAAGGCCCCTGCAATCACACAGGCCTGTATGCGAACCCTGGCTCCTCTCCTGACTAGTGATGTGGCCGTGGGCAAGTCACTCCACCTCTCTGAGCCTCAGCTGGCTTGTCTGTAAACAGGGATAATGAAACCTACTCGGCCAGCCTGACAGGTTGTTGTAAAGATGAAATGAGCCGCGGTCATTATCATTACTCATGGCATTTAGAGGCTCACAGCACCCCGCTGGCCTTACCCTGGTGCCCTGATTTGACAGATGTGGGCAGCAGCCCTTGGAGAAGGAAAGTGGCCATCCAAGAGCCCCACGGCCGGTGGGGATTAGAGCCCATGTCTTCAGGCGCACCTCCCACCCCATCACTGCTGCCCATCTGCAGAGGCACCCCGAGGGCCACACGCTGTAAGCCTGGGGTCCCAGGGGTCCGGCTGCGGAGCCCCCGTACGGAGGCCGGTGGGCCAGGCGTTGGTCCCAGCGCCACCTCGCTTTACCAGCACAGCCATGAACTACGTGGGGCAGCTGGCGGAGACTTTGTTTGGGACGGTGAAGGGGCTGTACCGGGGCCTGAACCCGGCCATGCTGAGCGGGGGCATCGATGTGCTGGTGGTGAGGCAGGCAGACGGCTCCTTCCGGTGCTCGCCCTTCCACGTGCGCTTCGGCAAGCTGGGCGTCCTGCACTCGCGGGAGAAGGTGGTGAGTGATGTCTGTAGAGGGACCTCGGCAGGGCGCGCTCAGGAAGCCGGGGTAGTCACCGCAGTCCCAGGACACGAACCAAACCTCCCTGGGGCAGGGATGTGTCCTCTGTACAGGCTTCCCTTCTTTTGTATTTTCTTGGAAGGTTTTGGGTTGGTTTGGGGTTTTTGGTCCAGAAGGGCCCCTATTTTCCCCTGGAAGCAGCACAGCGGGGCAGCCTTCTGTACTGGGGCCATCAGACCTGGCTCCAGCTTCCTGAGACCTTACCTGTGTGTTCCTGGTAAGTCACCTCACCTGAACAAATTGATACACTCTCATTACCTGGTGATTAAATAAGAGGTGATAACACTGTCCCAGGGCGAGGCATGGGGGTGATAACTCAAAAATTACCTCCTTACTCTTAGGAAACCAGCACCGTCTTCATGGGGCTCAGGTGAACGTGACAGATTTTTGTTAGCACTGAGTTCTGGTGTGTGCATAGAGGTTGGGTGGACCCAAACCCCCTTCACACTGGGGTGACTGTGAATCTTCCAGAGTCCTAATGGGAGAGTGTAACCTTGCGGGAGACAGTAGCTAAGTGGTTAAGAGCTTGCTTTGTGGATTCAGATCTTCTGGGTTCTTAGTAATTCCCAGAGAATTACTTAACCCCTCTGAGCCTCAGTTTCCTCATCTATAAAGTGGGGATAATGATGGGAGGTACTGCCAGGGGTTGCTGTGAAGATTAAACAAGATGGTCTATGGGGCTTCCCTGGTGGCGCAGTGGTTGGGAGTCTGACTGCCGATGCAGGGGACGCGGGTTCGTGCCCCGGTCCGGGAGGATCCCACATGCTGCAGAGCGGCTGGGCCCGTGAGCCATGGCTGCTGAGCCTGCGCGTCCGGAGCCTGTGCTCCGCAACGGGAGAGGCCACAGCAGTGAGAGGCCCGCGTACCACAAAAAAAAAAAAAAAAAAAAGATGGTCTATGTAACACACTGGACGAAGTGCCCAGGAAAGGGTCATTGTATACTGTTGTTCATGTTACCCACAAATGTTTGGGCACTCTCCTGCGGGCTGGGGACACACAGTGACAAGATTGGATCGTGTTCTTGTTCTTATGGGCCGTGGGAGAGAGAGGGACACAGAAACCAAGGCATAAACAAGAATACTGAGATGGTGAGCAGAGCCCCTCAGAGTGGGGAGCAGGGGGCTCCCTGAGGTCTGGGGGGAGAGAGTTCCAGAAAGTGCAGTGCTCTGGGGCAGCAGGGAGCCTGTGTCTCCAGGACCAGCTGGGAGTCCAGCGAACTGAAGCATGGGAGTAAGATCTGACGGTGGGAACCCCCATCCCACCACACCCCATTACAGGTAGACATCGAGATCAATGGGGAGCCAGTGGACTTACACATGAAGCTGGGGGACAGCGGGGAGGCCTTCTTCATCCAGGAGCTGGAGAGCGATGTGGTAGGTGCTTCTGGGCCTGCCCGGCCCTGTCTCTTCACTAGCGCTCCCTCCAAGCGGGGCCTGGGGATTTGTCACTGTCCCCACCGTGGGGAGGACCCCATCGGCGAGGGTCTGAGGCAGGGGCATCAGGATGTGCTGGTGGACCCTGGGGAGGGATGGGGGGCATGCGGGCAGGAAGGGCTGGCGCTTCTTTGGGGGACGTTTTCTCAGAAGAGGACACTTGAGCTGGGCCCCTGAAGGGGGAAAAGGAGGCCCTCCCTGGGCAGCTTGGAGAGGAGGAGGGTGCCGAGCAACGGCCGGGACTGGAAAGCGTAAGATGGCTTGTTGTGGATCTGGTGCCGGCTTGGGGCAGCTGGAACATGGAAGTGTGGGAGCGGGGGAGGAGCAGAGGGGTGTCTGCAGAAGGGAGGCGGGGCCCAGCAGAAGCCAGTAGAGGTGTTTAAAATTTTGACAAACTTTAACTGAGCCCATACTGTACTGTATGCCAGACACCGCAGTAGACCTGGATGAGGGGTGACCCCTGCCAAAAAAGGAGGTTCCCAGACTAGCATGGGAGACAGACATGTAAACAACAGACGAAAGAACTATTTGGTTATTGCAGCTAAAGGGGTTGGAACTGAGGCTGAGAAAAGTCAGGGCAAGCTTCCTGGAGGAGGTGACACCTGGCTGAGTCTTAAAAGGAGAAGTAGGTGTCTGCTGTGGTAGATGTGGGCAGGGGAGATGAGAGGCTGATGCCCAGGTTTCTGTCTGGACTGTGTGGCTGCCGTGGGCTACCAGAGGTGCAGGCACCCCTGGGATTGGGGCCGCTTTATCTCTGTTAGGGAACTTTGAGGCCAGCGACAGTTACAAGGCCATGCTACCGCTGGCTCTGTCCAGCCTCCAGGCCTGTTTTCCTACCCCCTGCCCCCAAGCTGCAGACCCCTCAGCCCTGCCCCTGGTCTGCTCCACAGGAAGACATGCCTCCCCACCTGTGCACATCACCCATCCCTTGGGGGGGCCTGTCTGGGTTCCCTTCGGACTCCCAGCTGGGCACAGCCAGCGAACTTGAGGCCAGCATCACGGGCACAGCCCCCACGGGGTGGAAGAAGAAGCGTCGCAGGAGGAAACCCAGGCGGAAGGAGGACACGGTGGCAGCCGATTCTAGTTCAGAGGAGCTGGAGGCAGGCACTGGGAGTGAGCTATCACTGCTGGAAAAGCCGAGGCCGGAGCCCCCAGGGTATGTAGGGGGTACGCGACTTGGGGCTCAAGCACAGTGTCCTCTGCTGATGCTGTGTGACCCTGGGCAAGGTCCTTGACCTCTCTGGCCTTTAGTTGCTTTGCTTCATCAAGCCCCTGATGTCCAGGCTTCCATGCCCTGCCCAGGTTGCCTGTCCTATCAGTGACCATTTATTTCCCTGTGGTCCCACAGCAGTGTCCAGCCAGAAGGAGAGTCCTCACCGCAGCCGAAAGACATCTACCCCTACTCCGATGGAGAGTGGCCCCTCCAGGCCAGGTGAGAGTCCAGGTGGGCTACAGGCAGAGACTCAAAGCCAAGGTCTCAGAGGGCTCTCCATTTACATTTTTCTGATGAATAATGACATAGAACATATTTATTGTGTTTACCAGCCATTTGTATGTCTTTTCAGTAAAGTGTTGACATTCAAGTCTTTTGCCCTTTTTTTTAAATTGTGGTAGAATACACGTAACATAAAATTTACCATTTGAAAGGGCACAATTCAGTGGCGTTTAGTATTTCACAGTGTTGTACAACCATCACCCCTTATCCAATTCCACAACTTTTCCATCACCCTTAGTGGAAACCCTATACCTATTAAGAAGTCACAACCTTGCCCATTGTTTCGTTTTGTTTTGTTTTTTCTACTGGATTGCCTTCTTATTGTTGATTTATAGGGGTTCCTTATACATTCTGGATCCAACACAGGCA
The DNA here is from genome assembly GCF_026419965.1 of Kogia breviceps. Lineage (NCBI taxonomy): Eukaryota > Metazoa > Chordata > Mammalia > Artiodactyla > Physeteridae > Kogia > Kogia breviceps. Next base: position 18,410,899 of record NC_081323.1, on the reverse strand, counting down.
TAAATACGTGTTGCAGAAAAACTTTTCCCAGGCCCAGGAGGGCGGCAGGGGGTGGCAGGCTGGCTTGGGGGCCTCTGAGTTCTTGCTTCCTGCAGCCTCTCAACGGGTGGGCTAACATCCCCCAAGAGTGACTCGGAGCTGGAGCTGCGGATCCCCGAACCCATCCCCCTGAGAGCTGAGTCCCACATGCAGTGGGCCTGGGGGAGGCTGCCTAAGGTGAGTTCTCCTGTGTCAACCCTCCATCCTTACCTTTCAGTGGCTCCGTGGCCCCTGCGGGTCAGGACTGGAGTGACTTGAGACTTGGGCCACCTCCCTGAGGCCTTATGGGGTGTAGGGGGCAGGCCCTGTACCACCCCTGTCTTCCCCCATTTGTTTGATTGAAGGCGGGCAAAGCTGAGTGGCCCAAGTCCTCAGTGGTCCCGGATGGCAGCTCCAAGACAGCCTCTCCACCTCAGGGGGCACCCAGCACCCCCTCTGCCTCTGTGGTTGGCGTGGACCCTTCGGGAATTCCAATCCTGCAAACAGGGCCTGGCACCCACCTTCTTCACCCTGACGTGGAGTTGCCTGTTTTGGTGGGTCCCCCTCTCCAACCCCCTGAGAGAGAGGAAACCAAGACTCAGAGTTCTGGGGATGTGGGCCTCCCTCCTCCCTCTAAGTCATGGAGCTGGGCTGCTTTGGAGGCCCCCACTTGTACAGGGCAGCCGGAGGGCATCTCCAGGAGGAAAGGTGAGTGATGGCTGGACCCCTCCCACTGCTTCCCCGTCCTCACATTATCCCCTGGGTGGACTCTGGAATTTCAAGCATGTTTGAGCACCTACTGTGTTCCGAGCACAGTTTCTGGCCCCGGCCCTCATGGGACTCACAGTCCAGAGGGGCAGACAGATGACAGACGCATAACAGGAAAAGCATGATGTTGGGGGGGGCGGGACGCAGGACAGAATCACTGGTTGGGACGGGGGCTATTTAAATCCTGTGGCCAGGGATGGCCTCTCTGCGCGGGTGATGCCTGAGCTGAGACGTGGGCCGTAAAGATCCAGCCAAGTGAGGACTATGGGAAGAGAATCTAGGCAGAGGGAAAGGCAAGGCCATGAGGAGGGAGAGAGGTTTCATGTCTAGGAACTGAGGCAGCTGGTGTGTCTTGAGCGAGGCCAGGGAGAGGGTTGGGAGGGGAAGCTGGCACCTGTGCTCTCCAGATGGGTAGTTCCTGGCTATGTGTGGCTATTTAAAATGAAATTTAAATTAATTAACATTAAATAACACTTGGAGGACTTCCCTGGCGGGCCAGTGGTTAAGACTCCATACCTCCACTGCAAGGGGTGCGGGTGCGATCCCTTGCTGGGGAACTCAGATCCCATATGCCACACGGCGTGGCGAAAAGAAAAAAGAGAATTAAATAACACTTCAAATGCTATTTTTCCATCACACCACATTTTTTTTTTTTTTTTTTTTTTTTTTTTTCGGTACGCGGGCCTCTCACTGTTGCGGCCTCTCCCGTTGCGGAGCACAGGCTCCGGACGCACAGGCTCAGCGGCCATGGCTCACGGGCTTAGTTGCTCCGCGGCATGTGGGATCTTCCCGGACCGGGGCACGAACCCGCGTCCCCTGCATCGGCAGGCGGATTCTCAACCACTGCGCCACCAGGGAAGCCCCATCACACCACATTTTAAGTATGCCCAACAGCCTTGTGTGGCCAGCAGCTACCCTACTGGACAGTGCAGACATAGGACTTTCCCAGCACTGCAGAAAGTTCTACTGGACAGTGCCACCTTAAGGCGTTCAAAGGCACACTGCTCACAACAGTAGTCCTCACGGGTTAGGTCTACAGATGTCCCCTCCTCTGCTCTCAGGCTCCCTGAAGAGAAGCCAGCACCTGGGCCCCAGTGAAATCTACCTGGATGATTTGCCCTCCCTGGATTCTGAGAATGCAGCCCTTTACTTCCCCCAGAGGTGCCTGGGTTCTGGACGCCAGGGTGTCCTGGGATTGGGGCCTGTGGGGCTAGGAATCGGCTACCGGGGCCTGGGAGGGCTCCAGCCCCTCCTCCCAGCCTCCTTGTATTCATGTCACTATTGGCCCCTTTGTCCCCAGCGACTGTGGGCTGGGGCCCAGGAAGTGGAGTGAAGCCGGAAGCCAAAAGTCTCTGGGGGGCTGCAATCCTGAGCGGGAGCCAGAGCCCACTCCGGACACAGCAGACACAGTAGTGCTGTCCCTCTCTGGGGGCCTGGCTGACAGCGGAGATATCTCTGTGGGTATGCTCAACTGTGGCCCCCCCCACCCCTCCAAGGACTGTCACTGAGCCCAGGGGACGGGAGAAGAGAGGGAAGACCCTGGGGCGGGGGGCAGGGGGCAGGGCGGGAGTAGCAGAGGTGTGCATGACTCTGGGGCTTGTGGAGCCCACCCTCGGCCAGCAAGCGCTGGGCATCTCCAAGACCCCGTGAAGCAAATGCTAAGTCATGCTAAGCTGTGACTTATCCTGTGAATCCAGGATGGCAAGTGCCTGGGGTGGGACCATCAGGTGCCAAAACCCCAGGCAGCAAGGAGCCCTGCTAAGTCAAAGACCCAAGTTGCAGGAGGCCTGAGCAGCAGAGGTGGGGCAGCCGGGAGGGGCGGGGGCAACGGGTCACGTGGGATGTGCTGGCCTCACCCCTCGCCCTCTGCCTCTGTGCCCAGAGAAGTTCAACCAGCACATCGTCTCCTACCAGGACCTCGCCCAAAACCCCGGCCTCCTGGACGACCCGAACCTGGTGGTGAAGATCAATGAGAAGTGGGTACCGGGGCTGGGCCGCTGGATCGCCCTGCCCTCCACGGCCCTAACACCCTATCTGTCTCTCCAGGCACTACAACTGGGCTGTAGCCGCCTCCATGATCCTCTCCCTGCAAGCCTTCCAGAAAAACTTGCCCGAGGTAATGGTTATAGCACCCCTGGGCCTCCTGGAGGACGTGGCCATAGCCTTGGGGTCGGGGGCCCTTGACAAGGAAGTGGAGGGTGGGCAGAGATGGGCCTGGGGCTGCAGGACCCACTCTGAGAGAAGAAACCCAGGTCATCTGAAGCCTTGCCCCAGGCTGTGTGGACAAAGCACCCCCCCGCTTCCCTGGTTTCCTGGCATGGCTGAATCCATTTGGATTGGATTTAGACTTTACTTCAAAGGAATTCAGGACAAACCAGAGGCGACAGGGACATGCCTTCAACAGGAGGTTTTTGGATCTGCGAGACAGTCTTGGGAGATGGAGGTCCTACCCCTCACTCTCCTCTGAGACCCTCTCCAGGCTGGGCTGCTTTATCAGCACACAGTTGTTGAGTACCTACTGTGTGCCAGGCCCAGACTGGGGACAGTCATGCCCTTCTAGGAAGACAGTTAATCAAAGACTCAGCCAAATGAATATAAAATTCAGCTGTGAGTACTGGGAAGGAGAGGCCTGGGGTGCTTTGAGAGCCTCCAGCAGGGGGTTTGCTGAGCAAGTGCTCACCGGGTAGAGGTCTGAAGGATGAGTAGGGAAGGGGTGGGGAACAGCATGTGCAGATGTTCAGAGGTGGGAAGGACTGGCCTCTATAGTCCCTCCCAGAACCTCTATCCTGTGCAGGGCTGGCCTGCACCTGCCTCTTCTGCCCCTCTGGGAGCCATCCAGTGCCGCACCCTGGTCTGGCCCATCATTATTGGCTTGGCTTGCCAAAGAACATCACTCACCTGATGTTGACAGCTGGTGCCTCCCTTTGGTGATGCTCAGCTCTGTCCTCTGGCTGGCTCTGGGTTTGAGCAAGGACCCAGAGCTTGTGGGAAGAGAGAGGGTCCCCCCATGCTTGGCTTTCCTCACCTTACCCAGACAGACCCACCACCTAGGGGAAACCATCCCAGCCTGTTCCCAGCCCCAGTGGACACCCTGGCTGTTTTCCTCCTGACTTGGGTTCTCCATTCTGTGTTTGCAGGAAGCTGATATGTCTCCTAGGTGGGCCTGGGCCCTCCCTGGATTTATCTAGCACAAATCTAATCAGGATTTTTCACAGGGTCACGTTGTCCCCACCAGACAATGACGGTAACAAGCAGAGAGGGAGGCTGTTCACGGGATGGATCACTGACCTTAGGAATTGCCTCTGTTGGTCTTGGAGGTTGAGGGTGGTACTGACTAGAGACTGTCCCTGCCACCAGTTGGTGGCATCATGCAGGGAGACGCAGACCTTGAGAATCTCCCAAAGCGCTGCCTTTAGCTACTGGAGTAGGGAGACTGATCCACAACATCTGGAGGCCAGGCCACGGCTGGGCAAGAGCTGGGGGTGGTCAGGGCTGGGATGGAGTGGAGGCGGGCAGAAGTGGCCCTTGTTCTCCCATGCTTATCTCCTTGAATCAGTGCTCAGAATCCCAAGATGGGGGTGAGTATGCTTCTTTAGCCTCCAGACGTTGGTAGCACCTTGCTGTAGGGTCATTCCCAGACTCTGGGCCCATGGGGGCCCCAAGGGCAACGTAAGGTGGGATTGTGTGGTACAGGAAAAAATGCCATGACCTTCATCTGCCCGCAGAGCACCGTGGACAAGCTGGAGAAGGAAAAGATGCCCCGGAAGGGAGGGCGGTGGTGGTTTTCCTGGTGATGCAGGGACTTTCCGGCCAAGGAGGTGGGGGGGTCATGTCCACAGGGCAGGGCCGGCACAGGCAGGAGGCGGGGTTCACTAGATGGATATTCTCCCCACAGTGCAGTGCCCGGAGGGAGAAAGCCACAGTGCAGCAGCAGCAGCAGCTGGGGTGAGCTGGATCTCCTGCCTGGGGCTCTGCAGCTGGAGCCCAGCCTGGGAAAGATCACTGTGGGAGCGGGGGTGGAGCCAGAACCCCTCCCCTGCCACGGCATGTCTTTGTCCCTCTGCAGTCACTTCTACACCTCTTCTGCCTCCTGGGACATGTCCCCATGTCACGGATGGGAAAACCTAGATACACCAAAGTTCTCACAGCCGGGAAGTGGCAGGGCTGGAATGGGTGCCCAGACAAAGGGCTACCATATGAAGGCGGAGTAGGGCTTCCTCTCTCCACC